>NW_017805536.1:206452-296188 GCF_001891065.2 Hippocampus comes | reverse complement strand
GTGTGTGGGGAGAGAGAGGTGAGAGTGTGTGTGTGTGTGTGTGTGTGTGTGTGTGTGTGTGTGTGTGTGTGTGTGTGTGTGTGTGTGTGTGCGCGCGTGCGTGCGTGTGCGTGTGCGTTTTGGACATAAATCCGGCCACATCCATTTTTTTAGCAGCTTATTATGTGAAGGGTGACGGGAAGCTAAAGCCTCTATCTCACATTGGGTGAGAGGCAGACTATGACTTGGACTGTTTGGCAGTGCATTGCGGGACATTGTTTTGGGCTAAAGACGAGAAATGTTCACAGGTCAGGAATGTAACACTTTCCTCATCTGTCTTTGACAAGACCTCTCATCTCTTGCAGTGTCCTCCACCCAGGTACACAAGTGGGCCTGCTATTCCCAACTATACCCTATTCTGCCCTAGTTGCTGGTACTGTATCCGTTTACCGTGTGTACGGTTGCAGGCTAATTCCTGTGACCATGTATGGGCCAACATTTTTCACGTACAGAGAATGGTGGAATTGTAAGCATTTTGGTTTGCTTGGTCTGAAGTACATATTTCAGACCTCCAAAGAATGTGTCTCATAGGTGCCGTTGGCCTCGACAACTTGTCAGAAACGTGACATGGATAACGTCTGTTTGTTCTTTTAGATTTTAGTCATTGGCATTATAACTCTTTATGCTCATTTCCATTGATTACATTGTCACAAGAATCAGTCATTTTTGTTTAATGTCCTTTCTTCAATTGATTTGATCAACTTGTCACATATGTGTAATGAAATTGCGAGAGTAAAACAAGTAATGTGTCACATACTGGATTTTTATTGACATGCCTTAATTTGAAAAACTGTAAGGTAGAAGTGGCAACTTTATCAAACAAGGGGTGCACTTGTATTAAATATATTGTGGCTTGATTGGTAGTAAAAATAGTTTAAAATTTTTTTAACTCTATCTTGATATATTTCACTTTTATGGCAACATTTTCAACACACGGTTATGGCCATGTTGGATCCAATGAGACGTAACCAGATTAAAACACATTTTGATTTCCATCCCATTATTCAAAAACATGACATTGTTTCAAATTCACAGCAGACATTAATTAATTATCATGCTCCACCCAACCACCTTGCCATGGAGCCCGCCGCCTCGTTAGTAACATACGTTTTCCTCAGAGATTAAGACATGCAAGTCAGAACGCACGTCATATAACCTAAATTTATAACCTTTCAAGCCTTTGTATGATCGCAAGGATTCACCATTGGATTTCTCCCCATTGCGATAGCTGTAAAAAACACTCCTGGCACTTGATAGGGATCTGTAATATCCCTGTCCATCTTGCACATGTATCTCATTATGTCCTTCTTATCAAACTAGGCTAAGATGGGAATTTACTTGGACGTATTGTTGACTAATAAATGTTAATTTTATCATTGCTCACCACTGTAAAGTCTTCGCCTGCCACAGCTTCTACCCTGCCAGTGTAAACAAACGCACAAAGGGATCATTCAAGTGACGTCCAGAGCTCTAAAGGTCAAAGCCGTGATGCGTTTCCAGAGGCAATGCCGTCCGCTCAAAGCAACCCTGGTTTCCCATCATTCATCAGCAAAATGGGCGTCCGTCAGTGATGGATTGGCGAACCATCCGTCAGTATTGACTGAATGTCCACCTCTGGGTACAATGTTATACCGAGGTGTACTGAGAACAGATTTTAGAGACAAATTATACTATTTATAGTGGCGTTAGCGAGTTGGGAGGGGGAGGTGGGGCGTAATAGAAAATAACTGAGACACATTGGTTTCGGGACAACACACGTTTGTTAATATTGCAAGACCTAGTGTTGAGTCTACGGCTCATTGGCACAGTGGCTGACTTGTTGTCTGTGATGATCATGCTCGAGACAGAAAGGTTTAAATCAAATCGTGTAAGTGGCATGAAAGGAGAGCATGTGTCAGAGAGACAGACAGAGACAGAATGGAACGTTGTCTTACCTGGGATGTCATGTCTATCAAAGTTTTCATGGACAAATTACTCCCCTGTGTTGTTTTTAGGTATTCCAGCAAGCTACCTGTCAACAATATAGGTTTCATAAAGTCACTCCCAGTGTTCTTATACATCCATTTTCTATACCAGTAAGGATAATGAGGGTCACAGGTGAGCCGAAGCCTGTCCCACCTGACTTTGGGTCAAGAAGCATTTTTGTTCTGAACTCCACAGGAAAGGTAATGTGACAGAATGTCTTTTTTGAAATTCTGTGCACATTCCTGTATGCCAATAATGATCAACATTAAAAAAAATTGGTTAGAATTTTTTTCTCTAATTCGTTGGCGTTATGTTATTGATGACATTGTTCAAATCTTATACAAATCTGATCTGACCAAATTTGGTAATGCAGACGCACGGGCAGAAACGATGGCATCAAAACAACTTTCACTAAAAAAAACCAATGATTTTTTTTGTAAACATTTTAAATTTAACAGGGAATATCTATTTAACAGTTTCATATTTTTATTTGCATCAAATCACACCAGGTTCTAATTGACTGTGACCTTGTTATATGAGTATTATTGTACCCTTGGAAAATACATTTAACATCTGCATTTTGGTTAATATTGCATTAGTGGACTAATAATTAAACATAATAATTAATCAATCTCGGGATGCCTCAGGATTACCTTGTGTTGGTGACTGAAATTAACATCACAGCTACCCTCGCGTGAACAAACCCAGAAAGAAAGTTTAGTACACTCTCTAGCCGTTTCCCAGTTTGTGTTCTTGTATGTTCTTACGTCGTTGTGATCTTGTGAAATGTCACCAATCGCGGCCCAAATCCTGTTCTAGTTGAAAATATGAAGAAACCAAAAATGCACGGAATACCCGGATGTTATTCTTGTCAACTATCTTAAGCAAAGGCTGCATCGGTTGGTTACATGTGACTGGGAAAATATCCCAAGATTTGTTCCGTGCTTCCATTAAAATTGCTGGGGAGGGGATTTAAGATTATACCTTTTTATTTTTTTCTTTTATCATGTTACGAAAATACTTCAGAGCAGGGCGGAAGTTCACAAGTACACAGCCATTCCAATGACAAAGCGACAAGCATTCTTAGCAACTATGCTCTCAAGTCCGTTCTTCGGAAGACCGTACCTGCCGTGTTCACGAGACCGTTCTTAAGATTGAGAAACGACTTCTGTTTATGCTGCAAGTTGTTGACATGATGATTCTGAACCATGAACCTGAATTTGCTAAAATGTTGTTCAAACTATCATGCCACCAACCTGTAGTTAAGCTAGTTATCGCAGCATACACAGCGAGTCTGCAAAACCTGTTCTTCAGGTTTGGTCACATGACTTTAACAATATACGCAAGGGTAGTTGGAATGGAAATTTCGATTGCCAGCAGAAGGTAATATTGCCCAACATGGCGGCACCCTGAGATTAATTGACATTGATGAATGATTGTTTTTTAGTCTTTTTCCATGAATGTGATATTAACCACAATAGTGTGTTTTGATTAGCAGTGGCACATATAACGTATTCTAGTCCCCTCAAAAAGTTCTCCTTGAAGAAATTCCATGCTTCAAAAATACATTGGCAGACTTGGACCAGAATAGCAGTTCAAATCAAGGAACATAACAGTGGAAGGAAGTACATTAAGCATCAGTCAATTTGGGTTGGAATAGAAAAGAACAATACCTTTGCATGTCAGACAGCCACGTTAACGCAAAGGGAAACAGTTAAAAAAAAATGTCTGTGGCAGGAAAAAAGCAGCTTTACTGCCCTGTGTTTGGGTTGCGTTTGAAGTCGGACAGCCAAATGAATGTTCTTTGTCAAGGTCACACAGAAGCCTCTGAGGACACGCCTGTTATTTTCCATCTTTGTTGTTGTAGATAGTAAAAAAAGAGACAAAGTCAAAAGACGGGAACTCCAAGCCATCCTTTCTCTTGACAACAGAGGCTGCATTTGTTTCCTCTCTACACGTGGATTTCAGACAAAGAGAGCCACTGCTGGTAGTTTGACAGGCCGGTCGGAGAAGACTTTTATAAAAGAGCACCATTCAAGGCTATGGTGATGTTTGGGGCAAGACCCCAACCAATTTTGGTATTGTTTAATTGTGCGACAAGAAATCATAAACCTTTGGAGATTGAAGTTGCACATGATGCATTTTCCTGCTGCTATTCATTATTTCCACGTGTTTATGAATCTTTCACATTGTTATATATGGAGAAGGGAAAAGAAGATCCAGTGGCAAGATTTGGTACAAACTGCCTTTGTCGAGAGGCTATTTGTTTACAACTGCGATTGGGCTGTGCCAGTATTGGAGTGCATGTGACAGTGCGCGTGTTTGTGTCTGCGGATGCACAGATTCTGGAGAGGGGCCAGGGGTCACTGAGAGTCTCTAAACAATAACCCGGTGAAATGCCCCTTCCATCTTTAACACCTTCCCACAAAACAGGCCTTGAGAAATTTTGCTTTGCGGGTAAACAACAGTGACATGACAGCATCCGCAGGAGCGCGCAGAGCCAGTGAAAGTTCATGTTTCCTCGGAATGCCCGAGGAACTGAAAATAGCCAATCAGACTTCTTCAGCATAGCAGAGGAACATCGTCTTTTTGCCTCCGCCAAGCATGAAAAGGCGAGGGCGAGAGCTACTCCTTTGGGTTGTTTGATCATTAGAAGGAATGGATGATGACTCATTTAATTTTGGTGAAAATCCAAAAAAGGGTGCTGATATACAGTAAACCTTCATTTTGACTGCAACAGTTTATATGGAGGAATATTTTTCCTTGGTAGAGGTGTGCCATCTATCGGGTTCTATTCTTATTTAGATTGTTTTATATTGCTGACTGTGCTTCCTTTCACAGCTATCCATCCATCCAGCCATTCTCTAAAGAAATTGCGCCATGTTACTTTTGAAAAACAAGGAGACGGTCAGCGGTTTGATGAAAAAGAACTCTTTCACTGCTCTACTGCAATACGTGAATATATGACTCAAGACCATGTTGGGAAATGAGGGCGATTCTAGGTTTTGTTCAAACATGTCCTCTATTATCCAGAGATTGAAACCATAGCAACGTGTTAGATCCTGAACATGGATGACACAACACTGAGTGTTTCCTTGTTTGCACTTATGCCTTTGCGTTGTCTATGGACAAGAAACTGCTTAGATCTGTCAGATAACGTTTTTTTTTAGGTTTTGTTAGTCATTTATTGGAAAGACCCAAGGGCCAAATTTGCTTTTGTTCTTGATGCTTCAGTGATCCGTTTGAAATCCCGTTGAAATAGTCATTGGGAGACCCTTTTACGTACCGTTTTCCATGTACTCAGTGACAATAAGGATGGGCTCCTGGCTAACCACAGCGAAGAGGCGCACGAGACGAGGATGCTGCAGGTTCTTCATCACATTGGCTTCTTCCAGGAAGGCTTCCGTCGACATTGTGCCAATCTTCAGACTCTTAATCGCAACCTTCCTGTCATTATTGTAGAAACCTGAAAAGAGAGTACTTGAAAATGAAGAAACAACAAGGGGCTTTATTTGCATTGTATATTCATAAGCCTCGACCGCAGGGGTGTCCAAACTCGGTTCTCAAGGGCCGCTGTCCTGTTTCCCAGCTCTCCCAGGAGCAACACACCTGATTAAAAAATTCTGAACGACTTGCTCGAGTCCATGCAGGAGATCGGCGCGTGTACAGTAAATTTATTGAAAATGAATTATGAAAAGCATTCCACTTGACTTCAAGTGAGCCATTGTGCAGTGAGATCGCCTTCTAGCCCCGATCGTGCAACCATGTGTGAAAATCCATCCATTGTGCTTTTAAAAATATATTTAGGACGATAACAAAAAAATAATTCAATGACTTGATTTCTTCAGACTCACAGGGATTGATGCACACTGTTGTCACGGTTATGATTGAATTACAATGGCATCCACCACACACGTCCACGGATCTCAGAATCTGTCTGCCTACGCCATGATCAAATTCACCAAGATCAAAAACTTCATCCTCGCCACAACTTAGAATTCCTTTAAGATGATCTTCTAGTCTACTTTCTGGAACCAAATTGTCAACTGCACCGGAGACGTGTAATAGAAAGTGCGCTTGGCCTGCCGGAATGCCCGGAAAGGTGCAGAGCGGTCTGCCAAATTTCCAAACAGCATTGTTCGCTTAAATTTTCCATGTGTCTGAGAACTGACACAAACACCCTGATCATTCCTTGGAACACAGTGAGCAACATCAGACATGAACATTAACACATTACCTGATGTAGGTATCTTACAAAAATGTCAAACCACTTAACACAAATAAAATTAATCTTAGTTTGTAAGAATTGTTCCAAGATGAAGTTTATGTTGTGAATTGACCCAAATTGGCTTGTCCAAAAATCAACGTAAGTTTATGGGAATTGTTAATACATTTTCGCTTCAATATTTGCTGTCTTATAATATCAAAACTATGAAGTGGAGAGTTACATGAATGACGTTTGTGTCGTTGAAAAGGTAAACTAAATGTTCAATAAAGTTATTACTAATAGCAGTAAAAGTTGAGATCCTTCACTTGTTAATAATCCTCAAGAAGAATATTAATGGAATAAGATAATTTTCTAAAATTCATATTGTTCAATAAAGTTATTACTAATAGCAGTAAAAGTTGAGATCCTTCACTTGTTAAATAATAATCCTCAAGAAGAATATTAATGGAATAACATAATTTTCTAAAATTCATACTTTTTAAATGATGCGACATCAGCACATTTCAAAATTGTTGATGGGAAATATTAACTAACTGAAGCTATCAGATCTTTGTGGCAGATTTAAACAGCAGGACAAAGTGGCCTAAATTTCAAAATTCACCTTTTGTAAAAATGGAACTGACGTACAAGGAGTGGGGAGGGCTGACACATTTGACCGAGCCAGCCAAAGTGTGATCATTTGTGTCTTGAGCATCGGTGACGAAAGCAAGTCGGGCTGCCAGAATGCATGTTCAGAAATTGTCTGCGATTGGCCGGCAAGCAGTTCAGGGTGTCCCCCACCTACTGCCCGAAGACAGCTGGAATAGGCTCCAGCATGCCCGCGACCCTCATGAGGATGAGCTGATGAGAAAATAGATGGATGGCTGTTTCACGAATGCTGGACAATGCCGCATCATCTCATTCGCCCTGCATTTTCTTTTTGTTTTTGTGGCATTTTCTTTCCATCTCTCGCCATCAACCATCCATCCATCCATCCATTTTCAATACCGCTTATCCTGAACAGGGTCACGGGAAGTTGCTGGAGCCTATCCTAGCTGAATTTGGGTGGAAGGCAAACTACACCCTGAACTGGTCGCCAGTCAGTCACAAGGCACATAGAAAGTCAAACGACCATTAACACCCACATGCACACCGTCACTGAGTGTCTCCATGAACCAGATGTGACAAAATAAACTTTTCAATTTCTTTCGGGAGGAGAATATGAAAATACAAAATGCAAATGCCGCTCAGGATTGTTATTTTGTTTTGTTTTGTTTTTTTTACGCGCTGCATACATTTGCAGTGCGTTGAGAGGGAGAGGGCACTGCACAATTGCTCACACTCACAGCTTAGACTGAAGGAACGTTAAAACAGTAAACTAGACTTGCCCCAGCATGAAAATGAAGATGCATCAGTGTTTACTCCGAGCACACATGCGCCTGTCTACGAAAATAGGGCCCGAGTGTTTTGTTGTCTTAATATTAACAGTGGTTGTTTTACTAACAGTTGCTGATAAAGTTGTTGATAAAGATTTTATTATGGAAGGAAGTTTGACCCGAGAATCCATCCATTGTTTCTATTTAAGTTTTGTCCTATGTGGAAAAAAATGAATAAATAAATAAATTCAAGAGGTCGATCTGCGTCATGGAGCTGCTTGTGTTCGACCTCAGAGGTTGCACTGTGGTAAAGTAGGGACTGAAATGTGGAGAAGTTGAAGCGAAGGTCATGTTTTCACACTGGCTGTGGCGAGAGTTCATCACAGCCGGTATGAGGGCATTTAAAAACAGAGGAA
Source organism: Hippocampus comes (assembly GCF_001891065.2). Classification (NCBI taxonomy): domain Eukaryota; kingdom Metazoa; phylum Chordata; class Actinopteri; order Syngnathiformes; family Syngnathidae; genus Hippocampus; species Hippocampus comes. Next base: position 288,185 of record NW_017805536.1, on the reverse strand, counting down.
ACAGTCCTCCAATTAATGATACAAGGGCCGTGACTCATATTGTCTAAGTACTGTAATAGCAATTAAAGCAGAACCATTTGGCCTCTGGATGAACTTGCACAATGGACGGTCATGCTGCTATTGTTAAGATAGAATTCCTTAAATGTAGAAAGTTCTCTGGAAAGATAAATGAATGGAGCCTGAGTTAAGCTTCATGACAAGGCTAATTTCTTGCATTATTCTGCAGGTCAAAGAGCTTAAAGTAGCATACGGTAAAGAGCCACTGTTATCGGGAATAATCGAGTGCATGTGGTATTCCCCATGCAGTGGTAAATTTCAGACAAACAAAGACAGAGTGGTTGTTCGGCTCACCCATCCAGACATCTCCAAACTGGCCCGCACCGAGCTTTTTCACCATTTTCAGGGACTCCCGGGGGATCTCCCACTCATCTTGCCACCATGGTTTCTGAGGAACTCTTGACTGGCATGGCTTCACCAACTTGGTACACAAACCATCTGCATCACCTGAACGACAGAAAGTGGATCAGCGAAAGACATCGCGGCGATAAACTTGACTTTTTGGGGAGCACTAATCACACGTACGTGTATGATGCTGGACAAGCTCTTTCAGGGAATTAAAAGATATCTTATTGGTGATGTAGAAACCACCGCTGTCCAAGTTGCGGATCCTGTAATGTTTCACTCCTTCACCCGTGTTTGGGTCAAAGTCCCTGATTGACAAGGAGTATGACCCTGAAACAAATAAGATGAAAACATTTACAGTAGAAATGAAAGGACGGTTTTATTTTCTCTTTTTGCCCTTGGGAGTCACAATTGAATCATCACAATAAAGGAGATTCATTGCTATGTATCACCTCAGATTTACATTTGTTAACAGTTCAACCTTTGGAAGGTTTGTCGACTAAGAGCCACTACAATGGCATCAGCGGTGTCAAGGATGGAAAAGTTTCATCTAATTTGGTCTGTAAATGTTTGGTCTGAAACGTTCTCTATCCAAAATGCGGAGAACTAAATTGCACAAAGTGGTAAGACCACAAAACTCTCACCTCCAGACAACAGTTTTTGCACACGTCTCACATTCGGGCCCAAATGGCCATTCAGTCATTACGCACTTTTACAGTTATTTTTCATAAGTAGCTTTTTTGAACATACACAATCACATGTGCAACACTCCTTTCAGAGTACATATTAGAAAACTGATCCATCCATCAATCCATTTTCTGAACCGTTTTATCCTCACAAAGGTCGCGGGGTGTGCTGGAGCCTATCCCAGCTGTCTTCGGGCAGTTGGCAGGGGACACCCTGAACCGGTTGCCAGCCAATCGCATGGCACACAGAGACAATTTAGAGACTTCAATCAGCCTGCCATGCATGTTTTTAGAACATGGGAGGAAACCGGTGTACCCGGAGAAAACCCACGCAGGCCCGGGGAGAACATGCAAACTCCACACAGGAAGGCCGGAGCCAGAATCGAACCCACGACCTCTGCACTGTGAGGCCGACGCACTAACCACTGGTCCACTGGGCCTGTACACTTTACAGACTGTACATTTTCTTCTCCTTCACAAATTTTTCCCCTGTTGGAGGTTGCTGTTTTGAAGTTTTGATGATGCTCCTTTGTGACTCCGACCTACCATATCAAACAGAGCTTGGGAACGGCACTGAATTAGGCTGCCCCCCACCCCCCAGCCCCACACCACTGGCCCCCTCTTTCCCCCCAAAGGCAAGGTAAGGCTAAAATGGGTATTCTTAGAGTATTATTGCCAGTTTCATCCAAGTGAAAAACAAAAATTCTATTTTTAACAGGCCAGCACACGTCTACTTGACAGTTCAGTGTTAAAAATTGTATCAGTTTCCAAAAGCCTACGACTTTTGGACAGAACTGTATGTGTTACTGCAGTGCAGTGATAGCATGCATCCGTCACCTGGCATCGTCTCACTCTCACGAATCAAGAAGGAGCCCTTCGTGTTCCCGGGAGCGAGCAGGAGCCTCATTGAATCATTTTTAGAAATGTTCTTAAAGAACCACCTGTAACACACAACATGCTTCACACTGAAAACTGACACTTTTTTTTTTTTTAGGCTGGTGGGCTGCCACTGAGGTTGCAGGACACAGCTTTGAGGTCAACATCTTCATCAATGCAATATACTGCCTGTGTGACGTACGGTTCTGTCTCTTCGGTGTTCATTGCAATAAAGTTGTGTGGGACATAGCCCCTCTGTCCTGTGGTGAGAGATTCTGCCAAATACCACTCTGGATCATTCCTGATTGTCAAAACACAATGATATCATGAGTTAGCTTACAAATGTGCAAATCTGACATAGATGAGTACTACTCCTATACCAATTGGAAATCATCCATTGTGACAGATCATGGTTGCTTGTAATTTATTTGATTATTTAATAGTGGCGTGAAATGCCCACTTGAGAACACATTATGGTGCTGAACCATGGAATTCAATATAACCGTTTTTTTCTCCCTCATGTTACTCAGAAAGTCCCGCATGTGGACGTATCCTCAAATTCCTCAAACTTTGGATACAAATTCATGAATTAGTGTCGAGAAATATAAGTCTGATGTGTTTCAAAGGGAAATAAGTTGGATGATCACCCAACTACACAATGGACTCAGGCTAAGGACACTCTTCTAAGGACGAAACAGAATAAATGTTTCATCATCACATCTTATTATTATTTGTACAGAACAGACAAAAAAACAAATGAAATTGCTGGAGTACTCATTTTTAAATCAGTCAACTCTTTGTTGTTTGTCCAATTATTGTTCAAGTGAGTATAAACCGTGTAAAATAATGATTGCAAACTCTCAACGTTATTTATTACACGTGACAATTTGACATTTCAGTTCAGATTTTCATGGATCATGAAAGTTGACACACATGATTTGCTTTCGGCCGGATCTGGCCCCCGGGCCTTGTGTTTGATACCAGTGGTTTAGAGTTTTCAATTAAACACGTCTGCATGTCTTTGTATTGTGGGAGGATACCTGGAGAAATTATGGTTAATGCTTACTTTTCATTGCATTTTTATTGCTTTTGTCAGATTAATTTTTTTCCTTCATTAACAAAGGAGCACCAAGAATTGTGTCCATGAGTGTATTCATTTAATTGTGGCATAATTAAAAATAAGAGTATATTTGAATCAAACAAAAGGTCGAAGTTATAATAGGGTTCCCGTTAAAAACATGACAACATCTACTTAGAGCGCAGTTGCGGGAATAAAATGTTTGAGGCCAAACAAGCTGTCACAGGTTCAGAACTCACCTGTTAATTATCTTGAGTTTCTCTCCCTTTTCAAAGCCCAGGTCACCATCATGGGCGGGTTCGTAGCTGTAGCAAGCCACTGCCAGGTTCTCTGCAGAAGCATTCCCAATTATTGTGAAATCAGTTTTTACAAATGACTACCTCCGAATGTCGAAAGACAGTTTTGAAGAGAACGGCCCAGGAAGTAATTTCATAGAATGCCGATCCAAAAGTGTGCAGATAAATATGAATATTCATGTTCATCTTAACATTACTGTTCGACAAACACTTCACTTCATGGTTTCATCTTGTTCATCAGAAAGGAGGAAATCCAACATTTGTTGTTACCTGGGAGAGGAGATGAAGGTGGTGAACCCTGTGATGGATATGGAATTAGTTGATTGGCATACTGGTGGCAGAAGAGAAGAAAATGTGCATTTGAGTTAATGATGAACAGAAATGCAATATTGGACAGGCCATCAGCGACACATAAAATATTTACCAACCGGAATTCAGGAAAATCAGATCTGCCCTGATACAGTTTTGTTGTATTCTCTAAATCTTATGTAAAATTCATTCATTCATTCATTGTCCAATCCGCTTTATCCTCACAAGGGTCGCGGGGGTGCTGGAGCCTATCCCAGCCGTCTTCGGGCAGTAGCCAGGGGACACCCTGAACCGGGTGCCAGCCAATCGCAGGGCACACACAGACGAACAACCATCCACGCTCACACTCACACCTTGGGAATATTCGGAGTGTTCAATCAGCCTGCCACGCATGCTTTTGGAATGTGGGAGGAAATCGGAGTGCCCGGAAAAAACCCACGCAGGCACGGGGAGAACATGCAAACTCCACACAGACCTCTGCACTGTGAGGTCGACGCGCTAACCACTGGACCACCAGGCCTCCCCTTATCTAAAATGTACTTAAGAATTGAAATTCTCTTCATTCCTCTTTTTTTTTTGGGCATTAAATTATAAAAACACTTTTACGAGTAGTTTTGCATGCATGCACGAGCTGCCGTACCTACAAATAAAACTCTCAAATGTAACTTACTTGATTGCATGATTGTGGAGATATGGGACAATTACAATGCTCGCAAATTTCATCCAAGTTCTCGATCCATTCAGCATCTGAGTAGTCGGAGCTGCAGTTACATCCCATCTTTTCTGTAAGTTAATGATAAAATTAAAAGAGCATTTTTGGTCCACCGGCTCTTAAGATGGTGTAATTATGAGGTCACTTCAATGAATACATTGAATTTCAATCACATTAACAAAACGTGGAAATACAACAGTCATGTTCAGGTTTCCCAAATGGCCTTGTAGCCACTACAGCATGCTTTGTGTTTGAATTCGAAGCTTTGTAATGAACCAATCAAAGAATTCTCCCAAAAGCAACTTGACTTGCTTATTTTTGGTGTCATAAAGTCAAATAATGCTACTATTCAAATGCAATTACAAGCTCTGGAAACATGTACTAATGCTTGAATTTATTGTGACAAAAGAAGTACATCCATGTGCTCTACATTGTGTTGTTTCAAGATCTCATGGTCCCCATTGGACCAGAACCAGGTCAGTGGGCTGATTGTAGCATTTGACTCTCTCCGACGTCTCATAGTCATGGGAAAAATTCATCGACGAAGACCCCAAGGAACAAACCACAAGACTTTTTTTTTCTCCCCTGCTTATCTTTTCTTGTACTCTAAAGCGGGGACCATTTTCTATTCTTGCTGACAAAGTCAACATTTTCCATTGAGAGGCTCCTCTTCTTGTGATCTACAGCTAAAGGGGTCTTCCAAAAAAAAAAAAAAAAACACGTGTTATTGTTTCCAATGTTTTATGTGCAAACGGATGTTGAATTTGTCAAATTTCACTGACCAAAAAAGGATGGGTCTCTTCTTGTAAAACTGAAATGAATCTTTCTTGAAACAAAACAAGGACTCAAACCAGAAAACATTCTCACTGCCGTAAAATCAAATTTGGAATTTGCGCAAAAGGTACGAATGTTTCCCAGGCTTCAAACTTGATTACGATTTCTAATTTGTATGAGGAAAGTTGAAGAGTTTAGTTTGATGATCTATGCTCTCGCTTTGTCTATACGTACCATCACAAGTGTGATACTGTACTCACCTCTTTGTGTAGGAAATGTGTCTTCGCGCACATCAGAGTTCAAGTTCCGCCATGGGTGGTGGATGGAAACGACGATATTTAGAAATCACTTTTCACCACTTGTGCGTGGCTGTGACAATATTATCATCTGTCTGTCTGCTTAGATATGTCTCACAGTGCTTACGTGCATCTGTACACACACACACACACACACACACACACACACACACACACACACACACACACACACACACACACACAAAACCTGAAGTAGCAAAGAGTGGCAAGAGAGCTTCCTGTCGTTGAGAGGATATTGGTTGCACTGCAGTCATTTAACAGGTGCTTCGTGTGCAAGCGTTTTGGCGCAATGGTAGAGAGGTCATGACAGCAATTTTCCAAAGGAACTTTTGTTGCCAATGTGCTGGTAGGTTGGCTACCTACCAGAAAAAAAACAACTGTGTGGTGTTTTTTTTTTTTTTCAATTTAACTTTCATTTCTCTTTCGACACAATGAATTTCATGGTCAGCAACCATATTTTAAGCTCAATACATACAAATATTTGTCCTGGTCATGTCTCACAGTGCAGAGGTGCAGGGTTTGATTCCGGTTTCGGCCTTCCTGTGTGGAGTTTCCATGTTCTCCCCATGCCTGCGTGGGTTTTCTCCGGGTAGTCCGGTTTCCCCCCACATTGTCCCTTGGTATGAGTATGAGTGCGAATGGGTGTTTGTCTATGTGTGCCCTGCGATTGGCTGGTAACCACTTCAAGGTTTTCCCCGCCTACTGCCCCACAACGGCTGGGATAGAGTCCGGCATGCTCACGACCCTTCTGGGGAAAAGCGGATTGGAAAATGGATGGATGCATGAATGTCTCACTGGTCCTTGGTCACTTGCTTAGGTCAAGGTCATTATGAATCATTGAAAAAAAAAAGTCAAAGGCTGTCATCGAGTGTTGTGACAACACAGGAAATAAGATTAGTATGCACATTTTTTTGTTGAATAACTTGTCTGTATTAAATGTAAATTACTTACTGAAAAGAAAGACAACCAGCAAACAGAGTTTTTGTCATGTACCGTTCCACTGACTCTGCTGTGGGCCACAGCGATATTCTTGCGGTGACGAGCTGCTGCAACAGAGCCTGCATTGGCAGGAAGTGTGTGTGTGTCTGCGTGTGTGTGTGTGTGTGTGTGTGTGTGTGTGTGCGTGAGTGCGTACACACGCACATATAGCCTTTTAAGGCCTGTTATCTTGCACACTTTTGAAAAAAATATTTTGAGTAAGCAGAGATAATATTTTTAGATTATATTTACATTTTGTGTGGTATGATTTTAATCCATCCACACACCCGTTTTCTGTCACACTCCCACAGGGGAGCTGGAACCTATGCCAACTGACATTAGGTGAAAGTCAGACAACATCCTGGCTGTCGATCATGGAGAACTTACAATATAGACACAGACACCCATTCACACAGCCACTGAGTGGCAACTGAGTCAACTTTGCCTCCACGGAAGTCAGGCGAGTGAACTACTAGACAGACTCTGCTCGATATTGTTTGCAGCAATAAAACCAAAAAGAAACAAAAACTAAGAAAAAACAATATTGTATGTAGAAGTCAGTAATGGAGGGACAGCTTTGGGAGTTTGGTGCCTTGCTCGGATGTTTGCAGCACAAACGTTAAACCCTCGTGTCATCATGGCATTTCAATATTATTAAAGAAGACTTTTAATTTTGTCATTTGAAGGGGGTGTAGAACAGATAATTGCTGAATAAACAACAAAAAATGATTGCTCCCGCTCTTGAAGTGGATCTTATGATTGGGCAAATTTACCTAATGAAGTGTCCATTGAGCGGATGAGATAAAACAGAAACCTGGGGCAACTGGGACGCTATGTGAAAGAATATCCTACTTTAGGGGTATTCCGATTTTCTCGAGCACAACTGTGGTCTCTGACCTCTAAATATGATGTGAAATCTCACGTATTATACAGTCAAAGTGTGATACTATCATCATGTTTTCCAACCTCCACCTCCCACATTCGCGAAGCAGGTGCAAGCTCACAACTCCTGGAGAGCAGCCTTACCGCATAAAAAGTTAAAAGGTGCCTCCCGATTAAATGAAGTATACTGATAGGTTTATCTGTGACATGTGCTTTATTTCCACTCAAGTGTCAGCCTCTGTTCTTAGAATAACAATGGAAACATCTGGGGAAAAGGTCAAGGGGAAACAATCTGCGGGCCATATCACAGTGGCAAGAGAAACATATTTCTGCAACACTTTATTGTGAGCACTCACTGACAAATAAGGCCTCGAGGTACTGCTACTTCTATGCATTTTCCTATTTAATTTCACTTCCAAAGTGGAGGTGTAAGGGCACGTTATAATCTGTATCCTGCAGTAGTCTCTGTGGTGTTCTTTTTCACACAGAGGCCGCACTCTGCCAAGGCATATTTAGTTTCTTCTATCCGCCCATTTTATATTTCACTTTTTGCTATTTGAGAGGTGGGCTATACAGTGGACTATTTGCCAGTCAATCGCAGGGCATTCATAGACATACGGTACAAGCATACACAGTCACATGCACACCTATGGACAACTTAGAGTCTGCCATAAACCAACCATGCAGGTTTCTGGGGTGTGGGAAGAAGCCGGAGGAACATGCAAACTCCAAACTTCTGAAATTTGAACCTCTCAATTATGAGCTAACCACTAGGGCACGGTGCTGCATATTTAGTTTCTTTTTTGACTAATTATGTCCAACAATATCTATGGTGCTACCCTCCCCCCTCGGGTGCCTTCATAATGGGTGACTTAATAATGCAAGAATGATGACGAACAAGATGGACAAAAGTTGTGGGTCAAGTTATCCTGAAAAGTGATGATTGACAAATATATGAAGTTGATCTCACCTTCTGACCAGCTTCCTCACAAGGGTCGCGGGGAGTGCTGGAGCCTATCCCAGCTGTCTTACGGCAGTAGGCAGGGGACACCCTGAACTGGTTGCCAACCAATCGCAGGCCACACAGAGACAAACAACCATCCGCGCTCACTCACACCTAGGGACAATTTTTGAGTGTTCAGTCAGTCTGCCATGCATGTTTCTTGAATGGGGGAGGAAACCAGAGTACCCGGAGTAAACTCATGCAGGCACAGGGAGAACATGCAAACTCCACACAGGAAGGCCGGAGCCAGGATCGAAACCACAACCTCTGTACTGTGAGATCGACATGCTAACCACTGGCCCACCGACCAGCCCTCACTGAAACATGTTTCAAAAAAGGTCAAGATTGAATTTTTGAATGTTGGTTTTCAATGCTTGTAATTATTTTTCAATCAATTCCAGACTGTTCAACAATTTTATAGCAAGAAAGCCAAAAGAATATTTAATCTAAGTTCATTTCAGTTGATTTTCGTTGGGTTGTTGTTGTTTTGCAGTTCTTGTTTACAAAAAAAAAAAAAGGTTTGGTCTTTCCTTTAAAATTAATGTTATGAAAGTCCCAATTATAAATTTACCTCAGGGTCTGGTATCTGAACTGCATGTCTGATGTTTCTAAGTGTCGAAATCGGTACAGAATTTAATAAGCTATGATGAATTTAATTGCAGCCAAACCCAGTTATTAGCTAAATACAACTTGATGGAAGAGATCGTCGTTGGAACCCAGGTTCAGGATGGCGGCTAAGTCTGCATGTCTTCAAGCACCTGAGGGTAGCCCAAGTGCTGATGCATGTCTATGGGCTTTTTCTACGCATTGCAGCAACGGTACGCAAAACTGCCACATGGCAGTGCATGGACCATCGAACAAAAATGAAACATAGTTTAATGTATTTAGTGTGTGTGTGTGTGTGTGTGTGTATATATATATATATATATATATATATATTTTTTACTCTTCATCTGCAGAGAATGGCCAGCAGGGGAGGCACTGTCTCACTTGCTTCCCCTTCCTACTGCTGCCATTCAGTCACATACAACAATTCACTCACATTCACATCAATGCAGAGGCCTCAATCAATCTAGTATGCAATTTTTTTGTAATGCGTGTTTGCGGAAAACTCCACATAAAAAGGTCCGAGCAGATCCAACCCCACACATTCTGATTGCGATGCAGACATGCTAACCACAGGCAGCACTGATTTCTGCTAGCCTCATTTTATGTCACAAGACACATTATAGTCAATTGTTTTGAAAATCATCCAATCGCAAGTCAGAGTGTTATTAAACTCAATTTTGCACACATCTGCGAAAATGCTAATGGCTCCGTGCACAGTTACGCCACTCTCCATTCGGGACTTGCGCGAAAATAGAGCCTGTCGTGTCGTAAACAGCATGCATGCAAACCAAGTGTAAATATTTGACACTTGATAACATTCTCAGACCTTCTCCTATCGTGGAAATAGGAAAACAAGAATAACAAGATTTGGCCATATTCAAATAGTTCTCTTGTCAATTCTGTGTCAATGTTTACAATTCTCAATCGGTCTTTTAACATTCCAGTATTGTCCGAGCCCTGACTCTATTTATAATAAATATTAAAAATATGTCAGAGACAGCAGTTTTTCTTTAATATTGAGTTGCAAAGACAATTTACAACTGCATTTTTCAGTTACATTTTATATACAGCCATTGAAGACACATTTTACAGTAGCATCTTACAAGAGTTATGTACTGATTTTTTTTTAACATTTAACATAAATCCTTGAAGAGAAAATATGTAATTTTTCATAAATCCAGCTGATATTGTTAACAAGAAATCTCGCTAAGCAACAGAACAAGTTTGCTACCTTGTGCACATTGTAATGGAAAACCCTGTCTTTGTCAAGAGAAGGCCATCGAGATATTTGGAGTTTGGGAGATATCAAAACGCTGGTGTTAGACCACATGGCTAAAACGGCCATCAACGTGATCATAAAACTCATTAAAAAGTTGACCCTTTCATAACTCATGTTACTTATGCACTTCAAAAAAGAATGACCTGACATTCAATAAGACCTGGTTTCTTAAAAAACACTTCTACACATTTAAGTGTATCATGATTGAGCAAAATAAATTAAGTTGTCTATTTCAGTTAAAAATTATTTCGGAACCAACTATTTTCCTTAACCTTTCTATGTTGAAGTTTAGGAAGTAAAAATAGAAACATATGAAGGCCCATTTCTTTCTGAAATAGAATTAGAATTGAAGAAGCCATTGTTATTCAAAATGATTGTACGGAGCCATCTATGATCTTAATCTCAAATTCAGCCTGACCCAAAGAATATATGCAACTGCTGGTCACAGACGATGGATCCATTTTTTTTTTAAACCACGATCCTGTCCAGGGCTGTGAGTGGCTGGCAACCAATTCAAGGTGCACCCCGCCTACTGCCTGAAGACAACTGGCATAGGCTCCAGCAGCCCCGGTGACCCTTGTGAGGATAAGTGCTTCAGATAATTGAATGATAGATGGATGGATGAATGGAATGGATGGAATAATGGATGGAACAGATGGATGGATCTTGTCCAAGGTCATACATAGTAAGCTAGAGCATATCCCAGCTGACTCTCTGCACATTTAACACTCTCATCAACACAATTTCAAGGCATCAATCATCCTATTTCTGGAAAGCACGTGGAAGACAATGCTACAGTAAAATTGAAGATTGAAACTCGAACTTCGGATTGCAAGGCAATCTGCAGAGTCTCGTGTAAAATGTACACTTTTTATTCACTCTGCAGAAGAGGTATTATTTTAAAATGCTTCTTATTTTGGATCGTAAACAATAGTGTACAACTTCACAGGCATGGTGGACGGCAAAGGATGGCAAACATGATGCAATGCAAATCTACATCATCGCAAACTACAACCACCATAGAAAAAATGCCAAACAAAAACTGATCATGATCTTCTTTGAAAAGGGATCATTTACTTTCATTAGATTGTGCGGTTGTACCTGATAATGAGTCTAATTTGTGCTAATAGTCTTCATCCAATGTAACAGTGCATCTGTGTTGGCGGCATATACTGTACATGCTGGTGCACTCTCCACGCACGTCACACCGCTAAGCATACAGCAAATAGCTTACAGCTTCCTTTTGTTGACACTGTGGACCTCCCAAAGAGTAAATAGCACTCAGTGTTTGATGGAAGTCAAGTCGAACTTAATATTCATCATCAGGAGGAATGGATGAGGCTTTAACACAGTGAGAAACGTCTGGAGTTGATGTTCATCTTCGTGAGGCCCAGATGTTTCAGTGGAGTAGACAGAGCAAAGGTGGCTTTCATGGGGATGTCACACAGCAGATCGGACTCCTCGCCGCACTCCTCCAGCTCATACGTCGCATTGTCCAGCATTTCTTTGTGGCGCTCACACACCTGCTCCACTTTCAGCTTGTTGATCTCCCCACGAAGATGGATCAGCTGACGGGCCAGATGGTTGTCCTGGTCTTGCATCTCCCTCTGAAATGGGGGAAGGGGGGGTTGAGATAGAATCAATGTTTCAGCGACAGAAAGCATTTTAGTTTAGGTGAACGACGTGAGGTGAGCCTTTATATTTAAAAGAAGAGTTGTGGTAAAGTAATGGATAATTTTCTCGTGACATCACGCACCTCCATGTTGGAGGTCAACACACTATTTAGGTCTGGTGATTGAGTGTTTGAACAGAGAATCATTTCGATCTCAACCACCAACACAGTAGACAAATACTGATCATGACAACAATGGCAGTAAAAGGGTTTGTTGACGTTGTTCCGTTTATTTTTGCACAACTTTTTTTTTTACATATGCACCAACCGGCCACAAATGCAAATTGCTGAGTCAAAAATGTATTTTTAAAATTTACACAGATAATAAGGCTCACTTTAACAGATGATGTTTGAGCGGTATACATTTTACGTTATATATTATATATGAGCGGTGCACATTTTCAGCATGACGTCCCTGATCCACTGTGAAAGGACACTTTGATCTCTCCTCTTTCATCTATAATTGCTTCATACAACAAAGAGGATGCAGAAGAGTGGTTAAGAGTGAATGACTGTGTGTGTTTTATGTGTTGTGTTGTATTAATTTGTTATTTTGACTTCAAGATGGCGCCGCGAGAGTGGCTGCCTTTACAGCAGCTCCTATATTTTGTTCTTCTACTTCTTCCTTTCATAACTTTGCTGCTGTGAACTGGGAATTTCTCCATCTTTATTATCTTATCTTATAGCATTTTTAAATTAATTATTATTGCGGTGGTAATTTTGCAGTGGTGTAGGTGAACTTCTTCATCTTGAGAGCTGCTTATCAGAGTTTTCCCGATCCCAGGCAGGGAAGGGTGGACCAAGTGTGACCACACTTGGTCCACCCTTCCCTGGACAATGTGACACGCTCACTTTTTTAATCTGGCCCACCAAGCATTGAAATTAACATGAGCCCTCTAATATTTGTTGAATTAATTTTATATTTCCCTCTTGCAAATCCTAAAATACATTTTTAAAACTTTTTTGGATGACTTTTTTTCACTCAAGCACATCAGGTTTTCATATATGTAATAAAGTGATAGGAAGTTAAATTTATGAATTGTTGAGTTAGGTTCAGGATGGTACAGTGGCCGTCCGGGTAGAACGTCCGTCTCAAAGTGGAGCAGTCGGGGGTTTGAATCCAGGCTCCGTGTTCTCCCCGTGCCTTCCTGGATTTTTTTCCGGGTACTCCCACATTCCAAAAAAAAAAACATGCATAGGCTGTTTGAACACTCTAAACCAGTGGTTCTTAACCTGGGTGAGTGAATCGGTCTCAGGGATTCGACAGAGCCTCTGCCATGGAGGTTTAGACAGCTCAACTCAACATGTCAATTAGTTATTACACGCCGGCTTGGCCATCACTGTCTGTTTCATTTTGTGCACAATTAAAAAACGTATACTTTATAATTATACTAATTGTGTTTAATTGTGTTCTCTTTTTCATAAATGCGTTTTTTATGTCTTGAATTTGGAAAAAAAAATCACACTCTTTTTTTTATCACTTATGAAGGATTCTGTGAACGTGCATATTAACCGGTTGGGTTCGGTACCTCTAACAAGGTTAAGAACCACTGCTCTAAACGGTTCATAGGAGTGACTGTGCGTGTGAATGGTTGTTTGTCTATCTGTCTACATTGTCTACCGCCCGAAGGCAGCTGGGATAGGCTCCAGCACGTCCGCGACCCTCGTGCGATAAGCAATTCGGGAAAATGGATGGATGGTTAGGTTCAATTTTACATACTTTACATTAGCCTACGCATTTGGCATGTTCAATATATTTTAATCAAATGGTTGATTGCTTGATTACAGTTAAATAATAAATGCAACGTAAAATGAGACAAACCTATGGCCCATCTGTCCATTTCGAAAATCCAAAGCGGCTCTCGGGCTCTTGCAATGAATCTTGGAAGTGTACCTAATGTAGTGGTCGATGGGTGCAGGTACAGTATAACAAACGCAACAGTTCTCCTGCCTCACTCACCAACTCTTTTCTGAGAAAGTTCAAGGCGTCATCAATAGTGTCAAAGCCACAGATGTTTCGCACGACCACGTCTGGATTGCTGTGCGTTGAAGCTGAATGGTCGCGATCGTGTTGCTGTGAAGTTGATGGATTCTTGTCCCTCCAAGGTCCGCTCAACAGCCTCTCCTGCCACTCCAGATAGGACGGTCTGCGAGTCTCTAATTTGAGTTTCTCCGTTAGTGCCTTCAAGCTGTCCAGACTTTCCGTGTCTCCCTCGTCTGCAGAGTGTTGGGAATCCATGCGAGCAGGGGGTGGATTTCACTGAGATTGTTGCTGGACACTTGGCTATTGACGCGCAAAAGGTCCGCCGCACTTCCTTTATAAGCGGATAGAGACAGTGACCGCCCACGGCGCCGACGCCTACTTAAGTGTGGTAGAAAACTCAGACCTTATGTTATAAGGCAGCGGCAAACCTTTGAATTGGGTTGCATAATGCTATGTAGGCACATACTTGAATTTGATTGGTCGCCTCAAACGAAACGCTGTGGTTCAAGTGACGCTGTAGGCCCCTTTGTATTGTAATCATCATTAGGACTCACCAGGCACGGTGCTAGACCGGGGGCTATGGGGGGCTCTAGCCCCGTCAGAAAGCTCTTCATAAGCAATGTATGTTTAAAAAAATGTTTTAAAGTTCACAAGTAAGTAGCCATTCTGTTCCAATTCAGATTATTCTTTCCGTGTTTGTGCTGCAGCTCTACCCCGTGTCTCTTTGTGAGGGCAGAGAGCGCCAGCGTGAGTCTTTTAGTTCACCTGCGCATTAGGGGAGCGGCCATAATCAATCTCCGAGCACACACTGGTTAACTGACACCGTTTGGAAATTTAGAGCATTGCTAAAATTTGTTGTTTGGCTATTCAGAGTCCACCAAAAAGGTACAAGGTACTAAGCACTTCAAACTGGGGGCACGGCGTGCCAGTGATGGCTGCGTGTGGAAATTAATGAGAATGGAGCACACTCCACCTCTCCAACACACCCACTCTCAGAATAGTGCACGGGTGTTGGAGTGACTTTCCGAATGCACTTTAGGTTAGAGTTATCTTGCAGTCCATCTTAGCAATGGATCGCTTAGTTAAAAAAATAAAAAATAATTCCCTCCCAACATTCTCCCAGGGGGGTAAAGAAGAAGAGGGTGATTGGAAAAATGAGCCTGGACCAACTCCTGAAGGAGCGCCGGCCGCAGCCTGTAAGTGAGAAGGTTTCAAAATAGTGTGCAGCAAGTATTCTCCAATAAAAACAGGCGTAAACAGCGAGGTGATGGGGCCATACAGTTTGGGCATTTCTGTCACACTGATTGAGTAATACACACGAAAGGGGATACAAAGACATAATCAATTACTGTGATTGGACAGTAAAGTCCAAATCGCTACTTTCGGGCAAATTCATACCTTATGTTGAATACACGTCTCTATGGCGCACCACTAGTGTGGATTATACTTTTATGTTAAAAATGGGAAGTCATGAAAATGATTTTTTTTTTCTCAGCCCCCCACTATATATTGGTCAAGCCCTCCCTTCTTTGGCTCGGGAGGGAAAAAAAATCCTGATCCTTACTTTTACTATTAAACCAGTTTCTGTACCTCAACTCTCATCTCAACTTAACCTATTCATAGACCACTTTAATAATCGTAGCTGTAACAAAGTACATGAGCTCTATCATAAAACATAAGCCATAATACGAACATAAAAACTCAAATATTTTTACGTATGTGGACAAAATTATTGATATCCATCTGATAAATAAAGGAAAACACCCACAATGATCACGGGAAAAACTAACAAAAGTTATAATAAAAACTGAAAATTAACCAATGAAAATCAAGCAATGTTTTATTTGTGTCGTCCAACAGAATGATTTAAAAATAAAACAATAAAAATGGCCTGGACAAAAGTGATGGTTATGCTTAACTTATTGTTAACTTTATTGCACAACATTTTGAGGGAATATTGCAATTAAGTGATTTCTGTAACTGCCAAACAGACTTCAGCATGTGTCGACAAGTACAGTATTTTAGCAACTCGGCAGGTACGTTGGCCCTCTAGTCATGAGCAAAGTACGTCAACCTTCGCATATCTGAAGTTTGCCTTTTCAAGCTATACCTTTCGTCTTCTTTTACACATGTCTAATAATATCAGGACTCTTCAGAAGAGTTTGAAGTTGTTTTTTTTTAGCTGTTCATGTTTTCATTAGCTGTGTGTTTGTGTCTTTATCTTGTTAGAAGACCCATGACACGAAACTGTGGCCAAGCTTTCTGAGATCAGGGAGCACATTTTGTCCCAGAATTGATAGGGTTAGGATTTCTGTGCCAGATTAAGCAAAGCACTCACAGAACAAAGCGGAGGCTGCTGTTTGTTTCACAGTAGGCCTACAGTGCTGTTGTTTTTGTTTTGAACATATGTCCTGAAAAAGCCCCAATAGTCACGGTCAAACATTGTCTCAGAAGCATTGTGGCTAGTAAATATGCATTTCAGCACTTTCCAGTCTCATTAGTCTGAGGTTATTTCAGTGATTATCCCATCATTTTTGTCTGTGCGGTTTTCATGAGCTTGTTTTTTAAGTCTATTCAGATGGACCACAAAACCGAAATAATGCCTGATTTTCAGTGGTTACTTTTCACAATTTTTTTATTCATTATTTTGTCAGTTTCAGTTTATTTTAGTCATCATTGAGGGTTTTTCTTGTGTGAGCGTAGGAGTAGAAAAAATGTCCTCGTGTGTAGATGTGATCCATCATCCACAACATATATTGTTTGTTTTGTCTTGATATAGGTTTTTTTTTACGTAGTAACAGTTGCAATAAACACAAATGCAACAGGATGAACATTAAGTACTTTGAGGGTTTGTTTTGTGAAAAATTACCACGTTGTCGAAGGGTTCCTTAAAAATTAAGAAGTTTGTGCATAATTTTCACGCCGTAGTCCACTGTCAAATGGTTTCTCTTTACCAAGTGTAATGAATCAATGCACCCTTTCATTTACATGTTTGTACTGTGTCTCCATCTAGTGGTTATTGGTTATATTGCAGCTTGCGATCGCATTTTGAGAGTCAAAACTGCTGTGCGAGTGTGTGCTCTTTCACGTTTCCTTTCAGGGCCGAGATGACAATTCCAAGGAAAAGCTGTGCGGCATTTTCTAATAATAATAAAACTTTTAAAAAGCCACTCATTAGAAAATGTCGATAACATATTTTCATATAGTTCTTTCAGAAAAAAAGTCGTTAAAAAAAACCCGCGAATCTCTGCATATTACCTACACAGCCGTAAGCGAAAGAGAGAGAGACTGAGCTACAGGGAGGAAATGCACTTGTAACTCTTGCATCCTCTCGTGCAACAGCTTGCAAAAGTGTTAAGAATATGTGCGCATGTTCGGGCCTATGCTCAGAGGTTGGGAAAGCCACTTCTATTTATGTTCAGATCGTGAGAGAAACAGACGAGCGAGAGCAAGGGGAGGAGGAAAAGGAGGAGAAACGGGAGGAGGAGGAGCGTCACTGTAGTTTTCTTTCATTTTAGTGTAGGCGAGGAAGTGATTTCAAGTTGAGGTACTTTATTTACTCGAAAGGTTTGCTGGCGCTTGGCTTTGGTTGAATGGAGTTTTCCGAGCACATCAAGACAGCGAATGTAGAAGATGTTGTGCTCCAGCAGCCTCTGCACACTTCGATCAAGGGCACCCTGTGCATCACCGGCCACCACCTGCTCTTCTCGGACAGGGAGGAGGAGAGCTGTCAGCAGGTTCTGCTGCTCCTCAGAAACATTGATGCTGTTGAGAAAAGGTGAGGAGATGCACACGGAATAACTTATAGATAAGCATAGTCTAATAATATTTGTTCCTCATAATATTAAAATACAATAGTGGAGCGGCATGATATTTATAGCTTTGATTAAATCATATGGTAATTTACACATAAGATGTTAAACTGTCCATTATCTAACAAAATAATTCCTCAAATGTGTTTCAAGCAGCGTGGAAAACCTTTTGAACTACTTCAGCCTCTTTCCTAATGCCGGCCACAGCGACAGGTTGGAGCCTCATTTGTGTTGCAATGTGTCAGCAGTTTGTTGCACCTATGCAGCCCACAGGAAACATGTTTGGTTACAACAGCTCTTCCTCGCTGTCGTGTGTGCGGCTTGCTATCCTACTAACAGCTCGTACTTGTGTGCTGCAGCAAAACTCAGTTTTTACAGCAAGCAGAAGGCCCATGTAACAAAGTTGTGCAAGTCCAATTTTCTGCACTGCTCGAGCCAAAACATGGCGCATCTAAATTGCGAAGCAGTCTTAGGGGTATTGGAGCTATTGTTTTGCTCTGTGTTTGTATATAGAGCTACAGAATCTTCCGGTACCATCGTCATCAAGTGTAAAGATCTGCGTGTGCTACAGCTTGACATCCCAGGCATGGAGCAGTGCCTTAACATTGCACAATCCATTGAGGTACATGAAATCATTGGCATTACATAAAGTGTCCAGTGTGTGGAAAAGAGCCATCTAAATGTGATGCATTAGTATTATATATATTTTTAATAATAATAATTGTTGTTGTTCTTACTGAACCTGGAAGCTTTTATCTGTTTCTTTTTTAGTTTCTCATCATTAACTGTTGTTTTCTCCAGACCCTGTCTTGTCTGAACTGTGTGGCAGAGATGTATCCTTTCTTTTACCGACCCTCCAATGCCAGCCCGCAGGACCCGTGGGGCCTCTCAACCCCTGAAAGACATTACGCTGAAATGGAAGAACTTGTAAGATTGAAAATACACATACAGTATGTCTCTTGGCACTGTTTTCCTAACCCTGAGCCTATAATCACATGACAGGAAAATGGCAGGGAAACAGAAGATAGAGGGGGTCAAGAATGAGGAAATACCCCATTCCAGTTTACAGCTTTACCTACCAACAGCAACCTAACATTTGTAACAGTGAGTCGCTCTGAAGCACTGGGACTGGCATTTACTGAGAATTTCCTCTTTATTGCTGAAGAACAATACAAATTTCATGAAGTGCTTGGCCAAACATGTCAACACATTTGCCTGAAGAACAATTAAAAAAAAAAACTTGCATCTTGCCCAGAAGTCAGCTGGGATAAGCTCCAACATATCTGAGACTCTAATGAGGATACTGATTTAAAAAATGGAGGGATGAACAAAGAAGACGCACCTTCATATGGGGGTTTCCCACCCAGTAAATTGATAATAGCTCCTCCCTCAAAATCTGCTGTGAATGCTGAGAAATGCTGAACGAAAATGTCACTCTAACTAGCATTGTGTCTCACATATATGGGGATATATGGGAATTTACGGATCTTCCACATGACTAACTGCAAGTAGAGACGCAGGTATACCCTCAGCCAATCAATTTGAATATAATGTAGATGGCCAGTGATCATTTCAAACTTAATGGAAAAACTACAAATAATTTGTTTAGTATTGCAGCATGTACACACATGGACAAAATTGTTGATACAGTACCCCCTCTGTTAATGAAATAAAACCATAGTGCTCAAAGAAATAACTAGAATCTGACAAAATCAAATCATTAATTAAAAAGCAATGAAAAATAAACACTGAGAATCAGACACTACTTTTGAACTATAGTTCAACAGAATTAAAAAAAGAAACATAAAACAGGCCTGCACACAAACAATGGCACCCTGAAAAAAAAGGAAAATAATTTGAGAGACAACGATACATTATTTGTTATTAAGAAATATTTTTCTCACCATTACCGGTAAGTGAAATTTGATAACTTCCCGCGGCACACCATTAGAGGTCTCACGACACATTAATGTGCCCCTACACGCTGGTTGGGAATCATGGTCTCGAGAAAGCATCCTCCAAAGCTGAGATTATTGGAGCTGTTTAGTCATAAAGAGAGGACAAAAATACCTGCAGAAGTCTGAAAATTTCAAAAATCGTTTGATTGAAGTGAAAGGTTGTGGAGCAAACTATTACGTTAAGGGTACGTACCTTCAGTTTTCTCCATGCCTGTTTCATGAGTTTTTTTTGTTTGTTTGTTTATTTCCATAAATCTGTTGAACCCCAATTCAAAAGCAATGTCTGATTTTCATTGATTGATTTTCATTACATCTTATTTATTATTTACTTGTGTCGGGTTCACTTTGTTCCTGTGAGCACTGTGAGTTTTCCTTCCATTAAAAGAGGGCTACCAACAATTTTGTCTGTGTGTGAAAAGACAGTCCTCGAATGCCATATTAATATGCAGCATTTTGATTACGTAATAAGTGGAATGATTGAGGCATGACTGAGATTGTGTTTTTGACAATTCTTGACTCTCACAGGATTTAAGACTCAACAAGTAAATTCACCAACATTCGAATCTTTGGGGCAGCACTGAACAAGTCATTGGCAGTAGCACATCTGCCAAACAGTTCTGAGGGTTGATGTTGAAAACTAGGGGCCTTTCCATGTTTTCCACAGGCTTTCTGTCAATTGAATTTAAGGCTTTAAATGATCCGTTTTGTAGTCAATGGCAATACAAATGCTTGTTTGTGCCCTTTCACTGTTTGCTGACTAGTCCAGGGTGTACCCCTACATGTTGATCAGGGTAAACTAGAATAGGCTTCAGCTTACCTATTAGCGATATAGAAAATGGATGCATGGATTAAGTTGTTGAATAAGGCACAGAACTAACCACCCAGGTTGTACTAGGACCTAGTACAATTACATTTCTTGTTAGTGGTGACAAAAGAGCCTCGTCATACTGTGTGTGCTACGAGTCCTTTTATTTCCTGTGGTTTTGAGTCACATATTTGCCCCGTCATGCCTTGATGGCGCTGGGCTCTCTCTGTTTGCAGCATGAAAGGTGGAGACTGAGCACCGTGAACCAAGACTACTCAGTATGCGCCTCTTACCCTCCAGCTGTCATTGTCCCCAAGGCAATTGGGGATGACGCGCTAAAAAAGGTTGCCAAATTCAGACAGGGGGGACGCTTCCCTGTCCTCTGTTACTACCACAAGAAGAATGGCACGGTGAGGCCAACGTCCCGCAACTTTTATTTGCGGTAGCCTTATTGTTTTGAAAAGCACCCAAAACCCATTTCAGGTCATTTTGCGCGGCAGTCAGCCACTGACAGGAGCCAACCGGAAGCGTTGCTTGGAAGATGAGCTCCTCTTGCAGATAGTGATCGGGGACTCAGACAGAGGTTATATTATTGACACACGTTCAGCTCAGCAGGCGCAGCAAGCCAGGATGATGGGCGGCGGGTTTGAGTCCAAATCATGCTACAGCAACTGGAAGAGACTACACAGGCACATGGAAAGGTGTGTGGATATCACGCTATGGGCCCCTTTCCCGTGCCCAGTAAGTGGCAAGCTGGTGAACTCTGTGTGAAGGAGGGCTGGACAAAGATTTGGTATTTTCGCAAAGACACACAGGTTGACACAGTTAGAAAATGGACTTTTCTGCCACTGGGGCATAAACACACACAAGTTAATTTGCTGTCAGTCAAAGGAGCAACGCTCAATCCTTGACATTGCAGGAACAGAAATTAATTTTCTTGAAATGTGCAAAGAGGAACTACTATATAAGGAACTACAAGTAGAATTTCACAGATGGCACATGTGAAAATGCAGGCAAATCCTGATTTTCATGCAAGCGCCAAGTAGGGTTGCCAATTTTCACACTCCAAAATAAGAGACAGGTGCCACACTAGTCTATCTGATGTTAAAACTTGGAGAGCTAATTATCAATACTTTTGAGGTGGTACTCAGTTTAAAAGGTCGAAAACAATCTACACAATTGCAGTAGATAATACTTATGTTTATACAGGGGGAAAACACTCCAGGAGAGTCTAATCAAGCTGGTGGATGCCTGTGGTGACAAGTCCCCGAATATGGACCGCTGGCTCAGTAAGCTCGAAAATTCCAAGTGGTTGTCTCATGTCCAAACTGCAATGTCAACTGCTGGCCTGCTGGCAGAGTGTGTGGAGAGGTAGGCACTCTGAATACGCCTCTGTCAGAAATGCTCCCTTTTTAATCACTATTATTATTATTATTATTATTATTATTATTATTATTATAATAACATGCATCATGCCTGTTTGTTTTACCCAGAGATGGTCACTCAGTCCTGGTTCACGGCTCTGAGGGGACAGACTCCACACTGCTTATTAGCACTCTTGCACAACTCATTTTGGACCCAAGTTGTCGTACACTGGAAGGCTTTCTGAAACTTCTAGAGAGGGAATTTGTCCAGGTACAGGTCGTTTTTTTTTTTTTGTAGTTTTACATTCATACAACAGGATTACATTAGTATTCATGAATTTTTTTTTTTTTACATTTTATATCACTAGGTATGTATCCACTTACCAGTTTTTACCTATCCAATTCAAAGTCCTAGGTGAGCTGGAGTCAATTTCAGTTGACTTGGCGAGGGGCTGAGTTCACCTTGCACTGGTCGCCAGTAAATCAAAGAGCATATATAGACACATAATCATTTCTATTCACACCTTTGGAATTTTTAAAATATTGAATTACTGTAATATGTATTTTCTTTTCTAATGTGGGGAGAGCCTGGAGAGGTCCCACAAATGCAAAGGGAGAAAACGCGAATTACACAGAGGTCTGTACAGAGATCTTTTGAGTGTGAGGATGATGTGCTACTGCGCTGCCCCGAATTGTATATGCTGATAAAATATTTTTAATTATAATATAAATATTTCACTGTTGTCACTATTTTCCCTTGCCTTTTGACTGAGAGAAGTCAGTCATGTGTTCCGGAAAGTCTACTGCCTCACAATGAGACTTGCTACATCCATTTTGAAAACCCTTTGGCAAATTTGGTATCTTGCTTCACTATAACATAATATTAGTGTTGCATACAAGACTGACTATAATAGACTATTATGGACCATGTTACTGTTATGAGATGGGTGAAACAAGAACGTAAAGGTGTGCAGCCGTGCGCTTTTCTGGGTGCGTGCATTCTTCAATGGAATTACTGTAAATGCTTTCCCCCTTCTGTACTCCAGAGGCTGTAGTTAAGTCCAGTGAAACATAAGTTAACTCGCTGCCAATACCGAGTGAGGGCTGACTTATACTGACAGTGTGAGTCACACTTGTTCCATAACGCTCACAGACTGCCCGATGGCCATAATGTGCCACTAAAAGTTACGGCAATGACCACGTGTGTGATTGCAGCTTCAAACATGCTGCTTGGAGTTTTTTTTTTTTTTTTTTCGTTTTGGGTTTTTTTTGTTTTGTTTTGTTTTTTTGTTTTTTAGTACAGTAGTAAAGGGTTCTTATTACAACAACTTCATTTATCATCATGGTGCAATAGGGTTTTTTTTGTTTTGATTTTTTTTTTTTTTGCTTCTGCGTCAGTCATCAAATACGTTAACCTTTTCATGCACCATGTAACCTGATAACATGATAAGCTGTCCACTGTAAGTACCGGTAAGCGCTGTCCCTGAAAGGGTTAAAGTGACACAACGAGTCTGTGGTGCAAAGAAAGTTGTAGGGCACCAGGATGATAGAACAGCAAGCACACTGCCTTTTTTACTCATGACTATTCATATGGAATTATATTTAGTGTTATATTTCTGCTCGCTACGGCATCTGGATCAGTATGAAGGAATGGTGCCTCCCAGCAACAAGGTTGTGGGTGTGAATCTGTCCAGTAGAGACTTTCTGTGAGTTATCCCTATCAATGAGTGAGGTAATCTGGGTATACCTGTATATTGATTGACCATAGGTGTCAATGCGTTTTTTTTGTTTTTGTTTTTTATGTGATCAAGCAAAAATTAATGGAATAGATGTAGAGGATAGTTTTCAACATGAATTCATGGCTGCATACTGTATGTCTACCTTGCAGGCAGGACACCCATTCCAGCAGCGATGTTCCCACTCAGCCTTCTCCCATGCTCGTATCCAGCAGGAATGTCCAGTGTTCTTGTTGCTGCTGGACTGTGTGTGGCAGTTATGGCGCCAGTTCCCCCTTGCACTCGGCTTTTCTGAAGCTCTGCTCCTCAGGCTGGCTACTGAAGCCTATGCCTCGGACTATGGCACCTTCCTCTGTAACAGCGACATGGAACGGTCAGTTATGCTTCCCCTTTTATCACTAATGTACAGAATTTTTCCTGGCATCCAACCATTGGCTTTCTTTTCCAGCTGTGCTCTCCAAGTGAAGGACAAGACTCATTGTTTGTTTCGGGCCCTGCTGAAGCCAACGGAAAGAGAGCAGTACAATAACCCACTATATGAGCCAAATGAACTGGCCATTTGGCCTTCAGTCCACCCACAATCCTTACAACTATGGAGGGGTGAGCTTTGGTTCACGTATGGATTCAAGATTTACTAATTTCTGCAGGCATGAAAATGGGAGAGGTATTGTTCAGATCAGCATTCATTTGTTGAGAGTGAAATGCAAAACATTTTCCCAGCAAATTTTGAGAGGAGAGGGGTTGTGTAAGAAATCCAGATCAAAATGTTGACAGAAAAATTCACCCCACAGTGAATGAGAGTTTTCCGTGTCACGTTTTCAGTGTTTATCTTTTTACAGGCTATTTTCTGAGGTGGACCCAACAGACTCGTCACCTGGAATTGGTCCAGGAGGAGATAAGGAATATGGTCATTGAGTGGGGGAAGATAGCACTCAGCTGTTGAACACTCATCAATAAAGAAGTAATCGGGAAGAGCATGAATTGTGTGTTTTCAAAGATGAATCTTATATTGGTCCTCATTTCCACTGCCTGTTTAGAATTTATGAAGTCATTTCTCTATACATTGAAACCAAAGCTTAGGGAGAAGATTTAGGTTATTCGAGTGTACTGTTACTACACTGTCCAAAGTTGGGTTCAGTTGGAACCAATGTCACACACTTACTTTCCACACTGAGGCAGGGCTAAATATTTGTACATTTTCCACTATATAGGTGTGTTTCCAAGGTGGCAAGGACTATTGTCAGGGGTACAAAATTGATACATAAGGTGTATTATATTGCACAATGTTAAGAAACACGCTTTAAGAATAATTTAGGAACAAATCATGGACCAACGAGCATCCCCCAACACTACCCCCGGCCTCCAGCAAACCACAGCAGTCCGGACAAGGGAAAAAGCAAGGCGAGGTGATGCCCATGCTGGACGGATTACAAAGACATGAAGCCTGCGGACGCTTGGCCATCCTCCAGGAAGAAAGACAAAAGATTAAGTAAAAAATACTCATATTCATATAAAAAAAAAAAACAAGTTAAAATTTCATTTCAACTGATTTATTTTAGATTCCTTTTGGTCATTAGGGAAATGGGACAAGAGAAAACATTTTGGGGATACTCCACATTTATAAGATAAGATAAGATATCCTTTATCGGGTATTAACTACATTTATCGGGTATAAACTATTTTCAAGCTGTCTTTTCTCTTAGTTGTTTTAGATTTGGACTCGGGACAAGCAAATTTACCCAGAAGTTTACCGTTTTAGTATTTTGTAATTTTTTTTTTCAAATTTTGATGCATGGGTAGCAAAATGTCCTCCAATTCTGGAATGACCCACCCACTTGTGAGACTGGTACTATAGAAATGTCATGAATATTCATAACTTGTAAATAGTGACATCTGGTGGTGTCTTTATGTCTTGGTGAATCCCCAAACGCTCTCCAAAATTTAGACCTATACTGTATTTTTATTTGCCTTTTTCCTCCAGCTGAAAATTGAACGACGAAAAGCAAACAAATAAACAAGTGGTAAGATATCTGTTTGGACCAAGGGAGTCACAAAAAATTTGATTTTAATGAGTGCGAGATATACAGATGTGTAACAAAGTGCATGCGTGTGTTCGGTTTCTCGGCCGGACAAAGACTCTGCACACGTATTGTTTATGTCAGGGCATTAAAGAGGATATTTTGACGAATCGAGCTGTTGTCTTTCGCCAAGCTGCTTCAGCCGATGTAATTCATGTTGCCTCCTGCAGGATCGCAATCTTCACGAGGCTGGTAACACACGTCTTCACTCACTGGTCTTCTAACATCTATTTTCTTCAACCATGGACGCGGGATTCTTCCGCGTAAGTTGCTCAGAAATGTAGTCATTGTAAAACCGATTTCCAGGTTTCTGTCCTGATCTATTGCTAACGTTGTCTGTTAATTTGACGTTTACCTATTAGGCCTGTCGCTATTGAGTTACCTTGTATTTTTGGGCACCGACTATCAACTGGTGCGTGCCAACATTGCAATTTGCTCGATATTCGGTTAAAACTCTTCGAAAAAGGTTTCTCACATGGATTAGAAAACGAAAGCTAAACTTGTACCGTGGTGTTGCACGGCTACGAATTGCGTTTGGAGTAACATTCACGTGACACTAGAGTGAAAATCGCACGAACTTTGCTAGCCGGTTACATGAAAGCGGCTAGCCTTCGCTAATAAAGATGGCGCTTGGGTGGTGGATCGTTTCCGTCTCCATGAGCGCGTTGCCGCAACGCTGAAATGTCAGAATACACGCGTAGTGCTAATGTCTGCCGCAAAATCAAACCGATGACACATTTGTTACTGTGCCTATATGAAGCACAATGTTGCTTGCTATCGGCTGCTTTGTCTTCAATTTCCAAATTAAGATAAATAATTCGTCAATTGAGCTAATGCTAGCTCATTGCTACCAATGTCATATTTTTAATCCTACTAAATGAACCTGATCAAGATAACTTAACTCTCCGCTCATTTTCTAACTTGTACCTTGGATGTGGGAATAGTCCTTTGTTTCTGTAAATTTTCAGATACTTTTCTTAAAATAGACCCCGATAAGTGACACTTTAGTATATGGGCCTTACATATGCTGGTACCAGAGGAAAAAATATGTACTCTACCAAGAATACTAGTACCTTAAGAATAATGTGACTCAAACCTTAAGAATAATGTGACTCAACAAAAGTTAAAAGTAGTCCTTGAAATGGTTATTTAGTAAGCGTATTCATAAACGAGATTTTAAAACTCAAATTCGGTGTAATTCGTGATTATTTTTCTTAATTAGAGCATGAGCATCAAACTGACAAAAATAAAAACAAGAAATTTTCATTTCAGATATTGTCCAACATTGTCACTTCAAATTGACCAAAGTAGACCTAAATGGAATTTTTTCCACAGATTATTTTACTTGACGACAATTTATTTTGCTTGACGTAGCTGTTGTTTTTCAATGTCTTTAAAGTAAACAGATTGAATGTGAGCCCTGGGGTGTTGTGCCTCATCTGACTGAGAGTGCCATACCTTTGAGATCCTCTGTTGCTTCTGTCTTACAACAGACACTAAAAAAGTCACTTTGTAAGTGTAGCTTTTTTGTTGGGCTACTGAGACTTGGCATTGAATGGTCTCAAGAGTAAATGCAGTGCATTACTACCCACCTTGGTGTCATGTTTTGCAACTTTTAAATGATTAGCTAACATTTGATAATTTGTTTCTACAGGGCACAAGCGCGGAGCAAGACAACCGATTTAGCAACAAGCACAAGAAACTCTTAAAGCAGCTGAAATTTGCCGAATGTCTCGACAAGAAGGTATAAACCATCTACAGTTTGTACATCTTAGTTTTGTTGGCGTCATTGATATTTCAACTCAATCATACATACTACAACTAAAGGATTAATTAATTTGATATATTAATCAGAGTTCATTACTCAGGATTTTTTCACTTATTTTAATTTTTTTTGTTGATGTGTACTGCTTGCACCAACATGACTGCAAACAGAGATGAGCTAGTTTGCAGAAGAATAGCAAGTGCTGCCAATTGAAACTTTTACAGACCCCCTCTAGTGACTATTAAAAAAAAAAAAGCGACTCAGGATTAATACCTACTCAGAAACAAACGACATGAGGTGACTGATATATTGTTTTCCACTCTGTCAAGAAAGGGGGCTGGTGGAAAGCTATTGTGCAAAATATTTCCAAAGTCATGGTGCCAGTTAAAAAGTGATTGGTGAACATGTTGGCAAAATTTTAGGCCAGAGGTGTTTGCTTCCAAGCTGCAAGTATTTTTCGCCTTGTCTCATGGCTACAACTCTACACACTGTTCCTGTGGATCCTGAAAAAAGTCTTTGAAGGCATTGAATCCATGAATCTAAAAACAAGGCCTTAATTGTCCTTGAAATCTCTTCTATCAATCTTTGCTCTCAAAAGTCTAAATGCTAACACATATTTATAGTTGGATTTTTGATTATGTATATAGTTTCAAATCTTTCTTCAAATAATTTACTGAACAATCACATAGTAACAAAATGCAATTACTACCGCAGAACCAATAAAAGTGATGTGATTTTTGTCAGCTTGAGGAAGCCAACGGTACTACATCTACAATAAGCAGAGATGCAATACTGAGGCTTAGCTGTACCTAGAAATACTCTCCATAAAGTTTATGTACAGAATTGGTGACAAAGGGCCACCTTGGCAGAGTCCAACCCTCACTGGAAAATAATTCAACTTAACTGTCTGCAATGCGGACCACAGTCTGACACCGGTCGTACA
The DNA here is from genome assembly GCF_001891065.2 of Hippocampus comes. NCBI lineage: Eukaryota > Metazoa > Chordata > Actinopteri > Syngnathiformes > Syngnathidae > Hippocampus > Hippocampus comes. Next base: position 259,867 of record NW_017805536.1, on the reverse strand, counting down.
GAGACTGAATGGCCCCTATCAGGGGGTTCTGTACAATGAACTCACCCAGAGACACAGTAAACGCCTTCTCCAAGTCCACAAAATACATGTACCGTATTTTCACGACCATTCGGCGCACCGTATTGTTGGGCGCAGTCTCAGTAACGGGTGGTATTTCTGTATTTGACACATACACAAAATGCACTGTATTATTGGGCGCAGCCAGGCATGGTAAAACATACGCCAGCTTAAACATACGGCATGCATGCACTAATGCTAAAAACACGTTAGCTTGAAGCATGAAGCATGCACGCTAAAACATACCAGGTATGTTAGCTTAAAGCATACGATAGCAGCTAAGACATACGGACACACGCTAAAAACACGTTTTTAAAAAGGCAACGGAAGCAAAACTGAGTTCGATTGTACTTTATTACAGTACAACGTACTCACGCGACTGGTACCTGCTAGGGGCGTGCCTTTAGCGTCCTCTTACACGCACACTCGTCACTCATTGGCGACTGCTACCTGCTAGGGACGTGCCTTTAGCGTCTTCTTACACGCCCACCCTTCACTCATTGGCGGACTTCCGCATGCCTGTCGTCACTCATGCCCGCCTTTTCTCTGTATAAACAGCGTGTCGGCCAGAAGTGCTCTCAGTCAGGCTTTGGAACTCGGCGCATAGACTAGACGCTCCGCATTATAAGGCGTCCTGTACATTTTGGAGAAAATTTAAGACTTTTAATGGCGCCTTATAGTCGTGAAAATACGGTAGACTGGTTGAGCGAACTCTCGTGCACCCTCGAGGGCCCTTCCACAGTTGTCCAGCAGCTATTACACTGCCAGGATGAAAACCACACTGCTCCTCCTGAATCTGAGATTCGACTTCCCCTCGGAGCCTCCTCTTCACCACCCCTCGATATACCTTATCAGGGAGGCTGAGAAGTGTTATCCCCCTGTAGTTGGAATTGGTACAAGAGCCCTAGGTCTGTTTGGAATGCGCGCCCGACTGTATCTATTCGGAACTTCTCTGCCTCGCACACAAGCTCATGCTCTTTCCCTGCCAGAGAGGTGACATTCCATGTCCCTAGAGCTCACTTCCGTAGCCAGAAAGGGTGTGGGGGCAGCATTCAAAAAAGGCACAAATCGTTTTTTGAATGATGTCATTGTTTGCCTTTGTGTCTTTTAGGTGGATATGACCAAAGTAAACCTGGAAGTCATAAAGCCATGGATTACTCAACGGGTGACAGAGATTTTGGGGTTCGAGGACGATGTCGTCATAGAGTTCATATTTAACCAGCTTGATGATAAGGTAATGCTTTTAATTGTGGTTCTTTGTTTTGACACAACTGTATACTTGAGGGAAGTGCTTTCTCATTAAAGAAGGGAAATTGTCACATTGTGCTCATCTTAGACTAATTGAGTGGTTAAATTAGCAATTGGTGTGATTATAACAATGTTTTGCTGTTATGTAACAAAGTGACTTTATTCAGCATACTTCTAATTATGATGTGATTTATGATTTAAAAGGCCTGAACCAATATGGATGTTATACCTTGCATCAGAAGTATAGCACCAACACCTAATTAGCTCTCTCCTGAGCCCAAAGTCACTGAGCCCAACTCTCCCTTCATGATGCAGTGTGTGTTTTGAGGTGAGTTATATCCAGGGATCATTATTATGCCAGTGATCGACACACCTGAAAAATGCCATAATTATATCCTCCCTAGGATTATTCAGCTCATTAAAACTTCCAGATCCCTTAAAAGTAGTTGAAGTTGTCGTCTTGAGGGAATTGTAATAGATAACGCATTTTTTACAAGTAACGTATCCTAATTTAGCATGAAGGTTGAATGATTTCAACCAACTTCCAATTGAGTAGCATGTATATTTGCCCTGGTTGTGATACAGATGGGTGTGTTTGATCACATTATGTATTGTATTCCCAACACAGTAGGTATTGCGTATCTTATTATTCCTGCACTTCAGACAGATGAATTGGTAACAAGAATGAATCCTTGGAATTAGTCACTCAGAATAACTTAATGCACACTTATGGGTCACACTGTGCATGTTACTCATTCTATGTTTCAAAGTATGCTACATTTTAAAATTGGAAATAGAGACTTTTGGCAAGGTTATTTATTCTTTTGGTCACATTGTCTGCCTATTTGAGGAGAGAAGTGGCATTAACATTGATATTCTTTTCATTTTGTTGAAGGTCTATTGCCAGTCTTCTACTCAATATGTTCATTGATAGTCCCCCCAGGAATCCGCACAGAAAAAGTGTTGAGTCCACGGAGAACAATCCTGATTCAGCAGAGAGCAAATCTTGATTCTGCGGCTTAAAAATTGATTTTCGGAGGGCATAAAAAATTAACTTAAAATAACCACGTTATTAAACAAATGAAAAGCATACGATAGCAGCTAAGACATACGGACACACGCTAAAAACACGTTTTTAAAAAGGCAACGGAAGCAAAACTGAGTTCGATTGTACTTTATTTAGCCATTTTACAACGTACTCACGCGACTGGTACCTGCTAGGGGCGTGCCTTTAGCGTCCTCTTACACGCCCACTCGTCACTCATTGGCGACTAGTACCTGCTAGGGACGTGCCTTTAGCGTCTTCTTACACGCCCACCCTTCACTCATTGGCGGACTTCCGCATGCCTGTCGTCACTCATGCCCGCCTTTTCTCTGTATAAACAGCGTGTCGGCCAGAAGTGCTCTCAGTCAGGCTTTGGAACTCGGCGCATAGACTAGACGCTCCGCATTATAAGGCGTCCTGTCCATTTTGGAGAAAATTTAAGACTTTTAATGGCGCCTTATAGTCGTGAAAATACGGTAGACTGGTTGAGCGAACTCTCGTGCACCCTCGAGGGCCCTTCCACAGTTGTCCAGCAGCTATTACACTGCCAGGATGAAAACCACACTGCTCCTCCTGAATCTGAGATTCGACTTCCCCTCGGAGCCTCCTCTTCACCACCCCTCGATATACCTTATCAGGGAGGCTGAGAAGTGTTATCCCCCTGTAGTTGGAATTGGTACTAGAGCCCTAGGTCTGTTTGGAATGCGCGCCCGACTGTATCTATTCGGAACTTCTCTGCCTCGCACACAAGCTCATGCTCTTTCCCTGCCAGAGAGGTGACATTCCATGTCCCTAGAGCTCACTTCCGTAGCCAGAAAGGGTGTGGGGGCAGCATTCAAAAAAGGCACAAATCGTTTTTTGAATGATGTCATTGTTTGCCTTTGTGTCTTTTAGGTGGATATGACCAAAGTAAACCTGGAAGTCATAAAGCCATGGATTACTCAACGGGTGACAGAGATTTTGGGGTTCGAGGACGATGTCGTCATAGAGTTCATATTTAACCAGCTTGATGATAAGGTAATGCTTTTAATTGTGGTTCTTTGTTTTGACACAACTGTATACTTGAGGGAAGTGCTTTCTCATTAAAGAAGGGAAATTGTCACATTGTGCTCATCTTAGACTAATTGAGTGGTTAAATTAGCAATTGGTGTGATTATAACAATGTTTTGCTGTTATGTAACAAAGTGACTTTATTCAGCATACTTCTAATTATGATGTGATTTATGATTTAAAAGGCCTGAACCAATATGGATGTTATACCTTGCATCAGAAGTATAGCACCAACACCTAATTAGCTCTCTCCTGAGCCCAAAGTCACTGAGCCCAACTCTCCCTTCATGATGCAGTGTGTGTTTTGAGGTGAGTTATATCCAGGGATCATTATTATGCCAGTGATCGACACACCTGAAAAATGCCATAATTATACCCTCCCTAGGATTATTCAGCTCATTAAAACTTCCAGATCCCTTAAAAGTAGTTGAAGTTGTCGTCTTGAGGGAATTGTAATAGATAACGCATTTTTACAAGTAACGTATCCTAATTTAGCATGAAGGTTGAATGATTTCAACCAACTTCCAATTGAGTAGCATGTATATTTGCCCTGGTTGTGATACAGATGGGTGTGTTTGATCACATTATGTATTGTATTCCCAACACAGTAGGTATTGCGTATCTTATTATTCCTGCACTTCAGACAGATGAATTGGTAACAAGAATGAATCCTTGGAATTAGTCACTCAGAATAACTTAATGCACACTTATGGGTCACACTGTGCATGTTACTCATTCTATGTTTCAAAGTATGCTACATTTTAAAATTGGAAATAGAGACTTTTGGCAAGGTTATTTATTCTTTCGGTCACATTGTCTGCCTATTTGAGGAGAGAAGTGGCATTAACATTGATATTCTTTTCATTTTGTTGAAGGTCTATTGCCAGTCTTCTACTCAATATGTTCATTGATAGTCCCCCCAGGAATCCGCACAGAAAAAGTGTTGAGTCCACGGAGAACAATCCTGATTCAGCAGAGAGCAAATCTTGATTCTGCGGCTTAAAAATAGATTTTCGGAGGGCATAAAAAAATTAACTTAAAATAACCAAGTTATTAAACAAATTAATGTACGAATGATATAAACATTCTTTTAAGAAATTATCAGCTAAACCAAAACACTGTGGAACATTGTGGTTATAAAATAATCAACATCAGTATTGTCTTTCTCCTTATAGGGCAGATTTATTTAAGAATGATTATAATTATTAATGAACATTTATTTTCATGACGCATAAAGTGCAAAACATTTCACCAAACTATGGGTTTGAGGTAGATGTGATATTAAAGCAAAATTTTGAAGTGTAAACTATCCACTTGACCTGGATGTTGTAAAAATCCTGCAATACAGTATGATAGCAAATGTAATTCAGCCAGACAGACCGCTCATTTATTACGCCATCTTTAGTACATATCTCCGTTGCGTTTTGTCATCTTTACTGGACGGCTTCATGGAATGAAGAGAAAGTAAAAGCGGTGCCTCATTTCCACATAATTCCTCGATCCTCTGTTGATATAAGATGATAAAAAATTCGCCCTTACACTGGGGGTGCCCTACCTTTTTTGACGGAAGTGCTGCTTTTTAAGCAGCCAACCCTCCACGATTGACAAGTTCATGCACGTCACACATGTGAACGTGCGCACACATACACACACATGTACTCGCATGCCACAATTAGCAATAGCCATCACGGACCCTAACATGAACAAAACAGAAGAGTAAACCAGATACAAGACAGACATATCTCTTGAGTTTTATGAAAAGTAAATCACTGCCTACCTTAGTGGGAGACCTGACACAGGGAGACAGAGACACACTTTTGTAGCGTGTTTCATGCAGAAACATCACTATCATAGCTTGTACTGTTTTAAAATGCCGCCTCGGCTCTACAGATTCCCGTTCTTTGCTCATGTCACTGGTGTCTTGCTGATCACACAAGCATAAACCAAAACTAGATATATCTCAAAGGCTCTGATTGCGAGCTGCAATTGCAGTCTGCTGACCATAACCAACTTTCTGTGATGCAGGTCATGCGCCACTGTAGTTTAAAGCTGACCTACTTTTTCATTTTCCTAAATACTTTTCTGTGGACATGAGAATGAGAGGATGCGTAGGATGTATTGTACATGAACACAAAAATATATATCATATTAATAACACGTTCACACCCACCCCCCAAAAAAAAAAATCATAATTTTTTTTTTCTTTTTTCCCCACACCCCTCCCAGTCGACTTGGGACCAATCCGTGGACTACCGTTCAGTGGCACTTGAGTGGTTGGTCACTCGCCCTACATGTTGGATCATATTCCGCATGTCGTCGTCTTTTGCATGTTTCCTCTTTGTGTGAAGGCGTGTCACATTATGGACGTGTTCAATTAACGTAGAGAACGCATTTGTTTGTGTAATGTGAACGGAAACATAAAAAGAGCAGATTTAACAAAAAATCTGAATTAGGCGTCACGCACTGCAGCGCGAACATAGCCTATCCGACCGGGACGTTTAGCTGCCGGGATGAAAACTACATGTAAATCTAATCTACTGCACCTTGCCCTTATTTCCGCGGTCTTCTTTCACTTCCACGGTGAGCTTTGAAATCTGCGGCAAATTCTGCGATTGTGGAACTGCGGATTCCTGTGGGGAGTACATTAAGATCCAGTTAACCACATATTCATGTGTACCTACGGTAGCTCTGCCTAGATTTGCTAAGTTAAATGGTATTACAAATAGACCATGGTAAGAAAGATTAATGATAATTGATATTGTTGAATAACACGCTTTTTTTGTGTTGCTCTGTACTCATTATTGCTTGTTCGTCTCTTGCAATTTAGATAAATGATATAACATTAAGCTCAAGGTGGTTGAGTCTCAAGCAGTAGTGAGGCGGAAGCAAGCCAAGGGAGCTCCATGCCCACTGATCCCACGGGACTCACTGAAGACACCGGAACTGTACTTAAAAGTGTTGGGTTTTAATGCACTCTGTATTGTGGCTATTTGTTAGAAATCTGAAGTTGTAGATTGTGGGGAGATTGTACAATGGGATGGGAAAGGACACATAATTTTAATGAATATCATAAATACAAGATAAGATCATTTCTTTTGTATATACTTTGTGTGTATACGTGAATGTAGAGGAGCAGCAATTACAATATGATAGCAACATTGCATGCAAGATTTGATCAGCTAGATTTCTTCTCCCCTTTCAGTTTTCAATTGGAGTTCAAATGAAACTCGTTGCCAGAGTCCAGTAGTGGACTCTGGATTATTTATTTTTTTAAAATAAATTTCAGTAGGAAGCAATTCTTTTTACAGTTACAAAACAGTCGCAGGTATATTCTTGAAAAATGGAAGGTAGGCACTCCCAATTGAGAGCTCCTACCTCTTAAATTATATTTGTGTTCCATTATTTCAACAGCTTTATGTTTCTGTCTCTCTCTTTCTCTCTCCCTTGCTTCGTGTGTTTTGCAGCACCCGGATAGCAAGATGATGCAGATTAACTTGACGGGTTTCCTGAATGGGAAAAATGCCAGAGAGTTCATGAGAGACCTCTGGCCCCTGTTGCTGAGTGCCCAGGAGAACATTGCTGGCATCCCAACTGCATTTTTGGAGCAGAAAAAAGAAGAAATTAAGCAGAGACAGGTGAGATGTAGACACCTTTTGGTCCAAAACAAATATGACAAATGTCTCAATGGCGTTTTGTGAAATGTAATATAGTCTGATATGTTTTGGATGTTCTCTCGAAATTGCAAACAGTAATGTTGCATTTTTGACTGCACAAATAAAAACATTTAAAATGCTCAATTGTTAGAGGTGTCAAATAGTATTGTCCCTTCATACAGATTGAACAGGAGAAGCTTGCTTCTCTGAAGAAGTTGGAGGAGGAGAAAAAGGATTCAAGAGAGAGGGCTCAGTCAAAGAGCCCGAGAAGGTAATGCAGTTCCTCTTCTTCAGAGTCAGATGAATGTAGCATAGTTTTGTTTTGATCCAACACATTGTTAACCTTTCCTATCTCCAGACGCAAGACGAGGTCTCCATCACCAAGGCGCAGGTCTCCGTCACCACGGCGCAGGTCTCCATTGAGGCGGGAAAGGAAACGTAGCCCTTCACGCTCCCCAAGACGTAAAGCCACTCTACCTGGTGGGAGCTCACCTCCTCCACCCTTGATGCAGCTTTCCACAAAACCTGTGGAGCAGCCAGTGGAGCCTGACACATCAGGAAGAGCCATGCCAGAACCAGTCATCCAAGAAGTGTCTTCCACCAGGTATGTGTTGAAACTTTGCTTGTCCTAGTGGGTAGATGTGTAGTTCTGAGCTTGTGTTAAACTATCTCCTCTGCATCAGTGATATTTCAACTAAAAGTAAGACAGCACAGTGAAGTTATGCTATTGCCAGTGTATTTCTACACTACACTCATAAACAATTACTCGAAACAAAACATACCCCCTTTTCTCTAGCGAAACTGTTGTCGAGATGGCTAAAGCAGACACGATTACTGAAGACAAGGAGCTCCCACCTGAGAAAAATAAGAATGAGGAGAGGCCCAAGTCCAGGGAAAGGGAGAAGGACAGTAGGAAGGAAAGACCTCAGCGCCGTTCCCGTTCTCATTCTCGCCACCGCAAACGACGTTCTCGTTCAAGGTTATTTTCTGTTAAACTAATATGTTGAATTGTCTTCAAAAGATGTCCTACTTAAACCTAACTATCCTCTAACCTCTTTTAGGTCTTACTCTCCACGTAGAAGACAGAGTCCCCGAAGGAGAATGTCTCCGCGTCGAAGAAGCCCACCCAGACGGGGCCCTCCCAGCTCCAGAAACCGACACAGGCGTTCTCCTGTCCGCAGGTTCGTCTTTGCCAATGCTTTCTAACGTTGTGAAATATATTACCTGAAAGTCTCCGCTTTAGTGTTTTATATTCATGGGTTATGTCACTTGTCGGTCTAATTGTGTCATATATGACCCACAGGAGACAGTCTCGTTCTGCTTCATCCTCTGGCAGCAGTTCCTCTCGCTCGCACTCGCCTAAAAAAGTAATGAAAAGAATATCCAACACGCCGCCACGAAAACAGCCCCACTTTCCTGATGCCATTAGCCCTCCCAGGAAAGACAGGCGATCACCTTCTCCAAGGGTCAGAAGGGGCAGAGGGTCAGCGTCTCCTGTCAGATCATCTGGTAAGGTCTTCAACCTTGCTTCCTTGCTATCGTACTCGGTCCCAATAGGGGATACCTATGGTTTTCATAGAAGTCTTCATGGCATCAAATATAGTGTGTAAAACACAAGTCACAGTTTTATGTTACAAGCGGTACTTTGGATCTCTTCAATTCTGATGGAATCATGATTAAAATGTGTCTGAGAGTATCATCTCTGACAATTCAATCAAAATTGAGCATTTTTGCCTTTGTAAGGAAAAGAATGATGCATGCCATCAGATTGTACAGGTGGTCATATAGTTGTGGCAAAGTGAGTCATGCAAGAAAAAGCAATCGGCTGTTGAACAACTTTATAGTATTTTAATCAGACATGCAGTTCATGGAAGTAAAAAAAGCTATGGTTAATTTAAATTATGGACTCATGGACCATTATAAAAACTGTTCAGTCATGCAATAAAAAAATAAATAAATGCAGTATTTTTTGCACGATAACTTGAGTATAGTTGCACCACTCAAAAATGAATCATGAAGAAATGGAAAAAAAGTCATACTGGACAATAGTACAGCTCACAGACCCCTTATAAACAATAAAAATATTGGAGACAGTTTTCCCTTGCCAGAACGCTGGTCACTGGGGCCCTCCTCTGGAGGTGGGGCTCGCCGGCCTCTATTGTTGAGGCGGCCGATTGGAGTTGTGGTCGGTGCCTGTCTTGGCAGCAAACCACGAAATCACTGTAAGGGATGCCGTTAAGTTAAAGGAGGAGTCCCATCACCTAATGGGTACCAGCTAAACAAACGGAACGCAGCTTCAGCGGCACAAACTCAGGTATGGGGAAGAGTTCAGTGAGGCCATGGAAGCGAACTTCTGACCGGCTTCGAGGAAATTTTGGTCCACCAGCCGACGTCTTAGGAGGTGGAAGCAGTGCATCATTAACACTGTGCTTAGTGAGGATGGGCACTGCTGACCTCGACTCAGGAGACTGTGAGTCGGTGGGCAGAATACTTTGAAGACCTCCTCAATTCCACCAACACCTATACCATCTTTGTCAGAATTTGGTTTGCATTGCCGACTGTAAATCGGTGAGGGTTGGACTCCGCCAAGGCTGCCCTTTGTCATAGATTCTGTTCATAATCTTTATGGACGTAATTTCTAGGCGCAGCGGAGGCATTGAGGCGTCCATTTTTGTGGCATCAGTATTGCATCTCTGCTTTTTGCAGATTAAGTGGTGCTGTTGGCTTCTTCAAGCCAGGATCTCTAACTCTCCCTGGAGCAGTTCAGAGTGTGAAGTGGTTGGGATGAAAATCAGCACCTCCAAATCCTTTAATCCCCCCCCCCCCCGGATAAGCGGTAGAGAATGGATGCATGGATGGACTGGACAATAAGTCACATTTTTGGGGAAAACTTTGTTTTCTCAAAGAATAGATACCCAAAAACATCTGAACTCAGACTAAAAGGATCAACTTTTCTGTGGATTAGAAGCTTTCAGATACAACCGGAACTCGTTCGCCACCATCAACACAATTCGGGAAATGGGGATTTTGGGTGCAAGTCTGATTCAAAATTAGTTAAAATTGAAAGTCAGTTCACATGATTGAAATCTGTTTCCTGAAAGAAATTACTTTGTCAGGGGGACTTGTAACTGATGGGACATTTTATCATCTTATGTTGCAGAGGAGGATAAAAACGAGAAAGGCGCAACTGCGGATTCTGTGCAGCAGAGACGACAATATCGTAGACAGAATCAGGAGTCATCTTCAGGTATGATGAATTTTACTCTGCCAGCCCTACTTTGCTAAAACACTTTTTTTTTTTTTAAATTCAGACTCAGGATCTTCCTCCTCAAATGACGAAGCATCCAAGAGACCAAAGGGAGGACCGGGTGCGAGGAATGGTGACGTTAAAAGGCGGCGTAGCCACACCCCTTCCCCGAGGAGGCGACAGAGAGAGGCCTCTCCTAGGCAAGACACATGATATATATATTTTTATTTTTGTTAACAAAGGAAAGTTGATTTGACTCTTGGTTCACTTTCAGGAAAAGACGTTCACCATCTCCTGGTCCACGCAGACGCCGTTCTCTTACTCCCGTAAGGCGTCGCAGGTCCCCTTCACCAAGACGAAGGTATTGACATATTTACATCGTAGGAATGGAACAGTTTGAAAACCGTTTGAAACAGTTGGTTTTGACTCCTTTGGTTCGCTTTGCATGTCTCCTGTTTGTTCATATTACTGTTCTTGGAATTTCTTTGGGTTTTGTTTTATCTTTTTGAGATCTTTTGGCCGGAGGATGACACATTGGAGTATGTGCATACTTACTGCTAATTTTGTACCCACGATGCTTTACGTTCCAACGTGTTGTGGTGGCCTGAATAACACAGACTATATGACATTTAGGGAATAAATGACACCGAGCTGTCCTGTATATTATTGATACACTGATTCGAATGAGCGGCAGCTCATGCCAGGGACCTAAGATTGTCACTGAGCCCCATTTTAGCCAAGCCCCAAAAATTTGAAAAACTGAAATGGAGAATGGCAGCTTCATGCTATGTCGCTACAATTATGTCCTAAGTAGTTGTCAGTTGTAAAACATTTTCAGAAATTACCTTTGAACATTTATAATGTATTTGGAAAAAACTAACTCACTGACTTCACTTTACAGGGTGTTAATGACAACATAATTGACGTTAACTGTACTCCTCTGTCCCTGTACAATTAACACTAAATCTCTATTCTAAATGTCTTTGGTGCTTTGCAGGTCTCCTTCTCCACCTCCCCGCAGACTCTCTCCATCCAACAGGCGTTATTCTCCTCCAATCCAGCGCCGCTACAGCCCCGTGCCTCCTCAGAAGAGGAAATTATCTATCTCTCCTGCTAGACGTGGTTCACCAGGGCACAAACGCCGTCCTTCAAGATCTCCAAGACGCCGAAGTTCTCCCACTCAGCGAAGGCGCACACCACCCTCATCAATATCCCCTCCCAGACACAGAAGAAGCCCCAAGTCCTCTTCTGTCCGGTTAAGTCGGGATGCACGATCCCCCGCTGCAGCAGCAAATCGGCGCTCTCAGTCCCCTGCAAATCGCAGTCGCATTAACAGAGATTCTAACAGTCCTGCGAGGCCTTTTGAATCCTCCAACCAGCGGAGACACTCTCCATTGCAGAATGAAAAACCTATACGAAGAGTCTCCCGTACCCCAGAACCGCGCAACATTCAGAGGTAAATGGGACACTGTTTGCACCTTTTTTGGTTCCGCAACAAGATTGGCTTATGCAATATAGTATTTATTGACAAGGACAAAATTGTTGGTTCCTCTCTATTAATGAAAGCCTCCAGCGGTAATAACATGAAACTGCTTCAAGTAATACTGGTAACAATTTACGGAAACTTGAGCAGTGAAAATCAGACCTTGTTTATTAAGTTGTGGTTCAACAGAGTCATTTGAAAAACAAACAAAAAAACCCTAATGAAACAGGCCTGCACAAACATGATATACCTAGACAGGATTGAAAATGATTTGACCGTAGCCACGTTATACTAAGGTTGGTCCCAATTAGCATCATAGGTGTCTTCAAACTTGTAACCGGTCAGTTTGCTCATTAACAGGATGACAAAGTCACTGCGCTGTTTGGTGACATGGGGTGTCTTACACGAAATATCGAAGGCAGAAAGAGAAAGATTTGTCTCAGTATGCATGTCTTCCAACAATCATTAAAGCAGGTGTCAAACCAAAAATTGTCTTTGCAAAATGTTCTTTGCACTTCCACTAGTCTGAGCATGGTATTCGGATTAATATTGTGTTTTTGGAAACATTTAGCATAATAATCCACCCATTTTTAACCATCTCAAGGGCCTACCTTTTTATCTTGTTCTGTCACCTGCTGTTGACTGAAATGGACATCAAAGTGCCCACAGGCTTTGCTTGCGAACGTCATGGTTCAACTGTTTTCTGGGTTTGGGCATGTGACATTTGCAAGGTGAGCTCAAATGGAACTGTCGGTTTCACTCAACACCAGTTGGTAGTACAGGACAAAATGGCAACCCCCTGAGGTGGCTAAAGCTCCTTGATTCTTATTCCGAACCGCATATTAATCATAACATCTTGTTTTAGATTAGTGGAGGCACATAAAACATTTCAAAGAGTAAACAAACACATAATAGTTGTCAATTCTTTCTCTCATTGCCCTAACAGAAAATAGTAAATAATTGAGTGTGTGAATCGAAGTTTAACAGAAACTCGACTGTGATTAACTTGTGCAGGTTAACATTGATGATGTCATGTCAATGTCATTGATCTTACAGACGTTCTCTGAGCCCTCAGCCTTTGAGAAGAGTTTCCTCCAGATCTCGATCCCTTTCTCCTCAACCAGCTCCAGTGAAACGCCTCGCCCCCGCATCTGCCTCCCCTTCACCATCTCGATCTGCTAGTGCTTCCCCCCCACCAGCCAAAAAGGCAAGCAGTGGCTCTGGTAGCCGATCACCTAGCAAGGTATTCAAACTCAAGTGGTGATTATTTTCAAATCATAATAAATAATAAGGCTGCACAATATGTGAAAATTGCAATATCAATACTATTGTGATAAACATGTATCTGAAGAAAGTATATTTTTATCTCACTAAATATTAAAAAATGATTAGACTCAATGTATTCTTGGCTAATTGTAATAAATTACAATATTTTACTTTTGTTTTTTTTAGTTAATGTTAGTGCCCCTAGATACTGTTAATTTGGGTGGTGATGCACATTTAAGATTGCATCTGATTGGTCAAAGTCTGAAATCATTTTTACACCTTTGCAATAAGCAAATTGCACGTGCCGTTAGTACAATGATATTTTTGAGATATGTTGTGCAATGTCAAGAGTTTTAGGGAAGTTGTTTTAGGTCTGTGCTGTTCTTAAATTCATCCATCCATTTTCTGATCCACTTATCCTTGTTCTCACATTGACTGTCACAATTTCAGTCGATTGTTCCTTTTAATCTTTGTAATTGGCTTGTAATGTGTTGAATTTCAGAATTCAGATGTTGATGGCAGCGCCAAAAAGAAGAAGAAGAAGAAGGAAAAGAAGCATAAGAAGGACAAGAAACATAAGAAGCACAAGAAGCATAAGAAGGAGAAGAGTGGCAACACCGGGAGTGGAGAGACCCAGCAGAACCAGGGTGGGGATGAAGATGGTGAATCAAGAAAGGTTATGTCTGTTTGTCATCTTTAGCAACGGAGGTTTTCTGGTGGCTTTTCAGTAAACGGCATAGAACATCGAAGTAGGAGATATGTTTTATTATTTTTTTGACGGACTGTTTCTCTCCCTGGTTTAGTAATAATAATCACAGGTGGTTGGTCTTTTCCAGGAATCAGAGAGTGAAGTGGAGGACACGTTGGATGATCTGGAGAAACACCTGAGAGAGAAGGCCCTCCGCTCCATGAGGAAGGCCCAGGTGTCTCCCTCACAGATGTCCTAATTCTCAAGGAGCGCCCCTCCACCTCCCCCACCCTTTTCACATTAACCTTGATGTTTGTGATAAACTGATTCAACTTAGAATGTACAAACTGGTGATGTTGCATTTTCTTTTCTTTCTTTTTACAGATTTGGTACATTTTGAGGCATTGCTTTTCAGTGTGATTTGTCAGCCTACCAGCTAAACTGTAAAAAGTTTGTGTTGTCCATTACTACTAAATTGATGAGCATGGGAACATGTAAATTGAGGGTTGATTTAAAGACTCCCCCCAACCTTTTCCACAACCAAAAGTAGACTCCTGTTAAGAAGTGATTGCATGTGCAGTGACTGTGGTGTGCATGTGGAGCAGTGCCACTTCTGTGTTAAATTGTTTTGGTCCTCAAATAGTGCACAATTTTCTTTACCAGTTGGTTATTGTGACTCATTCAGAGAGGATGCTTTAATTTATCCAACTAGATTTTTTTTGTTTGTTTGTTTTTTTGGGGTACATCCTTGTTCCAAGTTAATCCGTGTGGGACTGCTTTGCTTTGTATTTAGTACCCCTTATTTGTCTTGTCAACCTTTCAGAATTAAAACCTTTTTATAGAATCTCTTAATGTTTCCAATGAAATCTGTGAAATACCATTGCTATTTTTAGATATAGTCAAACAAAGAATGGGGTAAATTATCAAATTGATGAATGTGAAAATAATTCACATTAGGTAATTGAACGCTGACATCCAAATATTGTTTGAAAGAGTTTTAAACCCAAACCTAGGTTTATTACTTAGCTACATCCAGCCAAAAATGTATTGTCCAAGTAAATAATGTGGTGCTATCGAATCCCGGTTGGAGCAACAAATTACTAATGACCCTTTACTAATTTGGAATAAAATGTATCACAATAGAGCTGTGCTTATTTAGTATAATACGTTACATTTTGGAGGGTTTTCAAACCAGTATACTATCCTGTAGTTTTAAGTCAATTGAATCTGTAGATGGCTTTTAGTCAATTACAGTATTTTGATTCATTATAATTTCGTAATTTATTTCAAGGGAAAAGACAGGTCAGATGTGAATGCTTTTGGTGTAAAGCATTAGCACATCATAAAAATCGGGATTTATACTCGTCTTGAAAAAGCACATTTTAAAATGTTTTCTTTATTGGACCTCGTTTTCGCTGTGAAGCAAATGGTCAAACAGCATGCGCTTGGATGATTTGGGACATACCTGTATTGGAATTGATGGTTTTTTTGAGGGGGTGGCCCGGTGGTCGACTAGTTAGCACATCGACCTCACAATGCAGAGGTTGTGGGTTCGATCCCGGCTCCGGCCTTCCTGTGTGGAGTTTGCATGTTCTCCCCGGGCCTGCGTGGATTTTCTCTGGGTACTCCGGTTTCCTCCCACATTTCAAAAACATGTGTGACAGGCTCATTGAACACTCTAAATCACAGGTGTCAAAATCAAGGACCAGCGGCCAGATCTGGCCCGCCATGTCATTTTATGTGGCAAATCATCTGTGTCAACTTCCATGATCCTTGCTTAAATCTGGACCAAATTGTCGTAAGTAATAAATAACTAATATTTTGCAATTAGTTTGTTATCCTGTTTACATTCACTTGAGCAATAATTTAACAAATACTTGACTGATTTCAAAACTAGTGAGCCATCATTTTTGTTGTGTAAAAGTAATAATACGATGTGATGATTAAACATTTATTCAGTTTCACTGTCATCGGCCCTCCGAGGGAAGATGTAACACCAAAGTGGCCCGCAACAAAAATGAGTTTGAAACCCCTGCTCTAAATTGTCACTAGACGTGAGTATGAGTGCTGATGGTTGTTCGTCTCTGTGTGCCCTGCGATTGGCTGGCAATCGGTTCTGGGTGTCCCCCACCTAATGCCCGAAGACAACTGGGATAACCCCCCGACCACCACCCCCACCCCGACCCTTGTGAAGATAAAGCGGTTCAGAAAAAACGGATGGTTTTCTTGAGTACTTAAAACATTTGTAGCCTTACCTATTCACCACAATCAACTGGAAATCCATCGTGTGCAGTTGAAACCACTGTAAAAAAGTCTAGAACTGTAATTCCCAATTGCTCTGCGCAACACTCAGATTTGACACTAAATTGAGAGGAGATTGTTTCGATATAATGTGAATGTCCCCTTCGTGACATTGGTGTTGTGCAGTGAGATTTTTATCATGTAAAATATGTACTGTGGCTCAATAAAGGTTGGGAAACACTCGATAATATCCACATCAGGACATCCGGGGCGAATCCACCATTATTGTGCTCTCACGGGGGCATCTTTACTCCGCCTCTCATTCCCTCCCACATTTTCGTATTTTACCGCTGTTGATAACGTTACGTTTAATAAAAATAAAACCCAGTTGCTGAACTTGTCGGCTTCTTTGCTCAACTAGCAAGAATTTCACTCCAGTGACGTCACTTTATCTCCCAGTTCAAGTCTTGCACGGCGACATTGGGGCGCGAACGCGTGGCGGCTCGACTCCTCGTCTGGGCTTTTGTACCTCCAGCGCCCGCGGCGGGCTCTTTCTGCCCAGACAAAGCACAGCGTGGACTTCGGTGCGGGAAAGGGGTGGAGAAAAGGAGCGACTTACGTTGGGCGTGGTGGACCAGAGCAAAAGTAGCCTTTCCTTCCAGCTGAAGTTAAGAGAAAGTAGCGGTCGCCATGTCACTGTCGGTACCGCAAAACGGCGTAAAGGCGGACAACGAGCCTGTTATCGAGCTGTTTGTCAAGGTAAGGAATGCGTTGGCCAAAGTTTGATGTTGTGAGCACCTTGCTGTCCGCTAAAACCACGAGACACTTGCGAACTGTTTTTTTTTTTCAAAGATGAATGCAGCTTTTGCCATGTGCTGGGCGAAGACCATTTGGAGTAGCGATAACATGGCCCTTGCGCGCTTTAGTTCATTGGCTATTGTCTTCTTAATGGAGCCCTCCAGCAATAGGAGCTCCACACTCGTACATACACAACCCCGGCACTCACAATGACAAGGCGGATGCAGTTCTCCTCGTTGCCTTGTTGAAAACAAGAATATTTCATCTCGTGTTTTTTTTTCCATGCACAGTAAGTTCATTGTTTAAGTAAATGACATGCTTGTGTTGAACAACCGTACATGAAATTGTATGGGCTGAGCTATGAGTAGTCAATGAGGCCACCAAACCCGATTTGAATGTCAATTTCAGGTCAGTTTGTCATTGTTGGTCGTGCAGACATTTAGTGGGACTGTTGCATGGACACAGAATAATGTACATAAAATTCACACGGCCGACCCTTTACTTGGATTGTTAATGGCACATGTACGTCACTTTTCAAGGCCGTGATGCCTCGTATGGTCCATGTTCGTTATCATCGCTGAATTTGGACGTTAAATTGTTGATGCTGTGCTGAAAGAGACTGCAGTGACTACATGGCTCCATGGGTTTTCTTATGCAGGGCGGGAAAAGGGAAGAAAGGGGGGTGGGGAACAGCGTTTGGCTCAAGCTGGGAGTGCTTTGTGAGGGGATAATTGCATTGAATTGAGTCGTGGTGCAGTCAGTGTGCATGTTTCGGACCAAAACCAAATAAACCAAAAATCTGTGTTACACTTGCTTCACCTGAGCGCCATGTATAGTGTCATCCAGGTGTGAGCAACATTTGGCTTAACATTTAATATGATTCAGTCAGAATTTTATGCTGGTCTCTGCTTGCCTTCCATTTTGGGTTGGCTTCAAGTCAGAAAATCCTCTTCAACTGCCAGTGATGTAAAGTGCAGCTTTTGTTGGGGCCAGAATAATATCTCACACAGACTACGGTGACATGCAGTAATAACTCTTTTAAAATTGGAACATTAATAATCTTCCAGTTGTGCAAGGCCATTTAAACACCCACAAAACCCCAAATATGTTCATATTCCTGTTTTAAAGCCCTGACTAAGACCACCTGGGTAGTTCTTTTCGAACTTGACAATGTGGTAATATAAACACAAATCTGAATATCCCCAGTGACAAGAACATTAATTTGTTTTCTGCATGTGCTAAATTCAGAAAGAATATTGTTTTTTTGAGTACAGGAACTACTTTTATCCCATGTTGGGCACGCAACCAACTGGAAATAGAAAAGCAAAGGTAAACATATAGCCAAACTCAGAGACAGAGTACAGCACCACTCTTTTAGAGCCTGGAGGAAGCAGACTACTTAATTAGTGTGGTTAAAGACATGGATATGTCTTTTATTGAGGGTTGAAAGTAAGAAGCGCAAATGACGTGTACTGTATTTGTGTTGTGATCTTGTCTGTGTGTCATGGATTAGATGGATGTCATGTCATGGATGGTTAGATTGGGGTATTCCAATTGATTGACGTCAGTGGGTTAATCCCAATGGTGTAGAAACCAGACTTTTGACCTTAGCCCGAATGTTGACAGCATGTAAATGTAGACACAGTGTGCTTGTGGATATTCTCATTCATCCGAGACATTTCTTTACCAGGGCATTGAATCGCTCACAGTCTAAAGGAGAGATAACGTCATCCGCAGGCCTGGAAGGTTTACACATGATGTGGCCAGCGCTTTCTTTCTGCCACTCCTTGCTTGGACTGTGCACCCTCTCAAATGTGTGATGCAGGGCTGGACTCTATTTGACTGATGCATCATAAATTTTTTGTTAGCCCTTTCTGTGTGATTGAACTGCCAGGGAGGAGGCTGAGACGAAGACCAAAGAGGAGGTTTATGGATGTAGTGAAAGAGGACATGAAGGTAGCTGGTGTGAGAGAAGAGGACACACAAAACAGGGTTAGATGGAGGCAACTGATTCGCTCTGGTCAAGCTAACTGCAGCAACTATTGTTCATGCCATCTTCAAAATATACCCTACCTTACCAAATATTTTATGGACACCAATGCCATGATGTTTTATTTAGAAGTTGTACCCAGCAGTGTGTCGCGGCGTAACGGCTGACTTGACTTGTCTTTGAGACTGTGTTTTAGGCATTTTATTTTCCCATCACAAACTCTTGCTAACGTCCTGAAATAATATTTAATTGCTAATTAAGGGTCCTAAAAAACTGATTTAATTACGCTGACACTGTATTGTATGCCATCTGTTGCCATAGTTTAGCAGCACTTAATGCGAGATGCCTTTTTTCAATGATGCAGCCTTACTATTGCTTCCGTAATCCATAGTCGACGCTGCATGAACTTAACGTGCACCTGGAGATTGCGTTGCATCAAAAACACATGGTAGCCTGTGTACGCTAATGTTGTCTTCCAGAAACGACTCTGCCGATGTCAGAAATCAAATCAGGCATCAATCACGGCCAGAGCCATAATCCACAAATGGTGAGAACGCTGAACAGTAGTGAACCTGGAGTGTCGTTGGCCAACCAAAATTACTCGGAATGCTTTTCATGAGTGCATTGAAAATATTCCAATAAGGTTGAGTTAAGGTAAGGGTTAGGAAGAAAATGGGCCAAAATTCCTTCACAGCGATTATTGACTCTGCTAACTATTGCAAACAACACATATCACATTTTTTTCAACAATTTTAACACCAGTTGCTGTGGGAATAAATGCTGGTGCTTCAGCTGTGTAGAACCATGTTTATCACATTGGTAGCAGCTGGGCATGATAGTTACCAGAGAAAAGAGGATCAACCATTAGCTGTTATTAGTTATTTGGTTACCAGAGAAAAGAGGATCAACCATTAGCTGTTAGTTATTTTCTGCATCTTATTTTTATTCCTTGTGCATATGCCGTACACTACACACAATGAAAAATGTCAAACACTGGGAAGGAGGTTTACAGACAGCAGTCACAGGCAAGACAGGAAACATCTTTTTTGTCTGGACGGCATAATGCCTGACTGTGTGTATGTCTGATGGGAACTGTAGGATGGAATCCATTTTCTCTTTTGCTTGTCCTCATTAAGGGGCGTGGGTAACTGGAGCCTATCCCAGTTGACATAACCTCTTGGGTACACCCTGGATTAACCTCCACTCATTTGCATATACAAACAACCGTTCATACTCATGTTTACACCTTAATTCAGGATATTCTGTTAATCCAAGAAGCATGTTTTGCATATGTGGGAGGAAACCAGAGTAGCTGGACAAGACCCACCCGGATTTCCTGAATGTAAGGCTGATGTGAAAAATCAGTATATGATTGTCCTGCCAGTGTGAAACATGCATAAGACATGAAAACAACGTTTTTGAATTGGCCACCAGAATCTCCGACTCATTGCAAGAATACGGGTGAACAATATCAGACAATTTGATAGCGAACCAAAACTTTCACAATGCACCATGAAATCATCTTCATCTGCTACTTTTTTATATTCCAGTCAAAATTAGGAGAAAGTAAGACAACAGTTGATTAAATTAATTGATGACTATAAATACAAAAAAGCAATAATTGCTAGTTTTATTGTTTAGTGGAGTATAATTTCAATTTAAGAAACTTGGATTTACCATTGAATAGGAATTAAAATTAGCGAAACATGAAAGAAGCTTAGCTTAAAGAAGATTCCAATGTATCCAGAAAATATCAAATTGTAATTATGAACCAAACTCTTGGCTGACTTGGTCATACAATAGTCCTTGAGTAAAATGTAACTTTCAGTTTGAGTGTGTGAAGTCAAGTAAGTCAAAGTCAAGTGGCTTTGACTTGACTTTTTTTTTTTTTATAGAAACATACTGGCCCTTAGTAGTTAATGTTTTTCATCTGATGAAGCTGGAAAGGATGTTACATTGTCACATGTGACTGTGTCTTTGCTAAAAGCCATAAACCTTTTCATTATGGTGATTGTTGTTTCTGTACACCCACCACTCTACTGGTTGGGTGGTGTTCCAAACAACTAAGAAGTAGGAAAATCACTATCACTGGTTGTCTTTCTCAAGCATTGCTGCTGTCAGCATCACAAATGAGGAAACAAAAATGAATGGTTTATGATTCAAGAATGTAGGTTTTTTTTTTCCATGAACACATCTCCTCCATTTTACACTTTTAATTAAAGAAAACAGAGGCTGATACAGTACTGTAAATTACAAATCGCAATGGACGGTTGTTAGCTTTGAATAAATGACCTGGAAAAAGGAGCTTTCTCATTAGCTTCAGTGGAACCAAAAAGCAAATGGAAATACGTAACAGCCCTTTCTTCTGAAAATTCTGGATCGGCCGATATCTACCTGTAATGTCATAATTTGTCCGATTGATCAATGACAAGTCTGAAAATGGCCAGCCATTTTCAGACCCTTTTCAAGTACAGTCAATATAAAATGAGGAGCTGGGATTAAATGTGTGGCATCTGAAAAGACATCTGAATACATCTTTGGGAGTGAATGAGTTAATCTTTATTGTAAGGGAAGACATGATTTGGCAGTTGGTGTTTGAGAGGAGGATGCAGGAAACAGACTTCAATGGAAAAGGTTGACTCGCTGTGGCGATGCCTAACAGGATAAGTCGGAAGGAAAAGAATGACGTTTTTTTCATCAGTAAAAAGTCTTCTTGCCCATCCAAATTCCTGGGCTGGACAGTACCACAATGAGCCTCAATGAAGTAGAAATGTGGTTGGTTATGTCTCATTGGAACGCGTAGCTAATTGTTTCCTTTAGCACAGTAGTCTTGTGTCTGATGAGAAGTTGAGGAGTTTCCACTGAGTGACGTCAGCATGAGTCAGAGCTGTGTCATGGGATGTTATGGTGCTGCCATGATCCAGAAGGATCTGACTTTTATGACAACTCATCGTAATGGCCTTCTTAGACAAGGGGAATTATTAGTCATAACTCACCCGATCCACAAATATGGTACTTGCCAATATGCACAGCTGATGGGTAAAATAGTGTTGATGCGATGTATAATATGACTATTATCATGTTAAAGCATTCACTTATTCAAACTTGCATTGAAGAATGATCGACTCATATCTTGTGTGGTGCGGCCACTTTTGTTTGAGACACTCAGATTATTCTGAAGCAGCCTTCAAGTGCTCTGTCTCTGTCCACCTGTGCTGCAATAGCGCTGCAGTCTCTGTTTAAAAAAAAAACAAAACATAAATTATCGATTGGAACTTCATTAGTTGGGTGTTTTTAAGTACTACCATCTTTCATATACTTCTGTTGCTTTTTGAATGGCCGTCACCCCATGTCTTTTTAATGTGTCCAGCCTCTAGTTCAAGGGTAGGGAACTCCGGTTCCTCGAGAGCCATATCCTGCCTGTTTCAGATCCCTCCCTACTCCAAAACACCTGATTCAATTGTTCATGATCGTTTCAGGCCTCTACAGAGTTTGCCGATGAGCTGATCATTTGAATCAAGTGTGTTGGAGTAGGGAGAGATCTAAAACAGGCCGGGTTTGGCTCTTGAGGAACCGGAGCTTCCGACCCTTGCTGTAGTTGTTTGATGGCTGTCTCACAAGGGAGGCAACAATTGCCTGCTGTCTTGGGGAATGGTGCTTTTGTCATAAATAACTGTCAATACTTTCCTCAGTATACCTGAGCCAGATAAATTGATTTTGTCACTCCTTGTCAAAGCCACTGGCTCGTGTGTTTCGGAGACAATGTGGAAAGAGAAAAAAAAAATCAATGATGTCCACGTTTCCTTTATGTTGGTTGTGGTCCTAATTGGAAATGGATTTATGTGGCCTCACCTCGCAGACTCGTCCTGTCCTGCATCCTCACCCTCGCTATCACCGGTGTTTCAGACTAAATTTCCACATCACCACCATGAATAATTACATGTTAACTGCCTGTTGCGTTTATTTCTCTGCTGTTTCACTTGGACTCGACATTACTCATCGCCAGATCGCTTTAAAAAATGCCCCAAAATTATAAACGTTCCTTTGACATGAAGGAAACACGACATGCTTGGACACAAAAAAAAAATCAGGCAATATTTACCTGTTTGTACCATCGGCCAAAGGAAATCAGGACGCTGTGTGTGTGTGTATTAAATGTAAAATACTTACTGAAAAGAAAGACAACCAGCAAACAGAGTTTTTGTCATGTACCGTTCCACTGACTCTGCTGTGGGCCACAGCGCTATTCTTGCGGTGACGAGTTGCTGCAACAGAGCCTGCATTGGCAAGAAGTGTGTGTGTGTGTGTGTGTGTGTGTGTGTGTGTGTGTGTGGCGTGGTAAGGAGTGGGTGGGGTGTGTGTGTGTGTGTGTGTGTGTGTGTGTGTGTGTGTGTGTGTGTGTGTGTGTGTGTGTGTGTGTGTGTGTGTGTGTTAAATGTAAAATACTTACTGAAAAGAAAGACAACCAGCAAACAGTTTTTGTCATGTACCGTTCCACTGACTCTGCTGTGGGCCACAGCGCTATTCTTGCGGTGACGAGCTGCTGCAACAGAGCCTGCATTGGCAAGAAGTGTGTGTGTGTGTGTGTGTGTGTGTGTGTGTGTGTGTGTGTGTGTGTGTGTGTGTGTGTGTGTGTGTGTGAGGGGGGACAGGACACAATTCGATCTGTTTCTTCTTCAGTCGTTGCTTCAGGTCTAACCTGTGCACTGCTGTTGAGGTAGTGCCTTCAGAGTGCATTAACTGTAGTTAATCCCTGCCGCAGAGGGACATCAATCGCTCAATCAGCACAGCTGGAGCGTTACGCTGTGTTGAGCGATATCAATCGGTCTGGCTGGGGGCGGCCGCCTCGCAAATTTGAACGCAGGAAAAGCCCTGATCTGAAATTTGTTCTGGTATCCTTAAGGATTTGGAGTATTTTTCACTTGTGATTCTGTTTTGTGCAAACTGTAGTGTAAAGTAATACCTAAATGCAAGTTGGGAAAGTGTTCCCAACTACAGTGCTATCTACTGTTCCTGTTATTTTGTGTGTTGGATTATGAAACGGTGAAAAGTTTGCCTCTTTTTCCCATTTTCTTGTAACTCTGGTTCAGTCTACCACTGTACATCAATTTTTTTAAAGTATCATTTTGTTTTACCCTCCTGTCACAGAGCTTATGCTACACCAGCATGCATGACAGTCCAGGAAATGGGGAGCGGCATTGCCATGTGGTTGCCATAGCTGCACCCTTCCCAATTCAAAATCTCTTCTGCGTTTGGCAGCTCAAAGAGGAAAGCTGCTGGGTTGTTCGTCAGCTCCTTATTCGGTCAAAATGTGGCCTGAACTTGTTGAGCACCCCACCCAATTTTAGAATATAAAGTGTGTTGGGGAGGGGTGAGCCTGGCCGGCACGTTACTAAAATTAGGCTGTGAGCTTACTGTCTGGACCTTGCCTGGTCTGAAAAGGAAAAGGAATCATTGTCCCCGCCTGCTGCCTCCCGCAACTTTGTAGTACTTGAAGATAATAAACTGATTATAGTCAGCCTTTGAAGCAGGAGTGACCATGACGTGATATCGTGATGGACCGGCCGATTCCCAAGGGAGTGTGGGGTGATCCTAAGGCATTAACTCCATCACTGCCAGCCCTCCCAGTTTCATGCCTGTCGATGGCAGTGAAATATAAAAAAAAAATAGATGCCTGCCTGTCATCAGTTAAGAAATTTGTCACTTGATTGACATACATGGTAGTCCGTAATACACCTCTCCATGAGTCACATATAATGGTGCTATCTGGCAAAACTCAAACAAACTAGCCTCATTATCTCTAAGTAGTTTATTTTACTCTACTGTTAGAAAATGATTAGGGGACCAAAGAAGCCCAGTATGTTAACTCTGAGTGGGTGGAAGATTAAACACAATTGAGGTTAGTAGTCATTTTTTTTTCTCCTTCGATAAATGTTCCAGTTTCTCACACGGCCCCTCAGGAAAAGCAATTGTTCACCTCTGTCGGAAAGGATGTCTGATCGAGATAATATCAAAATGCATAATTGGCTCCTCTGACCAAATAGGCTCACAGCTCATTGCTGGCTATGAGATGACTTTAGCATAACTCACTCCTCCACACAGCAGCTGTATACATTTTTTTGACATTAGATAAACCAGGTGGCGAGTGTGTATCTAAATAAGTCCTGTCCACGTGAGATTGTGAGTCTGTTCGCAAACGTGACTTGTCTTGTCACCTCGAATTTTCATATTTTCTATTTACAGAAGAGAGTAAAGTCTTTTCTCAAGGGTGTTGTAACTGTCTGCAATACTTGAGTAATTTTCTTTTCTTGGCAGACAACCGAATGGGTTAGGTAATATGAACAATTGTTTAACATCTTTGAAAAATGTTCACCTCTTCCAAGTGGTCTTCATTTTATAAGGACGTCCAAATAAATGTCTGGCATCACCCTGTTATTTTATTGGGCTGTGAACTAAGCCCCCCCACTCAACAGGGCAGGAGGGCTGCCAGTTGCTAATGGTGATGAGCCTAAAATTAAAACCAAAAACAAAAAGCACTTTGTGTTGCCTGTACAGAATGTTCGGTCATGCTTTTTACAGAGGAGCTCTGGCTGCAGAACAAATATTCTGAGTGATGTTTTTGGTTGTTTTTTTTGTTTTGTTTTTTTTGTTTTTTTTTTGTTTGTTTTGTTTTTGGTTTTTTTTTTAATTAACAGCTAAATTGTGCTATGATTGGGCTACTGTTGTTTTATCTGGTTTTCTAGTTGAATTGCCCCAGAAGGTCACGTGGCTTGGATAGTACAGTGAGCTGTTCTGCGTGGAAACACAAAATGGAAATTTAATCCTACCACCCAAGTATCATTACCTAAAGTAAACAAGGCACCCTTTTTGACAGGACTAACAGGACATTTCTGGCATAGTTTCTCTCTCCTCCGCTCTAATGGCGACCCCCCCCACACACACACACACACACACACACTCAACAGAGGGGCCCAGGATAAGGAAAGAGGGATGGAATGGAGGTAGAGAAGGAAGAAGAACTAAGCAGTGCGTTAAGTCCTGCTTTCCCATCTTTTCTCTTTAGTTCCATCATCCCAAAGCAGTTCTTACTGCTTTCTCTTACTTCTGCCGAAGATCACTCACTACCTGTCATTCCTAATGTCTTAGTCCTGCTTTCCCATCTTTTCTCTTTAGTTCCATCATCCCAAAGCAGTTCTTACTGCTTGCTCTTACTTCTGCCGAAGATCACTACCTGTCATTCCTAATGTCTCCCCGTTTCCTGCGATTTGACTCTCTATCTGCATTATTTGTCTTTGGCAGGGAGTTACACTCTGTTCTCTTTCAGGCACGGTCACAGCTGTGACAACAGGCTTATCGAGAGAATGTGGAGAAGCCTGTGTCATTGTCAGCTGCTGTTGATCATTTTGGATTCAGGCTGTCTTGGGTGAATGTGACGCACTACAGGAAATGTTTATTTGTAACTAACATTGCATTGCGAGGCTCACCGAAAAGACTGAGTTTTACCTTTGAGTTGGTCTGTGACACTTTGTGGCTGGTTGTCAATGTCTTGTCTGATATTTCCAGGGTAACAGTTGCGGTGCTGCATTTTTACCCATGATCTACACCTGAATCTACAAACAGTCAACCGTAGTTGTGGTGGCCCGTTGAGGGAAATTGATTCATCATCAATTGTTTTGCTTCAGGGTCATTCATGTGATGTAAATTCGGCCGATAAATCACCGTTCATCAATTTGCATAACAAAGACGGTGATCTGAACCAAACCTCTCTGATATCGAATTGAAATGGGATGTGGGTGCGATATTGAGAGACAGCCGCCGTACAATGGGAACCAGCAGATGAAAGAGGGTCATCCCACTGGTTGTTACGCGGAGGACAACAGCAGCCACCCTGTTCACACCAGAAATGAGTCAACTCAAAATTTCAAAACAAAGTCTTCCATTCAGTGACAGTTTTAAACCTGTATTTTTTTTATTCACTATTCATTCATTAAGCTTTCATCTTTGCACATCTGCCCTGATATATTTAGTAGACTCATGTATTTGAGAAAAAAGCGTTCATGTATTTTAATTTTATTTTTTGGTCTGTCAATCAGTGAGAAAAGTGAACTTTGTTCTTGGTTAAAAGGGTACTTGCATTGATTTCAATCCCACTACCACTCTTCACTGTTCTTTGTGCAGTCTACAATTATAGGAAAAAAGACGCCAGCATGTGTGAGTCACTTCAGAGGTTTCCGCTTACTCTGGAAAGTAGTTCTCCAGATAAATGGAGGCAAAGTGTGAGCAGGCATAAGAGAAGGCATTCGGCGCTTTCGTCTTTTTTTCCCCCCTTTACTCCACTCAGCCAGTCATGTGTAAAAGTGTTTGTAAAGAGTACAATACCAACAAATGGACCGTAAGGTTTAGTATGCTAGTTGTGGTTTTATTATCTTTTGAATCCTTGAGACAGGAGTCTGTTTTTCAATGATATGCTTGCAAATAATGTTGTTACAGCATGGTAGAGGTGTGGGTTTTTTGTGTGGGGGTGTTTTGGGATGTGGCTAGCATGTTGGGAGAAAAAGGCGCACATTGCTGATTCAAATTGCTGTCTGTGTTTATTGTAGGCAGGAAGCGATGGAGAGAGCATTGGAAACTGTCCCTTCTCCCAGCGACTCTTTATGATCCTGTGGCTTAAAGGCGTCGTCTTCAACGTCACCACTGTGGACCTTAAGAGGTGCATCCATTCTCTGTTTTGTGCTTCTTTGTAGTTAATTTGCCGTACAATGTGTCACACATTTGATGCATATAAATTTGTTTCGAATATATGACTGAACTCACCCGAACTTTATTTATATGCTGTAGCACTTTCACAACAACCACAGCTGTAACAAAGTTCTGCACTTAAAACGAAAGACAATTAAAATGGGAATAATCATATGATCATAACTAAATTAAATCTTTTCAAATTAAAATATGCTCTAGATTCCTTTACATTGTCAGTCTCACATCCAGAAGGTGCAGTGTTGGTGAGAGAGAAAGAACAAGTATAATATCTCCATTGACCAGGATGAGGGGGCTGGGATTATGGCTCTGGCAATCACATTGTGCATCCCAAGTGTTCCAATTTGTCATTTGTCGGTTACTTGCCATGTGCTACGCTATTACGAATAGGTCCGAAATGATTTGGAAAGGAGCAAGCAAATAAGTACAGTTTGACTTGTAAGTATCATAGCTTGTCAGTGGTTGACAAGATTTGGACTCTCCCCACTCATCGCGAATCGGCATTTGTTGATGTCATTGCATCTTCCTCAGTGTAAAAAAAAAATGGCTTGAAACATGTATGACAGTACGGGCAGCTCCGCCAGCTCAAAAGCTGCAGTTGGCTAGCCAGCATGGCAAAACATTGTGCTTCCCTGGTGGCGAATATACAGTGGTATCTCAATTTATGAATTTAATTGATTCGGTGATCCCGTTTGGAACCTTAAACGTTTGTAAATCGAGGTAAATTTTTCCATTGAAATGAATGAAAATGTAATTAATCTGTCCCAGCCCCAATTTGTAGTATTTTGTTATTTTTCCGTTTTACAGTATATGTTGTATCAGAGCTGGTGTGATATGCTGTGATTTCCATATGATCCGATGAGTTAACTCATCGCGACTACTGTTAGCGATGAGTTGACTCACAAAATAATTGTTTCTGGCAGCGTAATGTGTCACTCTGTCAATAAAACTGTCACTACATTATTGCGTATGAGAGTAGTAGTAAAGTGCCAAATACGAGTGGGTGATATGAGCTAAATACAACAAACGCAAAACTCAAATAATAATTTGATGATATTCTACCAAAAAAAAATTCACAGAACAATAATGGACAGACAGCATTTCTGAACAGCTCTTGTTTATATTTTAAAATGTCTTCATACATCTGTAAAACATTGCACAACACAATTCTCTGGCAATATTTAACAATGAACTACTTCAAATTACATCCAGGTTATATAGGGTGTTTTCATTAATTTTTGTGAATATTTCTGGCAATAATTTAACAATATGTGGATGGAGTTTGCACTTTGCATTGGTGTACAACTGGACTGCATCATAATGGGAGCTGTGTCTAATGTTTTGGTTACCCCAATGAGTTACATCATCAATGTGCCGCAGCTCATTTCGAATACCGGGAGAAATTATTGGGTGTGCTTTGGGGAATAATCCAATTTCATTCAATTGATCCCAAAATGATTTGTAATCATTTTTTCTTTGTTCCTCTTTCTATGCCAGTTACGTATAGTGACAGGCAGAAATAATTACCATAATTACCATATTTCTCTCTACAAGTTTGTGTGTATTGCAACAAAGTCATCATTCTTTCAGCGTACATATTTTGCGACTTTTGTTTGGTCATCTGCTGGCCGATTATACTAATAGAAAAAAAAGGTGTCTGAAGTGGTCATAATGTTGTGGCTTGTTGACGTAATTCCTCAGTAATCTTCAGGAGCTGTGTAACACTTTGATCCAGCCCCACCCGTGGCACGCTCACTGTCTCCCCACTGTTTGGTTTTCCCATGACCCTTTCCCAGCCTGGAGAAAATTTGAGAAAATATACACTCCGGCTCGTTTGAGGCCACAGAATCCACACACATCCTGCCCGCTTTGCTGGACAACATGTTATTTATCATCACAGAGATCAAAATAATGGTGATCCTCTTGCAATGCTGACTGCATTTCCTGCCAGCTGCAAGAGCATATTCTGGCACCAGACAATCTTTGACTAAATCCCCTACTTTTTCCCTCCGTAGGATTCATAAAAATTCGACTTCATTTTCGTCTTTCTTTGCAAGCCACACCAAAATGAACTGTTGCGTGTATGTTTGCTGTGTGTATCCATGGATTTTTTTTTTATTTTTATTACTTTAAATTAGAACAGTACATAATGCTACATCTGAAGGAGGAAATGAGTTTCAAATGTCACTGATCCAGGTCTAATAGGTTATATTCCCTGAGTTGGCCCCTGATGGGTCTAATATTTTCTATCAGTAATGAAAGTCTGCGATTTTTATGGCCGCTTCTTATCCACTGTTCAGTGATATCATAGGCCAAGGGTGCCACTTCCCCTTTGCATTCCAAAGTGTTGGTGTTATTTCCTGTTTTTGTAGTCATGGATGCCTTCGCCCAAATTGTTCCCACCTCCTTATTACCTTACTTTATACCTCAAGAGCTCTAGTAGAGTGTTTTGTTTTTCGTTGAATTATTTGAGGCTCTATGAAATTAGAGCGAAGTGTGTTGTTGAATGCTGAAGAGAATGAAGCCTTTGTTTACACACTAACCATTCGACACATGCTCGTTTTTGTTTGTGTGTCAGTGTCATCTGCCAACAAGGACATCTGGTTTGAAATGCAAATGCAAGCTCGAAGGCCACAGAGAGCGGGGCACAAATATACACACCAGAGGCAGACATAAACACAGAGAAAACCACCACTTCTTGATGAATTACCTCGAAGCTTGACTTGTTTGCTTTAGCTAATTTGTGACAATGTATTTATTTTACTTTTCATGTCTGAATGCCAAGGTTATGTTAGCAAAGCGGCTCACTTGCTCTTGTTTGTTCACCTCGAATCTTTGCTCTGTATTACGCAGGAAGCCTGCAGATCTGCAGAATCTTGCCCCGGGCACACATCCTCCCTTCGTCACCTTCAATGGCGAGGTCAAAACAGATGTCAACAAGATCGAGGAGTTTCTTGAGGACGTCCTCTGCCCGCCCAAGTGAGCATTCTCTCACCTCCGTGGCAGCAGTGCCCATGACTTTGTCGATGGACTCTCTGTGCCATCATTGCCAAACACACTTCAACCACTCGTTTCCATATATTTTATGTGCAGGTACATCAAACTTGGTGCGAGACACCCTGAGTCAAACACAGCCGGAATGGATATCTTTGCCAAGTTTTCGGCCTTCATTAAGAACTCAAAACCAGATGCAAATGAAGGTAGGAATCTCCTTTGCCACATACAAATTGTGGAACTGTAACACTTATTCACAAAGTATTTTCTGTCTCTCTGATAGTAAATCGCAATCATCACAGCCAATCGACCAAAAAAATTCACTGAACTTTAACCTGAAAACATCCATCCATTATCTAAACCGCTTATCCTCGGAACTAATGTTCACAAATTCAACCCTCATTTGCAATTCATCCACACAGGAACAGTCTTTTTTGCCTAAAATGTTCTCCTGCATGCTGTGAGAACATTTTCCCATCATCACCAAATGCCATGATCCCGTGGCATTTTCTATTTGTCTGTTCTCCATCCTGGCAAAATATTGAGCCATAAACTGAAAGCTTGTGAAAATAAACAGTGTGGATCTGAATGTCGTGCATTGTTGACAAATGCCCTATAATATACATGTAGTCATGATGAACAGTGGTGCGAACAACATTCATATCACATTTTCCAACGTTACCGTTAATTGAGTGAGGTTGAAACAAGTACAAGAACAATCTTTTCCATGTTGTCTGTACATGGACATGATTGCCACTGAACTGAAAAAAAGAACTCAAATATGCCACTGCAATGAATCTTACACATACAAAGTATAGCTAACTAGCTTTCTAGCTAGCTAGCTAGAAAGAACGCGCGACAATGACCAGGTTTTTACAGTCCATTGTTTGTATGTTGATGAAATACTACTCCCATGTGGTTGGTTACAATGTGTCAAACCCCTACCCAGGGCTGAACATGTATTCCATCCATCTGTCTTTCATTGAAACCTCAACATTTCTTGTTCTATGTAGCTCTGGAGCGCGGGCTTCTGAAAACCCTGCAGAAGCTGGATGAATATCTTCTCTCACCTTTGCCTGATGAGATTGATCACAACAGCATCGAGGATGTCAAGGTTTCCACCCGCAAATTCTTGGACGGAGAAGAAATGACCCTGGCCGACTGCAATTTGCTGCCGAAGCTACATATTGTCAAGGTGCCGCTGCATTAAATAGCTTATCAAGGAGTTCACCAAAGGTCACTTTTTTTTCACCTGAAGTTTCACTATGAGTGGAACTCCGTATCTCAAAGGAAAAATTGACAGAGGAAAAACGGAATGACATCAGATAGGCTTGATTACATAATAGGCATCTTATCACTCTGTCTCACACTTCTGAGGTTTGGATCTCGGTTCATGCCTTGGTGGGTACAGTGTGTGCGTGTTTTCTCTCTCCGGGTACTCCGGCCTTCTATTGCTTGGCACAAACATGCATGTTAGGTTAACTGAAAACTCTGAAATGTCCTGGTTACACTTCTATATATATGAACAGGAAATGGATGGATCCCTGTTGAGATTACTTCTTTATTGTGATGTCAACCTCTGCCCCGGTACTGTTCCTTCAGGTGGTGGCCAAGAAATACCGAGGTTTTGACATCCCCAAGGAGATGACGGCCATCTGGAAGTACCTGAACAACGCCTACACGCGTGAAGAGTTCACCAACACATGCCCCAGCGACAAGGAAATTGAGATTGCATATGCAGATGTAGCCAAGAGGCTTGTCAAATAAGCTCACCTGTTTCGAACCCTCCTCTCCCCCCGGTACGGCTACACGCCCACACAGCACATGGACTGGAGTGCTAACACATGAGAAGGAAAACCACACCCCATTCCCCCATTCCCATTTCGTCACGTCATGAGTTCATTCAGCAAACGTCTTCGTTAAATATGAATCGTTTTTGTTTTTTTTGCTTTGCTGATGAATTGTGAGGCACGACCACAGTAAAGCAGCATTATCAGTACTGTACTTGTCAAAGTCAGGATCCCTTT
This sequence comes from Hippocampus comes, assembly GCF_001891065.2. Lineage (NCBI taxonomy): Eukaryota > Metazoa > Chordata > Actinopteri > Syngnathiformes > Syngnathidae > Hippocampus > Hippocampus comes. The sequence continues at coordinate 227,323 of NW_017805536.1, read as the reverse complement.
CACTCTAATAAGTGACCTTCAAAGTGACCGCTCTTCATGCGGAGAAAAGGCCATGAACATCTGTTTGTATGGAACAAAAACGATAAAAAAAAAAAAAATCCTAAAAAATGTTTTTCCAGTCCTTTGGCTTGTGAACAGCGTTTAGTCTTTCAGTGTTTTTGACCGAAACTAATCCAAACCTGTTTTCATCTAATTGATCTGCTAAATGAAGGTCTTGTAAAGCCAGCTGGTATCCAAACAGGTGAAAACATTTTGTAGCTATCCTCTCAACAACAGTAAGAACCTGAGGTCTTATGGCCATGTAGCTCACAAATAGATGTCCACTCATGCCTTATGATTCACCACATTGCCATGTCGATGAAATGTCCACTGAAACAGCAATGCCAAAAAAGGGACTACTGGTAACTCGCAGGTTTTTGGAGTAAAGCGTTCAGCTCAAGTAGCAGGGTAGCTGATGGGAAAAAAGGGCACATTATCCTGGCCTGACTCTGCAAGAGAAAGTAGAAAACAGATGTAAGGACACCAATTGTGCTCAGTGGTGTAGAACGTTTGATTCCAAAAGAATCTGGCGGAACAGCATGAAAACAAATCTTCAGTCTCTTGGTTATAATCTCAAAGTAGTGAATGTATTGATGATGATCACAGTAGCTCAAAAAGTGCTTTAGCATCTTGCGCCGAAAAGCAAAATATTGTTTTGTCCCACATTTTTCACGTTTTTTTGTTCGGATAAAATTTTGCTTCAAGGAATTGTAAATATTTGTTTGATTGCTCAAATTTCATTGTGTAAATTTTATACATAGCATGGTCATGGTTTGAAGAAACGGGCTCTTTCCTGCCCGCTCAGATTTAAATTTTAGATGAGTTTTCATCTCTTTGCCTTACTTGTTGTCTTTGCCGGATCATTTTAATTCAACGCATCTTCGCCCTTGCACCAAGATAATATCAAACCTGTGCTCTGTTATGTTTTTTTTTTTTTTTCCAAACACTAAATTGAAATAAACTTGTTATTGGCAGTATATTTGATGTGTGCCATGAAGTGTACCTTTTATTGCCGACACTTGAGCCCCAATGCAACAACTGTATACATATTTTTGACCTTTTTATAAAACTAAGAATGCTGCTTGCCCTCTAATGTTGACTCTTATAGGTAAATGAGGAAAAAAAACATGTATTAAAAAGAAAGAAACGGCTATCTGTGGGATGCAGTGCTGTTCTACAACGTGTACTGTAAACGGTAAATAGATGCCAATTCGCTACCTTTGGTTGTGTCATTGGAGATGTAGCTTGGAAAAAAAAAATACTTGAATAAAGCTGTTGTATCGATCCTTGTTTTTATGGGTCAGGGTTCACCACATCCGGTCCTCAAGGGTCACTATCCTGCATGCTTTAGAAGTCTCCCGCCTCCAACTCACTTGATTCAAATGATCAGGGGAACATGCAGGATAGGGGCCCTTGAAGACCAAAGTTGCTGACTGACCCCTGCTACCGGTTGACCGAGTCTGCTGGATACTTTCTCCCCCTGTCAGCGACTCACAAGTGCGCTGTGTATGTTAAGCCGCTCTGAGCTGCCCATGAAGACACACTTACCCTACCCTTATACCAAAATCCAACACGATGTGGAGCCCAAAGAAGCCTTTTCTGCCATTTTACAAAAACAGAAGTTGTGGGGCCATGTACTGTAGTTGTTGGATGCTCTCCAGATCGTTAAAGTGTCAAGTTTCAACCCCAGTCTGTGCTCCGCTGTCACTGGAGAACATCAAGACACGGGCTGCACTTATAATTCACAGGGAGGAACTTTACCGAGACAAGAGGCTCGGGTGTGAGCTTGTGTTTGTGCAAAGAGAAGGCACGACACCACACGCTCATTACCAGCAGGGTAGGTATTGGTGAGTAATTTCGTAATGAGTGTGAGGTTGTGAACCGTGTTAGTACCTGCTGTGTGTCCACCGTTACACTGGTAACATGATTGCGTCAAGCTATTCTTGGTTTTAAAATCCACATGGAGATTGTGTCAGTTTGTTGTACTGCAAATTTTATGTTTGTCTCCATGGATATTTGCTCCTTTTGTGTTGCTGCTTGTGTGATTCCTCTCCCAATGAGACACGGGAACATTTTCTGTTTGGCATTGATTTCCCCACCAGCCCATCGGCAAAACTGGTTTTCTCACTTGGCGGAGTTTTTACAAAACACCCCTTTATACAGCTGGCCAAATATTTACACTGGTGAAGGATCTCACCCAAGGGTGCACACTATTAAGCCTACTTGCTTTTGGACCTACAATATGCGAAAAATGTTCTTTGCGTGTGGACCCCGTCCGTTTGACATGCAATGTGGTGGTGTAATATTGCCTACAAGGCAAAATACTAAAAATAAGCTACTATGATGTCAATTGTTTACAAAAAAAAACCCAGACGTGCACGTATTTTGACCACATAACCAGTTTTCTTATCCCCATTGGTTGTGAATTATAAAGCATATCAATCTATTTACGTCGTATAAGACTTATGAATAACTTGAGTTTCCATCAAGGAGAGTAAGGATTACTGTATTTATCAGTGTTTCCGAACGTTTATTCAGCCAAGCTTTATTGTGCACTCTAGTGGTACATATAGTGAACTACATTGTATTTCAAACCTCTCAGCACCAAACAAAAATATAGAAAGTATGCATCCTGAAATAATGGCCTTTTCTCACTTTAGCCACATATCTACTTAGTGTCAAACCTGGGCTTGTATAGTTGAACACAAAGCTGTTATTTGCAAGCAGCCATGACTTATTCTGTTGTATGATTGGCAACAGGTCCACCACATGTGTTGATTGCCCCTTTTTGCCATCCCATTGAAGAGCATTTATCATCCCGCCGGCAAAGATAGAACAAAAATTAAATAAGCATACAATCTTGATTAATAATTATGCCATGAACATAAACTTTCACTTTTAAACTAACTACACAAGTCTTTGATTTTTCTACCGGACAGATATATATATATATATTTATTTATATGGTTTGTGTATAATGCATCTGAATACTCCCATTCGACCAATTCATTGTATACTCAGGGCCTTGAATCAATCACAAGTGGACACTTATGGCTGTAATTGGTGTATTACCCCTCATACGAGCAGGCATCGTCATTTCATCTACATAGGCTGGATAGAACAGCGTTAGCCTGGCTGTTAGTTTGGAAAACCAGGTATTTATCCTTAAGTTATAATGTATGCCCCAACCAAGGATCCCATCACTGTTTTGGGATGCAAGACAACAGTTAATTCCAGTGCGGAGAAATTTGCCCCTTCCTGATTTCTGTGTTCTTTGCATATTTATCACACACAAAGGTTTCAGTTCATCAAACCAATTTTAGTATCACACAGATTTGTAAAAGCCAATTTAAGTTTTGAAGGCACAAAAACATCCAAAACTACCTGGCCCTATGTGAAAAAGTAACTGCAACCCCACGCCCTTGTTCAATCACAAAGTAACGGTGACAAACCACCGTTTTGGGGAAAGTCGAGTTCAGTTTCACAGGCAACACCTTCGCGCCACATTTGTTAAATCAATTACTCACATAAATAGAATCTGTCAGACAAAGTGAAGTCGGCTACAAGATCTCAAGAAACAAACGCAATCAGGCCACGATCCAAAGAAATTCAAGAAGAAATTAGAAAAAAAAATATTGAAATCTATCAGTCTGGAAAAGGTTAAAAGGCCATTTCCAAGACTCTGGGGCTCCAGGGAACAACTGTCACAGCCATTATCCACGAATGGAGAAAACTGGGAACAGTGGCAAACGTTCCCAGGAGTGGGCGACCAGCTAAAATTACTCCAAGACGACTCATCCAGGAGGTCGTAAAAGAACCCCGAACAACATCCAAAGAACTCCAGACCACGCTAGTCTCAGTTCAGATCAGTGCACACGAAGCTACCAAAAGAAAGACACTGGACAAAAATGGCCTCCATGGGAAAGGGGGGGGGGTGCGGAGAGAAAAAGAAAGAAAACTTCCTGTGTGGAGTTTGCATGTTCTCTCCGTGCCTTGTGTGGGTTTTCTCCGGGTACTCCGATTTCATGCCACATTCCAAAAGTATGCATGACAGGATAATGGAACACTCGGAATTGTCTTTAGGTGTGATTGTCAACGCGGATGGTTTTCTGTCTGTGTGTGCCCTGCGATTGGCTGGCAACCAGTTGAGGGTGTAGCCCGCCTACCGCCTGCAGTCAACTGGGATAGGCTCCGGCCGGGACTGCCACGCGGCAGACGGATAAATTCTTTTTGAGAACAGATCTGTACTATGATCTAAAGGAAGGACACTATGATTAATTATTTTTATGCGCACAAATCTTTATAATTAAATTCATTGTTTATTTGTGGGAGGGGTCTCTTATATATTTTCATTTACAAATCGTTATGGATATCACTACAATTGGAGTTCCAAACTTTAATAAATCAGACACTGAAGGCACAGCACGCTCTTTTAGTTTGAGGTTTTTTGTTTTTTTGTTTTTCCTCCATCCAAAAAATACTCTGTGCTGTTTACGGGGTTCCTGGATAGAAATAAAAAAAATTCCCAGATCACATCACTGAAAAACGTTTTAGAGCCACCGGCCTAGTACTGTACACCTAAAGGTATTTGTTTGGACGAATTATATTAATGACAACAAAAACATTGCAGCTTATCTGAGCTGAATTTAAGGGACAATTGAGACATTTTCCAAATTTTTTTTTTTCTAAAACAACCAAACTCACTTCACAAGTTCTTGCATCAATAGTTGTGGCATTTTACCATACTGCCAAAAGCGCTGCTTTAGGCATTCCCTGTTTTCTTTGATGTCAATTAGTCACTTGATACACTTTTGGTGGCACCAGACATTAAAATGAACAAGAAAACATATCTATTTCATCATTTTTTTTTCCATGGCCACATACAATTTATCCTCAAAAAAGTGCAATTACCGTATGAGGTGGAGGGAGACAGCCGAGTCTTGACCTGAAGAGGTAGTCCGTCGGTTTTGTGACATGTGCCAGTTTGTGTTGCAGCAGGTGGTGGGATTTAAAAAGTAGGTATTGGTCAGATTTTGTGGGTTTTCTGTAAACCCCAACATGGAGCCTACGTCATCAATGTGGACGTCACAATCCCAAAAAGTATACATTTAATTACAGGGCATTTGATCACATTCTTTTGTACCTGTACAGAGTTCTTACTTTTACTTTGTCGAGATTGGGAGTCACTTTAGGTTTTGAGAATGTAAATTTGAGATTCAATTGCTTTGCATTAAAACAAAGGTCTTAGGTAGTTATGCTATGAATTTACTGGTACAGCCCACTCAACATCCCATCAACCAATTTGTGGCCCCTGAACTACAACTGCAACCTGCACTGATTTGGACCTAACATGTGAGTCAAAGCCTGACGACCCTGAGGAAACCACTGCAACCCACAGGGAGACCATCCAAACTCTACATGAGAAGGCCGGAGCTGAGAATTGAACCAGAATCTCAAAACTATAAAGCAGATGTGCTAATCACTTTACTACCATGCAGCCCATATGCACAATATTTATGAATTGCGTACATTTGGATATAATCCTCTTGATGTCGCGTGACAACGTGTGCCAGGCAGACAGAATGAACGGAACTTGGAAGTAAAAATGACGTGCACCGAACCCTGTCGTATGTTGGTACCTTCATGGCTCAAGTGTATTTTGCAACATAATGCTCAGCATGTCCTTTATTTGGCCCTTCAGAAATGTTGGCTTTCATTCAGAGGTTACATTGGCATCTGTGTTGAAAAATCTTCAGCTGCAGCTGGTTAGAGGAGTGCTAAGGCCATGCTGAACTTCCAGCAAAGGTGTGTTTTTCTTTCCAAATGCCTTAAAATCTTACTAGCTGTCATTAACCCATCAATCCAAATGTATTTTTTTTTCGGGCTGGAACACAGTGGTTTTGTCTGCTGGGCATATATAAGTCATAAATAAGCTTTTGATTGTTCTGCATGACACATCAGGGTGCTTAGAGTAATTCAGAGTGGCACATTGGTGGAAAGCATGAAACCCAAGAATATTCTTAGATATTTAAGCTTTTAAAATGGTTTCAAATGCTGTTAATGTCAGGATTTGAGCATCTGGTGTCAAGACTGCAATAAATGACTTGTGTTTTAAAGGTTACATATTTGTGTGTGCTTTTTTATTTTATTTTATTTTTGAGACATCAAATTGTGCTTTCAGATTACAATTGCTTAAATACAATATTAAAGTAATTACAATGTCTTTTTAATTGATTTAAAATTTAAAATAAACATCCAGCATAAAATACAGTCACGTCTTTCACCCAAAATATTCTTAGTAAATGCATTTTTTGTTGAAACAGGTAGTTGCAAATTCCTTTTGAAATTATGTTATTTATTTATGACACATTTAAATCATGGAACATGCCATGAAAGAATGCCTGTGTAACTACGTCAATCAATACATTGGACCCCTGCTGTTCTTCACGGATAGGGAATGGGCCGGCCGCTGGATAAAACTGCCCTGTGTGTTTTCCCCAAAAACAAATAAAGAAATAAACAAATAAAAGAAAAACAAATTCCAAAATGGGTGAATCTGTGGGTGCTGAACCGGGAGTATGCGGGGGGTCCACTGTACTGTTTTTGTTGGATGTTTTATACTGTGCGTGCCCATCGTGCTTGTGCGATTCGACAGAATTCAAATATTACCGCGCTACTTATTTCAGTTTTACTTTTAAAATGATCTTTGATGAAACCGTGCTTTCCTCAATGTGTTTGTTTGACCTTACACCTTCACAATTGCCTTTGCATGATTATTGGTGGTTCCTCCGCAAGGCCATCGACTCCCAAACCACCAAGTAAAAGCCCGGCTTATCTGCCCTCCGCCGATGCCTCCAGTCAACCTGTCAGGGTGGGTTTTGTGGGCTCACGTTGTTTATTTTAGCCCTCATTAAAATGTGGTGGGGTGGCTTTTTCTCTCTGGGGCTCAGTGGCTACTGTGGTGGGAAGATAGGCGTCTGTGGTAGACCCCCTTGGGCTGCTCACAAAAGCTGTTTTGCCCCCATCCCTGACTGGCCACTCACCCCATGTGGGTCCTGCTGTTACACCCTGTGGCGGAGCTGCGGTTAACGACTGAAGTTGCTTGGTAAAGACCGAGGGAGGGTTTCAACATGTTGCAGTTCACCATTTAAACCACTAGAGGCCAGAATAATCCATAGAATCTTCCTGCAGGTTTTGGCTCCATTTGCTTTCCACTGTCAGCACTTTTTCACAGGAAGCAAGCACAGCGATGTTTGTGTGCAAAAGGAGGGTGTGTTTGGATAAAAAGACATGTGGGTGGTAAGGCTTCAAAGTCTCACACACACACACAAAAAGGGCATCTCTTTTAGTCCTGTTTCAACTGTGTAATTGTAAGACACTGTGTGACGTCAGGTACGTCGGGCCACCGACTGGCCTTTTGTCGGGATGTTTAGTCTCTTTATGGGCATACAATTGCTGCCTGTTTTATTTTGTCTGTGACGGGAAAACTGTTGAACACAAAAGACTTGGTTGTGTCAACAACCACGCCCACCACCTTGGCTTTACCTGGCAGGTGATATTGCTTCAGTGTGTCAAGCCTGCGGTGAATACCTGTCTGGTATGTTAAGACTTACTGATGTGAGCATGTAAAATGGATAGTTTCATATCTGTCATCCAAAAAAATCACTCAGTAAGTGCATTTTGTCACGGATTCTCAGTTGTGCGTTGCGTGTGGCAGTAATGTAGCGATACGGTTTGTGCTGAACTGAACTAGCAGGTTCACTTTTCGGAACAGCATAGAACTTGAGTTCAAGCCTTTGAAGTTTTGTCTCTGTCATCCATCTTGAAGTCGCTGGCTTTATTTTCCTGCCAGGCGGTGCCAAGTCCAACCCCGCAAAGCAGAAAAACTCCTCAGTCAACTCCTCCCCACCAAGTCGCCGATTGGTGAAACAACATCATATTTCTCTCACACATCCCCAACTGACTCTGGATCTCTGTTCCAAATGCCAATATTTTTGTTTCAAGTTCTCCATGAAACACCTTCAGTCCCATGGAAATAAATGAGACAAGCCTAGAGTGAGAGGCAATCAACTTTGTGCTAAACTGGCCGTAATGTCCGATCTCTGATGGTTGTTATTCTGCAGGTGCGAGTTGCTCCTAACCAAAAAGTCTACTTTACTCACCTTTGTCCACAGATGATCCCGTGACTTTTAGAATTAACACCGGAGGAGCAAAGGAAATAACGGTCTATTGATCGGGCCCCTTCAAAGCTTATGTTCAGAGTTTGTGTTGGCTAAGATCTGCTAATGGCTTTTAGATTTCCATTAGGCCTCTACAGGCAGCTTTGGTTTAAGTAAGAAGCCAAAGTCTTTGTTGCAAGGCTTCAAGTGCGATAGTAAGTTATCGCCCCAAGAGCTTTTGGATCTCCAAAAAGTGGCTTTACGGAGCTCGTTCAGATGTGTCCAGATGTGTCTACTGTAAATGTATTGCGGCAAGGCATTCATTACTAGGAGGCTGTTTACACGGCATCATTTTTAACTGAAAAATGATAAAAAATCAGCAGTGGTCGTAAAGAAAAAAACAACACATTATCGTTTCCATGGACTGCTGAGAATGGAGTGGTTGTCTGTACAAAGGGGCATCACCATCCACTGGTCCGGCATACAAACAGTATTACCGGATCTTCTTCATGGTGTTCTTGTGTGACGCAAAGAAGAAATGTTCCTGTTTTTACGATGTGGTTGCTGTGTAAAGGTACCCCGAATAAGGGGGATAACTGGTTGGGTGTTGTGGAACTCGGGAGTCTTTTTTGTTTTTGAGCTGACGCCTGGTTCTACTTCCAAAACCATCTTGTTTTTATAAAGGTTGTGCCTTTTCTTTTTCTTTTTTTTTTTTTTGCATGGAAAGGCACTGTGGTTTTCACTGTTTCAGATCACTGTAATTATTGGGTAGGTCTGGCTTTCACGGCATGCACACGCTGGCATATGAAATTCACAATGACCACTTGAATCTACAGTATGTGATTGGGTTGACACAAACGGATGCATCCAGTACACACATTTAGGCATATTTAAAATATATATTCAACTGATTCAAAAACGTCTGTCAAAAAAGAGAATCGCTATTCAGCTTGAGTCCGCTCAGTTTCCCTATTTTTGTTGGCCAATGTTTATTCTACGTATTGGACCACGAAGACAAAATGACAATGTGGTGTTCCAATATGGCATGGAATCTTCCCGCTGTCTAATCCAATTGTTGGGACACCATCACCTTAATGGACAATCTGATTTTTCTCTCAAGCATCCTGTCCTATGACGTCCTAACCAACATGATTGTTTTCAAGGAATTTCCAATATTAAAAGTGGCTTTACGGAGCTCGTTCAGATGTGTCCAGATGTGTCTACTGTAAATGTATTGCGGCAAGGCATTCATTACTAGGAGGCTGTTTACACGGCATCATTTTTAACTGAAAAATGATAAAAAATCAGCAGTGGTCGTAAAGAAAAAAACAACACATTATCGTTTCCATGGACTGCTGAGAATGGAGTGGTTGTCTGTACAAAGGGGCATCACCATCCACTGGTCCGGCATACAAACAGTATTACCGGATCTTCTTCATGGTGTTCTTGTGTGACGCAAAGAAGAAATGTTCCTGTTTTTACGATGTGGTTGCTGTGTAAAGGTACCCCGAATAAGGGGGATAACTGGTTGGGTGTTGTGGAACTCGGGAGTCTTTTTTGTTTTTGAGCTGACGCCTGGTTCTACTTCCAAAACCATCTTGTTTTTATAAAGGTTGTGCCTTTTCTTTTTCTTTTTTTTTTTTTTTGCATGGAAAGGCACTGTGGTTTTCACTGTTTCAGATCACTGTAATTATTGGGTAGGTCTGGCTTTCACGGCATGCACACGCTGGCATATGAAATTCACAATGACCACTTGAATCTACAGTATGTGATTGGGTTGACACAAACGGATGCATCCAGTACACACATTTAGGCATATTTAAAATATATATTCAACTGATTCAAAAACGTCTGTCAAAAAAGAGAATCGCTATTCAGCTTGAGTCCGCTCAGTTTCCCTATTTTTGTTGGCCAATGTTTATTCTACGTATTGGACCACGAAGACAAAATGACAATGTGGTGTTCCAATATGGCATGGAATCTTCCCGCTGTCTAATCCAATTGTTGGGACACCATCACCTTAATGGACAATCTGATTTTTCTCTCAAGCATCCTGTCCTATGACGTCCTAACCAACATGATTGTTTTCAAGGAATTTCCAATATTAGCATGCTATCTGACATTTCTCAGCTTTTCAGTGACCGGTATTCTTTGTGGGCGCCTTGTCTCCAGTGCACTGTTCCATGACACTCAGCAAACTCCTCTTCTCCCCGGATATTATCATCCACTAGTTTCCCAAAGCTCTGCCTGACTTTAATGCTGCAATGTCTCTGCAATCCATCAAAGCTCTGGGCTTAAATGCATGGGTTACCATATTTTTCCACCAAGAGGACCGTCGCTTGCCGGGAAAGCCGCACATCATTTTATGTGTGTGCGCATGTGAGCGCTCCTGCCGTTTTTAGAAAAGACGCGACGTGCGCTTTGCACTAGCACACGAGCCTTACGGAAGCCTCCTGGGTCCATTTCTTCTGTGGTTGGACCACATACCTCAGAATCATGCTTTAGTTGGAAAAGTGTCTGTTTTATTTTCCAGACATTGGAACGAGTCAAAGTCCTCCACTGTCTCCTCACTGGACAGTAAAAAGCTGCACTGGCCTTGGACTCGCTCTCCCTAGTCTTCTCTGGGTCGCCCCTGGTGACAGCAAAAAAAAAAAAAAAATCAACACCTCTCATACCCGAGACTGAGACTTTTCACCATACAGCTCCAGTTTCTCCCTTGTGCAATCTTAATAGTTCAGGCATCAGGAGGGCTGCGTACAGTGTTAAAATCACCACTGACTTTGGAGCCCTCTAATTGTGGCTTCTGCGACCAATCAACCCACTGGAAATCGTATGCTTTACTCCTGAGTCCAGTGGCAATTCTTTTCGTCTGGTGTATGTGCTTGCTGAGATTTTCCAGTATTCTTACTTCACCGCCACTGCCATCTGGACATATATCAGCGGCACTCCGGGACAAATACTGCACATATCTCAGGCGGCCTCTTTTGGATAGTTGCTCACGTCTGATGACAGAGGCAGGAAATACTAGAGGGCCGGAACAATGAGCTTGGACACAATCTAATATTTACTTTTTGATTACTCATGCCTGCGCAGTCCCCTTTGTCCTAAGCCCCCCACCCCCAACCCCCGAATAGCTCTTTTGATCATGACTGGTTTTGATATTTGGGTTTGTGATCCTTTTTGTTCTTAAGCTCAACACGGCAACTGTGAGGAGGTCGTAGCTTCCAGAGGATTAGCACAACCTTCAGAAAAACGTTTGGATATTTCTCGACATGAGGCTTCAAGAAAATTCAACAATGTATCCCAAACTACATTCCTTTCTCAAGGCTCAAGACACAAGACGTTAATTGCTCACTTAATGTTATTTATTGTTTCTTTCAATATGTCTACCGAGACCAAATATTGAGTATCTTGGAGTGCTTTGGCTGATTTGCTGATTTATGAACGTTTCCATTGATGGGCTTCCAGGATCTGCCCATAAACAGCATCAAAACAAGCAATCGTGGAGCTGGCACTCAATTCCAAACTATATTACCACCCAAGCGTGTGGGCCGCCTGCTGCGGTCCCCTTTGCCTGGCCCTCACTAGCTCCCACAACTCCTCGTAACCCCCCTCGCCAACAGGCCGGAGGTAGGAAATCAAACCAATTACTGTTGTATTTAAAGAAAATTGGAGCACGGCCGGAAAAGTGGGGACATTTCCAGAAACCGCAAAACGAAAACTGCAGGGCCACTGTTTGGCATAACACCGAATGACTGGAGCAGAGGGGTATGGCACTTCTCAGGAAAAGAAAAGATAAAAAAAGAATTGTTTCACAACTTACGGTAAAAGTGTGTGTGTGTGTGTGTGTGTGTGTGTGTGTGTGTGTGTGTGTGTACATACATACATATAACACACACACACACACACACACACACACACACACACACACACACTTTTATATTTTTTTAAAATTGCAGACTCACAGGGCATCCTGCTTCTGTCACCATAGGCAGGCAAAGAGGGTATGACAGCGAGGCAGCAGGCAGCAGGTAGGGATGGGAATCAGTTCCCAGCGTTTAAATTCCTTGGCATCGTTTGCCGTTCTTCTTAATGATTACTTTATCAGTTCTCATAGGAGTGAATTACATCACCGAGAATGTTGTGTAGCGACGTTATTTACTAGTTGTGGTTAACAACAAACGGGTCGCTGAATGCACACTCGAAAGTTTTACATTTTACAAAAAGAGGGCAACTTGCAACTATTTTATCTACAGGAAAAAATGCGACCAATGTGCAAAAGCATTTGCACACATAGCATGCAATAACTTGTCACCCTTTTGATCGGCTCTGGAGTGCTCAACCCAAGCAACAGTGGCAACGTAACTGCGTCCTATCCTGGCAATACTATTGGGAACTATGTTTGTGCCATCTTAACCGTTATTGTGGAATGTGTTGTGGTGAGAGACGCAGTATAACTGGCTCAGAGGCTGGCAGCACTCATTCCAGTCTCCCTCCTCCTTTTCTCCTTTCACCGAGGCAGAGAAGAGTGAATTCCCAGATCACAGTTGGACTTGAGTTGATTGTATTTGTCACTGGCTGACCTAGTTACATTTTTATCAGAGTGTTAAAATCTTACTGGACGCAGAATAATGTAGGTTGTGTTTTGTAAATTTTTCCAGAAATTAAGTGGATGCTAATCTACTTGTTTGGTCTCCTTTTTCCCCACAAAAGTATTGATAAGAGAAATGATAAAGAATGTAATCATTAAACAGAATTGATAATGGAATTATAATCCCAATTTTACTGATATGATTCCCATCCCAGTGGCACGGCGGCTGGGTAGGCCTCTCTCAGCGCTGAATTTAAAGGTAATGAGGGGAGCCACTTCCATTGGATGGCAAACAAGTCTCCTTCGTTCCCTCCCACAACGAAGCAAACGCCCCCTTCCACCTTGGCAACAAGAGACCATTAAAACAGTCTTTGCGACTGTTTGCAACCTTGAATGAACTCTGACGAGAAATCAACATTCACTAAGTTTGCAAATATTAGCCACAAAGTGGGATATGGGCTTACAAAAATACCAAAAGAAAAAAACCTCCACCTATGCTAGACTGCGCTTGCGCTAGACTTGATCTGGGCACGAAACAATGGCTTCAATCTTTTTATGGAAAAAAAATATGATCCACTACAGTAAAACGTATTGGATGGGGAGCCTCAGAACATGATGCACAGTTCATCTTGCAGACACACTCACAAAACAAACACTTCTGTTGTAGCATAAAATAATCATTTATCGTTAAAGTAGAGTTGCATAATTTGGGGCTGATCCAAAGTAGCACTGGTTGACTTGGAAGAGGTCTATACACTTGTAGTTTAAAAAAAAAAAAAAAAAAAATCCAACACATTTCAAAGAATAGTGGCAACATCTAGAGTAGTTTTGCCAAAATAAAACATTTCCAGTGCTGCCTTGTTTGTGGCAGGCCTTGCTGAGTTCGTTGTTTTGCAGTCCAGTTCAGATAAACATCCAGTCATGAACATAATATGATGAATGTCGAAAATGTCTGCGTGCATCACACTAAGGAGAAAATAAAATAATTATCAATGTCAAATGATCATTTTGTTTGTAACTACTGGTAATTTATTGCTTAATTTCTATAATTTTGCTCAGGCACATTTTCTACTAATATTTTCTATGAAGCTTGTCACAGATATTTACTTGAGTAAAATCTAGAAAGGAATGTAAAATTATATTTCGATTCAAAGACTGGTCCAATAGCTTCCTTTGATTTTTGATTATTATTTTTTTTTTTTGTCAAAAACAAATGTTGTAGGCATCTTATATTCTTCTCACAATTTTTCACTTCCGGGTTCAGTTCTGCCCACGAGCATAACATTCAATGATTTGCGAGGCCCCGCTGAGGTAACTTGAGCAGGTTTTTTTAGGGCTGAGATGATTCGCCAAAGTAAAATCTGCGTGAACTGAGTTCCTTTTTTTTACGCTTTAAATAATTGGAATTAATCTCCAAAGTTAAGATGAAATAAATCTATGATTAGACAACCATGTCATAAGATAAGGTCATCACAAAAGTGATATTTTCCAACCCTTGATCTGATATATTCTCCCAACGTTACCTCTCCCATGTAACCCTCTGATCCGCCTCCTCGCTGTCATCTCTTTGGAAAACCCCTTCATTACCAGGCCTTGAATGTAGCTTCTTCATTTTCCGTCCCCCCCCACAAGCCTTCTTTGTTCCGTGGCTGATCTGGCTTCAAGAGCTCAGCACTTAAAAGCAATTATTCCCAAATATGAATGCTCTCTGTAGGACATCTCCAGACAAATGTTCTTGCCTCGATCTCGTTCTCCATGCCTTATGGGCAGAAATAAAGGGAAAAGAAATGAAGATGTCTGGTGTCTACAGGCCAAGAATCTTTATCCAAAAAAGAAAAAAAATGCATGAACATCGCCAGTCATTCAGACGGCCCCGGGCTTTTGCGAAAACTATTGCTATCTTGGTTCAATGCTCCTTTTTCGCTTGTATTTCTGTTGTACAAGTTCCACTGTCCACAGAGTCAAGACTATTTTGCTCTACATTGTTTGTCCACGGGCGGCCTGGTGGTCCAGTGCGTCGACCTCACAGTGCAGAGGTCGTGGGTTCGATCCCGTCTCCGGCCTTCCTGTGTGGAGTTTGCATGTTTTCGGCGTGCCTGCGTGGGTTTTCTCCGGGTACTCCGATTTCCTCCCACATTCCAAAAACATGCATGGCAAGGCTGATCAAACACTCAGAATTGTCCCGAGGTGTGAGTGTGAGTGTAGATGGTTGTTCATCTACCGCGTTCAATTCCAGCTCCGGCCTCCCTGTGTGGAGTTTTTGCAAGTTCTCCCCGGGCCTGAGTGGGTTTTCTCCGGGTTCTCGGGTTTCCTCCTGCATTCCAAAAACATGTGTGGCAGGTTTATGGAAGACTCTGAATTCTCCCGAGGTGTGAATGTGAGCACGGATGGTTGTTCGTCTATGTGTGCCCTGCGATTGCCTGGCAACCGGTTCAGGGTGTCCCCCGCCTATTGCTCGCAGACGGCTGGGATAGGCTCCAGCACCCCCCGCGACCCTTGTGAGAATAAACGGAACGGAAAATGGATGGATGGATTGTTTGTCCACTTTTTACCTGGCATGTCTGTGCTGTTCATGTGACATAGTTAGCACACTCTCTAGTAGCTATACAGATTCACCCTTATCTACGCAAACTGCATTGACTTTGCGTTGCGAGAATAGCTTGTCTCACGTTCGGCATGACCGTGGTACATCTCGTATCCTCATTGGTAGCAGTTGCATATATGCTTAGATCTTATATTTATATTTATAATTTATATTTCTTTCTGTACTGTGTGCAGTTCATTTTTAAATTGATTTTTGTGCATGCAAATACTTTGTTTTTCTTGTGTTCAACTAAACCGGCTTAGATAATCATTCGTCAGTCTATCTGTAAAAACAAACTAACTCGTCACGTTGGTCTCCACTAGGATGAGAAGTGTGGTGTACACGAGTTTGAAAAAAAATACTGGTTCTGTGATTATTATTTACAATGAGGATTGAATATCTTTAAGTGAAACTGTATGTGTGTTTTGAAAAAAAATTATTCCTTTCAGGTACTTAAATAAGTATGTTGTACACCCCTGGAAAATAAAACCATGATAAGCATATTGACACACATGCATGAACACAAGTTCACCAGCGAGTACGCGCGCGAGCGCGCACACACACACACACACACACACACACACACACACACACACACACACACACACACACACACACACACACACACACACACACACACACACACACACACGCGCACACACACACACACACACACACAAGCATACACACTTCAGCAATACTTTGTCTTTGTCTGTGCAGGTGCATGCACATTGCACACAAAAAAACACACACACAAACTGTTTATGTCACACACACATATGCACACACGCACACAAACACACACGCGATAAAGAGTGTAAGATGATCTCCCATTAAGGATGAAAACAAACCAGTGAGTGGGAGGTGTCCCCTGAGGTAGTGAATATAGTGGAATCATGGAACCATGGGAACGGGTTTGCAGGGGCCCGTGGCCACCCATGGCCAGACATGGGTGTGTGTAACACTGCCACACACACACACTTGCACACAGCATACTGAGGAGAGAATCACAGTAATCACTTTTTAGCAGGAGATTGAAAGCACCATGAAAAAAAGAATGCAAAAAGATTCTTTGGGCCGCAATTGAAAATGGAATGATGTAGCACCCATGTCGGTCAAGGGCTCTTAAAATTGCCATCGTTTTTCTGTCCCTTGGAGAACACTCCGTAGTTGCCAACAATTCAATTTTCACTGATTTCTTTACCATAACATTAAGCTTGTGACTGCTTTTCTTTTTGTCATGCAGTTTGCTCGTCTGCCCTTTGACAAACGATTGATTTCAGAAACTACTGAACGTTAAACTGTGTTTGCCTTTACTGCTTGGGAACAGAGTAGTGGGAAGTAATTGGAGGAACAATATCAGGCGACGGACACTTGCATTCCCACATGACTTAAAACAGACTTGAACAATCATCTTCAGTTTGCTTGCGCGCTTGATAAAAACAGTAAGGCAGAAAGACCGATAGAAAAATTGTTGATGTGAACTACAGTTGAGCGTGTTCCCCTGGGCCGAGCAGGAAGTGAGAGACCTGCTCCACTGGGATCTAATACTCGATGTTTCCCTCCTCATCGTTTCACTAAAGACACGGAAAAAAAAAGGCTGGCACAGAGCTGCAGCGCGTGCCGTTGTGCTCCGTGCGTATGCGTGTGGATGATAATTTCCTGTTTTATAGAGGAAGCAGCGTGCACATGCACAGATCGTTATTCTGATTTTCTGTGTGAGAAAAGTGAGAGAGAGAAAATATATATTGTGTCATTTCTCATGAACGTGCATGGGAAACGACTCACATTGTTTCTGGGAAACTGACCCACTCTTTTAGTAAAACCATATTTTGGTTCATTGCAAATGCGCAGTTTCCACTTTAAGTCCAGTTAACACAAATCCGATAAGACGACAAGTTCTTGAGCTTTACAGAGTTCTGGTTCACCCCAACTAATTAACTGAATGAAAGGCTAATTGGGTGGAGACACTTGTGGTCATTTCGTACCAAGACAAGCTTAAATGCATTCAGACATGTTTTTGTGGTTTTAGTCAGTGTTGCCCTTTGAGATCTCAGCCACCGGTCCACCATAATGTGGTCTGTGGAGTTCTATGAAGGCGTTTCTGGTTTTGACTTTCTGCCTTCCTAGAAATTAATGAGAGGACAGATAGGTCAGCATTATTTGTATTCTTTTGTTTACCAAGAAAAAAAAAGCATGTATGACCTCACACTTCAGCCTCATCCGTAGTTCTTTTCCGAAAAAGAAACTTAATGTACGTGCATTTTGCCTTGAATTCAAGCCATCAACACAGCAGACGGTGAATGTTTAATGAGTATATTTTTCAATGTCAATTGACATTCAGGAGTATTTTCGCTTTTACAGTTGGTCATTGTTTTTAATTGTGCCTTTTGGGGAAATTTCTTTCTTTATGCAGGCAGCATGGTGTAATAGCGGTTATGTCTGCCTCACAGTTGAAAAGTTCAAATCTCAGCATGTTCACACATGGGATTTCTCTGGGTGTGCTGGCTTTCTCCCACATTAAAAAAAACAAACAAAAAACAAGCACGTTATGTTAACTAACGGCTGTACATAATCCATTGGTGTGAATTTGGGTCCGAATGATTCGTTGCCTCGACGTGCCACACAATTGAGCCGTACCAAGAGGATCCCATTTGTGAGCGTTGCGCCTCAACTAAAATATATGTCGCCTCTCTCTGAATTGACCTGTATGTGATTCTGTGTTTTAGCAAGCGCCCCTTCTCAGTGGGTCCTCTGGGTCCAATGAGTCCGAAATCCATGGAGAAGAGATCCACTGTGGGAACAAGGCATTGCCCACTGCATTGTAATACAGAGCGGTCTCTGTAGACCCGACATTGATGAGAAACTACCTTCGCTGGGATCTCCACTTGGAGAACCGTGCTTCTTTTTCTCCTTCCGTTTCCCGCTGGCAGTCCTCGAAGCAGCACCAGGCGTCAGTGTGAGAACAGTTGCATCACAGCTCTGGTGGTTTCTCAGCCCCTGGCCCCTGTGTTTCACGATCAATCTGTGGGAATCTTGGTTTTGTACTGCAGCCTGTGTTCCCACCACCACTCTGGTTAGAAAATAGACTTCTGGTCATGTACCATGCATCCAAACTGAGCCGGTTGTAACCCCTTTTTTCACATGGGTTCGTTTGGGGTAGGAGAGGTCAGCAGACAATGTTGAGGCCTTAATTAGAGTTCGTAATAAAGGTACCGTAGTAGTAACACCATGAAGTACTCATTCCTTAATACTACTTTTTTTTTTTCTTACTCTACTCCCAAGTTTGCAGTAATTACCTTTCCCAAGGGACTTTGACTTGATTGAATATTAAAACCATGGGATGGTAGACTGTAAAAAAAAATGGACAGATATTGCGGTGCTTTTTTTACGGTTGAATATTTGATCAGTCATCTCATTCAGCTTTTCACGACGACCTTATCCTGACAGGAGCCCTTTCAGCCGGGCACATGTTTCCATACTTCCTGGGCAGTTACAATATTCGGAAGAACAGCATAAGCAGGAACTGAGAAGGGCTATAAAAAGAAGCTCATGTGCAGTATACCTCCAGATGAGAGCTCTTCTCTGCTCCCCACATGTGGACGAGAGAGCCCGCTCTCACAGTACATCCAAAGGCAGCTGGAAAATCCCCCTGAGCCCTGCCTAATTGAAAGCTTATCATCTTCTCTTTGTGCTTGGTGAGCAGCGTTTGCGTCAGGGAAGGGGGTGTGGGTGCAGAGGGGAGTGGGCGGTGGGTTGGCAAGGAAGAAGCCGAGCCTGCTACAGGGAAGGCACCCGCAGAACATAGTCAGGAGCCTTGAAAAGGACTGTCATCTGTCATGCAATGGGAAGTGGACTGTCGGGGCTCTGGGGCCGTGTGAGATCTGTCAGCAGTAGCCTGTGTGTGTGTGTGTGTGTTGGGGGGGGGGTTGCATGTGTCAGGCCCATAGAGGCATTGTTGGCAGAGCAACAAAGCTTCAGGATGCGCATACTGAGCCTTGATACACACTGTGTTCAATTTGCACAGTCAAAGCATCTCTGTGTATGTATCTATTACACATTCAAATACACACACACACACACACACACACACACACACACACACACACACACACACACACACACACACTCATGCACACACCAAGTCTATTGAAAAATGGCCCATGCTGAGTGGGAAGAATAGACAGGGAATAAAAATATGATATTAAGCTCCAACATATTAATGATGATTAAAATAAAACTTTACCCTTATCACTTATTAGCGTATCAATCTAAAATGTCTTACCATCCCCTCAAACATCTTAGCAGACCAACGCTAACTTGACAATCATGCAGCAACAGGAATATTGAAGAACGTCACATAAAATACTGAAACAAAATATTCGAAGACGACGGCAAATCCGAATAATGTGTTTGCATGCATGTGAATTAGACTGGCATGTCAAGTGTGTGCAAATCTTTTTATGGACGAATGCAAGCGTATGTGTGGCAGTTTGTGAATGAGACAACCAAGGAGTTTTTATGTCATTAGTGCTTTACAATGCTGCATTGGAGACTCATCATTCCCAGCATGCTTTGTTGCAGTTCGAAGTAACACTCGCCCACTGGGAGTTCTCCACGGTGCTCCGGATTAGCCACTCCCTGTATATCATAATATAGGGGGGAAATCCAATAAAAAGCAGAATGCATTTCAGTGTATGTTAAGTGCATTTTACACAAAAAAGAAGTCTGATATTTTTTCTTGGTGTGAGTAATTGAGCAAACACTAACCGGTATTTACTGTTCCAAAGGCTCCTACACAGTGAACACCAAGACCACACAATTCCTGCATTTAATTATAACCAGTTACCTGACATATAAAATATGTATTAACCCTTTCATGCACCTGTAATATATTACATGTAATATTTCATGTAACCTGATAACATGATAGGCTGTCCACTGTAGTAACCGCTGGCCCCGAAAGGATTAAAATCGAAGAAACAAAATATCTGGCAGAGTACAGTATTATCATCCGCCGCCCTTATCTTGACCCAGAGCTGTAGTGTGAAATATTTTATTTTTGACGCCACAAATTTTGCAGAGAAGAGCCAAGCTTGTATTTTATTATAGACCCCAAAAGCACATGGGTTGCTGGACCAAGAACATAGATGTTATTTTCCTTCACAAAAGCCTATATGGGGAATATGATTTTGAAGCTTTTCACATTTATCATAGGTTACGACATGTTGCTTGTGCTAGATGATTTATGTGCTCTCACTGAAGTTGCCAGGGTAGAATTTGGATTGGCTGTTTGCGCTTTATTTACGCCCTTGGTGCCAGTGAGTTGACAGTCAAGGCATTTTAAGATAAGATAAGATAAGAAAACCTTTATTAGTCTCGCAATGGAGAAATTCCCAATTCACAGCAGCAAAGTTATGAATGGAAGAAGTAGAACAACAAAATATAGGAGCTGCTGGAAAGGCAGCCACTCACGTGGCGCCATCTTGAAGTCAAAA
>NW_017805536.1:154679-186550 GCF_001891065.2 Hippocampus comes | reverse complement strand
CGTGGCCAAAAAATGCTGAAAACAGTCCACATCAGGTCCACACGACGTAACAACAAACACAAAGTGACAAAACAAACAGAAAAACAACAAAAAAAGCAAGGCTCATCAGAGCACTTGCAGATGGCTGCCTACTCGGGCACCATCTTGGACTTCTTTTGGACTTATTTTATAATCGTGCTTAATTGTGTGTCTCACGAATAGAAAAGAGGAGGCTGATAATGAAAGAGGTTTGCCGGGAATGGTTTCACATGATAGGGAGGTGGTGGCATGCATGCAATGTGTGCAAATAAAGAAGATAAATGCTGTAGAATTAGCGTGCGTTAGAATGTGCTGGCATGTAATTGTACCCGATTAACCTTAACCTTAATGATGTTTTGGTTTATGCTCCGCCAACGTTATGGTGTCTGCTTTTGCACGAGAAGTCTACCCCCTGTCATCATGTTGAACATTTTTCCTTTAAACACCTTCCTGTGTTCAATTATATGCGGCCTCACAATCCAGACACGGCAGCATTGAGTTTCAATATTTGAGCCATACCTAGATGGTATTGTTTTAAGAGTTAAGAAAATAATATAGAAGAATGTGTCCATTAAAAGACTGATCCAAAAAACGAACTTGGGTGGGATTTCCCTCAAAGTGGGCCGTGACCACTTGTCATAATACTCCCGGACTTTCTTTGTACTATATGTATATATATATATATATATATATATATATATATATAGTGCGTGAATTGGATGAAGATGGTCCGCAAATGAAACTGTAACACATTTGTTTTAATTACAATTATTAAAAACTACATTATCTGCAAACTTTACAAGCACTCATACAGAAACATGAATGATATTAATACATAGAGGGATTCTTTAAATTAACATCAGATGTACATGCTTTGAGCATAAAAAGGAAGAAAGGAAGTTAAGGTTTTTTTTTTTTTGGTATATTGAAAGAGAATTGGAATTCTATTGGAAAAGAAACAAACAAGAAGGAATCTGTTAATCCGATATACATTAAAATACAATTCACTTGTACAATTTGGCTTCCTAGTTTTGCATGAACAATGACAGAACCTTTACCACATTTTTTTACAAGTGTAAAAGCATTTTTGGTTTCTCTAGCTGCATGATTGTTTTTGCGATAATAAAAAGTCTTCAACCACATTGAAAAGGGGGAGTCGGGACGGTGCTCTTTGTTGCGCAAGGAGGGAGGAATGAGACACAATCAGGCTGTGAACGACTGGCAACCAATCCAGATGGGATAGTCTTCACCTCATCTGTGACCCTGAGGATGAGCGCTCTACAAAATGGATGGATGGTCGAGGAATTGACACATTTTTGATGAGTGCATAAATTGGAGCAAATGCTTTCCGTTTTTTTGGTCATCACATATGCTATCGAAGAGCTTCTCTTAGCTAGGTACCCTGATACAAAGAACATGATCCTGTGTGGGCGTATGAATTGGTGCCAGAGTCAAGAATCCCCTGGCTCCAGTGATCTGTAAATTCATCCAAAAGCAACACCGAGGGCTACAAGGGCTTCGAGGTTTTGACAGATTATCCAGAACAAAGGGCCTGTGACCAGTTAACAGCTTTCTTCTTTGGCGTAATTGCCTATGGTGTTGGTAAGCAGACACCACTGTGACCCCCCCACCTCCCCTCGCCCCAGCCATACCTTCTCTCTTCTTCCTCCTTCAGCGACTGAAGGATAATAAGGG
The DNA here is from genome assembly GCF_001891065.2 of Hippocampus comes. NCBI lineage: Eukaryota > Metazoa > Chordata > Actinopteri > Syngnathiformes > Syngnathidae > Hippocampus > Hippocampus comes. The sequence continues at coordinate 184,837 of NW_017805536.1, read as the reverse complement.
TCATGACGGGGGAAGTGTGAACACACTCACACACATCTGTGATATCGGTATGTACATGGATGTTACATTAGGAGCTGTGCATGTGTGCATTCGGCAAATATCTACATGAAAATGAACACAACAAACAGGTTTGTAGATGTCTGTGAATAGGATGCGGGAGGTGCGGTGAGGGGAAGGGAATTATAATTGGATAGTGCAAAAAATTAAGCAAATGGCTTATTAAGCGCAGGAAAGGCAAATTTGGGCAATTTAAAAGAGAAAAAGCTTTGGCTATCCATCTCACTAACAAAGTCTGTCGGGCGTGGTTCATACAGAATAAAGATTTTTAGTGCATCAAAGCTACATTGGAAGACAAAATAATAACATTAAAGCTGCGTTGTTTTTTTCTCTCTCATAATTTAGTTGCAATATATTACACGAATTCCAGATGTATATTTAAAAACAAAAACATGATATGCATATACTGTTAAAAAAAAAAAAAATCTATATATATATATATATATATATATGCATGCTTTAAGGAAAGAAATGCTTTAAGGATGTGGGGTTATATGCACACATTTCCTCGGAATTTGGCTCAAATAAATATCAAAAAAGTAAATTGTGTTATCCAGTTTCAAAACGCCAGACTTTTTTCTTTCATGGAAAAAAATGCCTGAATAATAGGCAAAGAGTCAAGGGCTTATTCCTGCACCGACTTAATCAGAACAAACTCTCCTCTGTACATTTCTCCAAATATTGTCCACCATCTTGCTCCAACTTGATTCACTGGTGTCACAGCAGAGGACGTCCATTGTGCTGAAGCCAACCCGCGTAGAGCATCACCAAGGCCGAGGTGTCCATTTGGATAATAAATTAGGACCAGTTGAGCATGTGAAGATGCAACCGGGGTTTTGTTTTGTTTTTGTTTTTTTTCAAGATATATTTGACATCATATGTTTTTGCATAATTCCAAATGGAAGCTTAGAAAGACTGATTGCTACAGCAGTGCAGCCAAGCCTTGGAGGGATGTTTGAGTCACTCATGGGGCAAACATTCAGTCTGGTTGTTCTCCTCCACCCTCATGAGGGCTGACTCAGTCTGAAGAGTCTGTCCACCGCCTGCTGTTAACTGTATGGCTTCTCTCAGCTCATGTGGCTTTTTATAGGCTTAAAGGGTACATATCTTAGCACAGTGCAAAAATTCACGCAGTTTACAAAATACGTGGACCTTTCGTCAGCGTCAAATGCGGAAAGTCTTAAGAAGCGAGTGCCATGGAAATAAAAGACAAACATGCATCATGTATCTTTTTTTTTTTTGGTTTCTTTTTTTTTTTTCAGTGTTCAGGATTTTGTTCATCATTCTCTTCACTTTTCCACCCTTCCTGCATCATCGGATTCGAGGCGTCTGCCAGTCAGTAGGGCCTCCAGACAGATTCATCCAGACGGCCCGAGGCACTCATGGCCGTGGGGGAGTTGCTGTGGCTGCCATCAGCCTCTACGCCGTCGCTCTGGGTGTTCAGGCCCGGATTCATTAGGCTGTTGGCGCCGCCGGTGCCCGAGGCCCCCGAGCAGGAGAGGAGACGGGTGGGGGAGCGCTCGCCCCCGGCGTTTGCCACCATGGAGAACTGGTAGGACCCAGATCCTGTGCCGTAATACAAGTAGGAGTTGGATTGGAAGTTCTGGCTCTGGTTGTTTGAGTAAGGAGGTGGCAGGTAGGTGTGGTATCGAGATGGAGCCGACATGCTGAGGCCGCTGATGCCAGTGCTGGAAGTGTTGGTGGAGTAAGGGAAGGCCCCTGGGTAATGGATGCGGGGGTCTGAGAAGCGCGGGTCAGTCAGTGGAGACGGGAAAGTGGTCCTCTGCTGGAATAGATCAGTTGTCCCTGTTGGCAGAAACAAACGTCGGATTGTCAAAAAGCATTTAGAAAAGAGGGAAATGAGCTGTTCGCACAGCATTTTTACACACCGGATTTAAAAAATTGATTTTCGCACTTTGCGCTTGGTTCACAGAAAAAAAAGGACATTTTGCGGAAAAATCTAGCCAGGTTTAAGACTGCACCTTCAGCGTTTGTTTTCATATGTTCTTTTAAACGGTGTGCTGTTACCTTGTTCAACCTTTAGTTCAACAATATATCCAGCAATGGAGGCATTTGGAAGTGTAACCAGTTCAGTTTCTTTTTCAGGCTTTTGCTTGAGTTAATAGCACTTGAAAACCACCATAGAGACAGATTTTGTTTCAAGCATCCAAAATTAGTCAAGTTAACATTTTTTAATAATACGCACGGATGTGTGTCCGCAGCCCAAGTCTACTACATCTTTAACATCTAAACAGGGTTGGGTCTCAGTTCGAAATGTTTTCTTAGCAATGATCTTAATACTAATACGTCATCTTCCCACAGCCTCATAAAGATGACTGAACATAAGAGACCCCCTCAGCGCAGCCCACCTATTGCTCTTCTAAAAACACAACAACATAAAAGATTCTGTCTTTGTCAGAGCAATGAAAAGAAGCGTTGTGAGCCCCGACGGGTGCTTTGTGCAACCACAGACAACTTGCCGGACTGTTGTTGTGTAACTCATCATAAATCATCCTCAGAAGGCAGACACGAAGACAACAAAGGCAAAGGAGAAGGGAAAGGCCGAGAACAAAGAAAGCATTTATGGCAATATCATATGAATTAACGTGTGTCACAGTCAAAGACCTGCGAGAAGTGTCCTGACTCAACCTCATGGTTAAATCCTCCAAGCAAAGCCTGCGGTCTGACTTGACACATGGTAATATTTATTCAACCGAAAACATGAAAAACAAGCAGAGCTGCAGGGATTGTTTTAGCTTCCACTGTAATCTCAGCTCCTATAGAGTAAGACCAGATCCACCTTCCAACCTGAGTACAGGCGAGGTATCGCTCGAACCCAGAATACATACTGAAGCTTTGCCTGACTTGTTGAGTGTGTTTACGCCGACATATTTTGAATGGAGGCAATAAGGCCAGAAGCCATAACCGTAAACGCCCTCAATCCAGTTGACGCTCATAATAGAGTTCCTCATACCTGGTGACACCTGCTGATTACACTCTCACACACACACACACACACACACACACACACACACACACACACACACACACACACACACACACACACACACACACACACACACACACACACACGCACACACACACACACAAGTCCATTTGTTTCACTGCTTGTGGCTTTCATGCATCCAACATGCCCACATGACTGCAAGTGTAAAATATGGATTTGGATGGCAGAAAAAAGGGATCTTGTATCAGTGAAGCAAGCAGTTGCATGCTATTGCCCTGAGGGGGGAAAATGCCAAACTTGCGTGCCACAGACTTGTTCAAATGTCTTTTCCCTATGTCTGGAGAACTGGGCTCCGTTTTCAACTTAAAAAAATATTCCTTTGCACTTTCCATTGGTCCTCCTGCGTGCTTTTTTTTTTTTTTTTTTTTGGTCTTCTTTTGGGGGTGACGGAGTCTAGTGGTGGTGGTGGTGGTGGTGGGGGCTGTTTCTTTTTCCAGAGTCTACCAGGCGCTGGAGTTCATATCTGATTTCACGCAAGGAAAATTCGAGCCTTCAGCTGCTGTTGATTCGGGTGAAGTGGAGTCGGCACACTAATTCCTGCCGGACTCCCCAAAGAACTCTGTCTGTCTTTCTCTCTCTCCGTCTGTCTCTCTTCTTCTCGTGTCCGTGCTATTTTTAGGTCTCAGGGTGCAGTACCGTCGAGAGGGGAGGGGTCCTGCGGGCTGTGGCGCGGTGTGGCGGCGGCGCGGCCCGCCTCACACATGCTCCCCACTTTATTGGAGTTGGTGGAAGCGTGTTGGCTAAACTGCGGTGGGGATCGACTCCTGTGTACTTTCAGGGGAAACTCGACTGGACACATATCACAACATCGCAATGGGCTCGTGCAGTCTCAAAGCTCTTGGCCCGATTCCAAGAAGAGCTTGCTACCACCCAAAATTCTCAGCGGTACAGTAGCTCCCTCTAGAGGAAAGGGCTACACAAACTGTTTTGTCATGGAGAAGCAAACGTTTGCAGTCTGTTTTCTCTCTCTGCTAACCACGGAGCATACTTTCCTGCCCCCACCCATCATAAGTACAGGCTTCACTGTTGTGGCTGTGGTAACTGTGGTGTATCGTTGGCAGAGAAAAACTGAGACTAGTAGTAGCTGCTTGTAACCTCTGCATCCCCAAACCACACATGATCTCCATTAGGCTCATCTGAAATGTGTTTGCAAGGACAGGAGAGGAGATGGACCCCAGAGGGCTCGCTTGGCACAGTCCAAAGTCTCTGATGTTCACAGGCTACAAAGCGAGTAACAGGGAACCAGAACTTTTTATAAGAACACAGTGTTCCGTTGCTCTCTTTCCTCCTCTCCCTGTGAAGCGTAGCGGCACACACTTATTTAATTCTGGGGTGGAGTCCTTCGCCTCATTTTGGCTGAGCTCAAAAAGACCACTAGTCCACAGTGAAGCGTGTAACCCAGATTGGATAGGAGGTTTGACTCATTTGCTTATGGGGAAAACGGATTTTGCTTGTTAACAACGCGAGGGCGAGCTTGAAACGACCGTGTCTCGGTGCCGTGTACGTGTGTGTGTGTGTGTGTGTGTGTGTGTTTGACTGTGCATGCATGAGGTGGTTAGTAAAGCGCAGATGCAAATCCAGGTGCTCACCTGTGAAATGTTTACATAGGCTTGATGCAAACTGTGACGGCCAGCACACAGGCACTGTTGCCTCAGGCAAATGAGCAAAGGGAAAGAAATGGGGTGGACCGGCAATCGTTTTCTGATCTTTTTCCTCATACCTTCCTTAACATACAATGACAAACTGCACTGAGGTTTTATTAAAGTCGGCTAAACCTTAAAGTCGATTAAACCTCCTGTGTGAGGTTGGCAGGTTCTCTTTGAAGAACTGGTTTGGGTAACTAGAAACTTGAATGTCATAACGCATGCAATTAATGCTGATAACTGGGTGTGGATGACATAGTGCCGCCACCGCCGCCGCGCTTCTGCTCGACAAGCAAAGAGCAGGAGTCCCGAGTGAACATAGATAATCTTCAGTTGTGTATTCAAGTTGTTATGCTTACAGGACAATGCGTCACGTTGAATGCAAATGACATTCAGCTCTCCTGCGTGCTCCGCGTTACTGCAAACATTTTTGTTTGTGCCCTTTTTGTCGCATGCAATCAGAGCAAAACACCAAAAATGGGAATTCATCAATCAGGCTTACAAACCCTTTCGTTGCCCCGGAATCGTAACTCATTCGTCTAGCCCTTTAGCTAATTGCACGCTTCCAACATTGATGGAATAGTTTGGCTGAATGATTTTTTTTTCTCAAACAACCCCTGAACATTACACAAGTGTTAGACCTGAAAATATCCCATATCTCTGTATTGATCCTTTTATTTATTCTTTGTTGTCAATCGGTTGGTCAAAAATGGTCCTGTTTGTTCGTGAGAAAGTGATCCAAAACAAAGCAGTGTTACTGGGTCAATGTAAAAGTCATTGTGATCCTTGCTTTTGCTTTTTCATCATCGTATGAATCGATGACTCACTGCTTGTTGTGTGGCGTGGTGGTTTGTGGTGGGTCGGGCACAAATAGGAGAATAAGAGAGCTGTTTGACAAGTGAGAGAACCCAAATTGCCAAGAAACAAATGAAAGAAAGAAGGAGTGGGAGGAAAAGATGAAGATGAAGAAAAGTCAAGCAGGGTGGTGGCGTCCTAGGAATGTTCTGGGCTGTTCAAGGGCCCTACGGGCAAAATGAAACAGACTCCAAAACTGTCAGAATGGCACACCCTGTGTTGTGCCCGCCTTTCCACAGTCTCAACTCTAATTTATGATTACTCTTTTGCCTTCTTTCAAGTTAGACAGAATACACATTTATTTTAAAATCTCTGCTTTGATAAGCAATGCTCCTGGGCTGTGCAAACAGATCCGTTTCGAGGCACCTCGCACTAAAGTGAACTCACCTTACCAGTTATTAGTTGCCCTTTACCTTATGAGTAACAAATGAACCGCACGCGCACACACGCTCAGACACTATTGTGTGTGTACAGTAGACAAAACACACGAGGCTCTTTAAATTCAAGTGAAAGCTTGCAGAGACGTCCCTCTTGTGAGGAAAATGGAAAAAGGTCTGTCTCGTAAAACCAATAGAGATGTCAGGTCTTGGCAAGGTCTTACCGGGCCACGGTCTGAGATCCTCCTCCACCTTGCATGTCTTCAGAGAAGGGGTGTCCATCTGATCTTGCCACAGGGCTGTTGAAAAACACAATTTGCATACCCATTACACGACGGTGAATTCTACTTCCGGTATTTTGTGGCGGGTAGAGCAATGTGTAGTTGGTGCATGTGCGGGGTCAGGAAGTGCGCAATATAAATAAAGCTCAGTCCCAAAAAAGCCCCTTCATAGCAGACCCGTCAAACTGTCTTGGCATGTGGCGGTTTGGAGGTGCGTTTTCCTGTCACAGGCTGGCCTCTGCTGACTGAGCAGTGGGCAGTGACGGCTGATTTTCTCACCAGAGTGAGAGCAGCCTTGGAGAAAACAGACCTGATGGGTCGCTTGCAGGCGAGACAATGGTGGGGCAGTGGAGACTTGTGAAAGGCAGCTGCAACCCAGCCAGTAAAGCTGTCAAGAAGCAAGCGAAGGTCGCGGACCCGCTGGCCCAGCGCGTGGGACCCTGCTTCGCACTCAACGGCCACACCGCAAAAGGGCTGACACAAACAGGCTCTGTTTGCGCTTGGTCTGAAATGATGCACTAGACTCACGTCAGCTTGCACTGAGTTCGCTGAAAATCTCGACACATGGACGTACACGGGCCACTCAACATGTCTTCGACACCCAACCGATACACGACACGGACTATAGTGTTAAGCCATTAAAAAACGCCAAAGGCAATGGAAAAGGTGGAGATGGTCTCCCTTCTGAGACTTTGACCAGATTTCTGAGCATGCAACTGAGATTTTTTTTTCGTCATTAATCCACAAGAACATTTGTGAGGTCAGAGTCCCCTGATGTTGACTCAGAGGTCCTGGCTCATCATCTTTGTTGTTGTCAATTCCCGAGCTGTTTGACGGTGTCGCGAGGCAGGATCCAAGTTTTTCCGTGCTCAGATCAAGCAAGCGTGCCTTTCGGGGATCTTTTACATGCTGGGGCACAGTCATGCTGCAACAGAAAATGGCCTTACCCAAACTAATCTACGTAGAATTGTCCAAAATATCTTGCTGCGTCTACAGAGTCTACTCCCATGGAGTCATGTCCTCTGCAGATCAACTACTGCAAGTGAGGAAACCCGATGTAAATTTGGGCAAATGTGGATGCCAAAAGCAAGGAAGGGATGGAACCTGGTGTTCACCTATCGCCACACTGGGCTCAGCATGCGTAAGACCCACGTTTCCCCTTCACTTCCACTGCAAAGGACCAAATCAGCACTCAGTCCCCGAGAGGTCCTGCACTATGGCTCACAATGGCAAATTCTTACATATAAATGGCCTTATTCAGGCTGACTTGCAAGCAGCTGGTGTGATTTGCTCAAGAAAATAAACATTTCCTTCAAATATTTTGATTGGCCAGCAGACAACATCAATACCAGAAGCACAGATTACCCCTGTTAATAAAAAGGCCCACCCCTGGGTGGAGTTGGGGGAGTGGGTGAGGCTGAGGGGCTGTAAATGGGAACGAGACGGCTGTATCGCTAATAGCCAGCTTTGGAGGCATGGGGGGTGGGGGGGGGTCGGTTGCCTGTTTAGTATTGAGGAGGAAATAACTAAACACAAAATACTTTTTTAAAGTTTATGTGCAGTGGCCAGGAAAACCTTTGAGCCAAAATGGCGTCCGTCCTCGTGACTCCTGGTTCTCCGACGCCTCTCAGATGTGATGCGCTCGGCAAAATGAAGTGTGTCATTGAGAAACAGTCAAAGCGGGCCCTTGTGCCGGCTTCCTGTTTCACTTAGGCCTTAGGCACCGCAACAGGGAGAGAATGCGAGAGCACGAGCCAGCAAGAAAGAAAGACGCCAGCGAGAGGAGAGAGAGAATAGAGAGAGCGTGCGAGAGACGTGAGGAACATGGCCTTGGCTCAGTTATGTTGGACATTTGATATGTCTTTTGAGCCCTCACTTATAATGTGTGCAAAAACAAACACATGGGCTGAAAATTTTGAAGTTCTTTTCGAGGGCTTGTCACCCCCCCCGCACTTCCTCTTTACCCCCAGACTCAATAGAGACTGTTCATGGTGCGCATGTAGTTTCTATAATTGCAGAAATGTAAAACTCAGCCGAACGCTGATGTGGAATTATAACGTCCACAAACAATAGAGGACGGTGAAATACAATTTGCTCTCACTTCCTCTTTTCTTTTTTTTTTGTTTGTTTTTTTTTGTTTCGCTTGAAACATTCTCAATCCAAAGTATTCTTTTCAGGGTCAAAAAGAGAGGGTAACCACAAGAGAAGATTACAGGCACCGTAACAAATAAACTTCATGGCGGCCATTGACATGTTGTATAAATAGTGTCGTGTTTTAAGGCGTAGTTTGGTTGCGTTGGCCTGAGAGGGCCAGCTTCCTTCTGAGGTTTGGCACCAATCTTGTTCGAGGGTGACGGCCACACTTTAACGTCCCCGCCGTAGCTACCTGGCGGTGCAAATTTCCTGTCTCGCTCATGCGCCTAATTGGCTGATCATGTCACTCTGGATGTGCGAATTACTCAGATGCTCTTGGCTGTGTCGGTAGCAGAACGCCACCTCGAACTTGGGGGGCCAGTCGGCTTGTTTATGTGGAGTAAACACTGTGGTCACTGTGGACGAGGCGGGAGGGGCCTGGTTATGTTAGGCTGCTTCTCCATCAAACGGAATTTTCTCCAGCCCAGACCAGAGGAAAAGAAGGCACAGCTGCAGCAGATGTGTGCTGCGGAACAGGAGGAAGTTGGGGAATTTGCCCCCGAGTCTCATTAATGGCGACAGTGCAAAAAGGATTTGGAACGTCAAGGTTGAGTACATGATCAAATTGAGGTTGATCATTTCTGCCTCATTCCAATCCTAATTTTATCGACATCATCATCCGGAGTGCTTGCTGAGACAAAAAACACACATTTTCAAGTTTTTATCAAAGCAAGTGACTCGATGGCGGAACGTATCTGATACTCTACTTCAGAGAGGAACACACACATACACGCACAGGGGTTGGAGGGAAAACATGCAAAGTGATACGGCCGCAAAAGTGCCAGGATTTTCTTTTGGATGTGATATGCTGTAAAAAAAAAAAAAAGTTTTAAAAACTCCTTTCTGATCGTTTAGGGGCTGTGCCAAAGGCGTGTTGAGTTTTTCCTGGATTTAGCATGAAAGGCAAAACCGGAATCATTTACACCGTGACGACTATCACATTTTATATCTATTGTTTATGTTGATTTAAACATGCAGTAGTAGGGATTTTTTTGGGGGGGGGGTAGTGCACTGGTTAACTAACAGTGAGAGACGCATTTGACACGTGACCTTCAAATCACACCTTTGCTCTTTGTGTTTTGTTTTTATTATTACTATTTTTAATGACCATTTTTTAAAGACTTCTATGACATTTACGACTGTTAAAATGCTGCTCAAAAAAAAAAGAAGCCGGTTCTCCTCATCCAGTTCAGTTCCGAATCTCCAAAAGGCTTTTGAAGCTCAGAGTGAAATTACAGTTGCTCTTTACGCGAGGCAAGTGCCTATATACGAAGGCGAGGTCACAGTCAGATGGGAAAAGGATTAACACGTTCTATATCACAGGAAGACAGCCAGTTGCCACCCACAGACACATGCAGTGCACACACAGACAATCTAGAATAACAGTTTAGAGATCTCGAGCGTCAGATCTGCCTGACTGCACGAGGCAAACCCTGAATTTTAAACCGCACACACACAAACACTCCCTCCGCAGTTTGATGGGAATGAGCTACATGTCTAGCAGGCTTACCTGTAACCGCAAAAGAACAAAAACAAGCAGTGAACGCAATGTCTGCCAAAGCGCAGGAATCCTGTTAGTGCATGCACCGTAATGAGCTCTTAATTACCCTGTCTGTCTGGGACACGTGAAGAATTTGCATTACTAGCTTGAAGCTGTGTGTGTATGTTTAGTTTTTTTTTTTTTTAAGTGTGCGCGTGTGCGTGAATCCAGTGTATTGAGCAGATGCCCCAAGCAGTGAACGCAATGTCTGCCAAAGCGCAGGAATCCTGTTAGTGCATGCACCGTAATGAGCTCTTAATTACCCTGTCTGTCTGGGACACGTGAAGAATTTGCATTACTAGCTTGAAGCTGTGTGTGTATGTTTAGTTTTTTTTTTTTTTTTTAAGTGTGCGCATGTGCGTGAATCCAGTGAATTGAGCAGATGCCTGCGATACTGTACGAGTCTGCTGGCAACAAAAGCGAGCCACTATTTCACAGCAGAGAAAAACAAAAAAAACAACAAAACATTTCAGGCAAGGAAATGACGCAAGGTGACTTGAGGTGTCGACGACGACGTGCTGTCTTATTTTGTCGCAAATCTTCAGGTGTTGTAATGGGGAAGTTTTGCCATGTGTCCAAGAGCGAGTGAGGATTCCAAGTACCGCATCTGCAAATTACGACAGTCTCTGGCTGGAGTTAAAGTCTGTTTATATGTAAACGCCTCGTTGAAATGGGTTTGATGAAAACAGCAGTTTTTTGTTTGAACTTGTAAAACCCTTGCCTGTGCATGACTCCTTCATGTCATAGTATGCGGGTGCCGAATGCTCATTTCCACTCCAAGCCTCTTTCGCAGTCAGGTTTCCCCATCTTTGTTTTTTTTTTTATTTATTTATTTATTTTTGCCAGACCACTGTCGCCATGCGGAATAGCTTGTTTATTTTTGATCAGGGCTTGTTGACCTTGTATCAGAGGTGTATCTAAGGAGAAATGCCAGCAGTCGTAAACCGACGTGTGAATTTCAACACCTGAGACCCATTGTCCACATTTCTTTTGATTGATAGCGCAACTGCACTTATGTCACCACAACTCAAATTATGTTAATGAAGCAACCCACACTTTGATGTCCGCGAGGGACAGCCAAATGTATATTGCAGCTGTAAGCCTAGTTTCACCACAAACGCAGTGTGTAAGTGCTTACAGACAAGGTGGGAGGCCGCAGATCTGCAATTTAATTATTTTCAGCGCTTGCCCTGTGGTATGCCATCGTGACGCTAATACCGCATATTAAGGTGTGTGGCTTTTGCAGCCGATCCCTTTTTCTGTCTTAATCACACACGCCGCTTGTAAAACGCCTCCGGCCATTGGCAGCACACAGGCCTTTACCCAGGCTGTTAGGCTCTAATGATGATAATGCCTTGAGTCTGCTCTAAGTACGTGTACAGTTGCAACTTCACAATGGCAACAAAACTCTTCACAAGACCCTGAAGCTCGAATCTCTGAACTAATTCTCAATGAGGCAGAAAAGCGACACTGTCTATCTCTCCGGGCCTTCTGTTTCTTAATCAACCCGAAAAATTTTAATGTACTCGTGTCTGATATCTTTCCAGACAACGTGCAAATCTCATGCCCAACTGTACGCTAAAATTGAGCATTGCATGGCCTCTACAGTACTCCGTGAGTGCACATGTTGGTGATTACTGTCACAACTGTCTCTACCAGACCTTGAGCACTTCCTATGTTGTCACTGATTGTGAAGATTTAGAGAACTGGTTATTATCTTGGATAAGCTGTCGTGAGTGAGTTTTCAGGTCACATTTTGGATGTCTTTCCCCATTAGTGTGTAGAAAAAGGGAAAGTGACTCGTCAAACTCATGGTCACAATTGTATTCATATATTTGGTTTGAAATGATGTAGAAAACTAAAACAACACCATTGACAAAGAATAAGGTACATTTAAATATCAGTTGCTAAAACATAATTCTGTATTAGTCCTCCAGGTGTGCATATGACTTTTGGGGAGATGTGCCAATGAAAAAAAAAATCTTGCTTGTTTTCTTCGAAAATGCCATTTATGTACTTAAGTTAAATGTAATACTCTGGCACTTGTGTATACAGTATTGCGAATTGTAGACATGGATCGATGTTTATTTTTACGGTAGCAGGTTCCTGTGTGTTTTCATGTTTCTGTACAGTACAGACTGTGCAAAGGATGTGCATGACTATCAACAGTGAGTTCGAGACATGTGGGAGCTGGATAAAAGTCTTTGTGTGATCCTTAGTCAGCTGGGAGATACGATAGAGCCTACAGTGCAGGTCCATTCTGGTGACTCAGTGCTGGGTAAGCTGAACCCAAGGCCAAACAGTGGTGAATGGTTGTGATACACACTGATAATCCTGCACCCACTGCACCCACACACGGTCCAGGGCTCACAAACAAGCACCCCCGAACACAGCAACATGTTGATATGAAGGTAATGAGATTCATTAGCCATCATGAGAACTAAAGAGTGGGCGGGAAGAAGAGGGGAGCAAACTGTGTGTGTTTAGTCTGCGTGAGTCCAGACATGGAATCTTGTTAAAAAAAAAAAAAAAGTCTCTGACATATGACAGAGAGTGAACACTCATCTTCACTCCAGCCATCACCCACGCAGCTGTTCACAGTGTATGCACACATCACACCACCTAAGTCTGAGTCCAAGCCCACTACCCCGCTGCCCCTTATACGCCCCCCAGTATTCAGCCAGTCTGAGAGTGACGTGATTGCCAAGGTAGCGGGCAGCTGTTACATTCCTGAGGTTGTCGTGTGTGGAGCGCAGAGGCCAACTTCTGCACCCACGCCAAGTCGGGGGCTGGCAGCATCCGCCGCGGCACCTGGCCGCAGAGCTGCACGCTGTGGGGCCTTGGACCCACTCACGCAGGGCATGCGGGGACAGAGCTGACATGGACTTGCTTTCAGACAAACCGTGCTCACAAAAGTGGGGTACACCTCAAACCCCTTTCCAATGCTCAGGCGTGGTGCAAGCTTGGTGTTTTGTGCTAATTGCACCGCATACTGGGTTGACTTACACTACAGCCCAACACTGCATTTCGGTTAGGTTCAGTACTGTGGCACGTTTCTATGAACAAAAAAAATGATCGGGGCCCCCAAGTGACAAGCAGTGCGAGGAAAACGCTTTTTGAAGGGACATTTCTCAGATAAAATACTAGAACCGATATCAAGAGAAAATGGCATCATGGATAGAAAATGAATGGGTGGATAACATAAAATAAAATTCTAGCACTGTTCTGATATAACAAATTCTTGTTGCTGGGCAGAATTACTGGGGCTCAAGCATAAGCCAGTCACACCCACTTGGTTCCTTAAAAGGCAAACTACAACCTTGCCCTTGTCACATGGTGAGTTTGTCTCATGGGTAGATGTAACTGTAATATGTCAAAAGTGCTCACCTGGTGTGGTGCTGAGGTGGCTTTGAGGAAGGGGCCGAGGATTATTGTTCACCGGACCGATTCGCATGGTTCGCTGGTAGCGCTCGATTTCTGACAGCCTGTCCGAAAATTGCTTTTGAGAGTCTTCCATTTTCACTCTGTGTCCTGAAAGATAAACAAGAGTGGAAGAACGTTATTGCAACAGCCGCATTTAGAAAAACGACACGGAGAAGATTCTTGTCATTTATAATTTTACTTTACGTTAACTGTTTACTTAAGCGCTTTGTTACAGCTGCCGCTGTTGTGAAAGCGCTATATAAATCAGCATGTATTGTATTGTATTGTATCTTATGCCACAAAACATCATAAATGTAAAAAATAAATGTGCCTCTCTCAATGATTGGGACTGCGAGGACCGTTGTTGCTTCACAGTTTCCCAATCGGTCACACTGGATGACGTTACCCAAGGGGCCAATGTAACCCTGTTTTCAACCTCCAAGTGCAAAAATATTGTTCAGAATGTTCGCAGACCTTGAAATCCATGGGCCAGACTCAAGCGATACCCAAGCTGCACCTGCTGTCGTGTCATCCACAGATAACAGCGGTAAAAGTGCTCAAAATTATTTCCTGAGAAATGTTATTTTCCTTGAATTGTCAGACCAAGAAATATTGAACCAACACAAATCCGGCTTCGACCGACGCAGCACTTAGTCATCGGGAAACTCCCTATCGGGCTCGAAGAGCATGCGGTCATCAAAATTTTGTGTTTGTGTGAACATGAGCTCACTTTTAGCAACCTTCATTTCCATGTACACTCTCAGATGACAAACCCAACCCTTTGGCTTAATGTTAACAATTAAAAAAAAAAAAAACTCTTATCGTGGCTTTTATGTGGACACTCACATGTCCGCTAACATGTACACACATCACGCACTTTACATTTATCTGGACACACCTTAAACGTCCGCTTCCGGATGAGGTTTATTCCCTCTAATGGGAGGAAGAGATTTTAATGTAACTATCAATGCACCAAAACCGTGTGTGTGAACCGGCATGTATACATTCTGTGGTTTTCTCATTGGCATCTCTGCAGACTACCCTAATGTGAAGTAATGGCTGGATTTGAATATTTTATCACTATATAAAGGGGGCAAGGCAGACGGACCAATATGGATTTTGCCCGTCCTTTCTCTCCCTGACCCATGGGCAATATATCTTCACTTGAAGGTTGACCCATGGGTAAAGTTTGCTCTCGTTTACCGCTCTGTCCATTTGGTTGTGCCCGCCGCCTCCCCTCCATCCCCTCTTTACCAACAATATAGAAATATCAACCTCTGTATCCCCCACCACCTCCAACACACGTATGTAAGATGACACACAAGGTCCACTGGTGTGTGTGTGTGTGTGTGTGTGTGTGTGTGTGTGTGTGTGTGTGTGTGTGTGTGCTGACTTAACCCTTTAATGCCTGACCCATCAAGGAATAGCCAGAAAAATCAGATTTTTTGGGAACTGAGATGTTCTTTAACCCTTATAACAAAACCCCCAAAAATATTTTTGCCATATCATGTTGTTTTACATATTTGTGGTATCCCATTTATAAGCATTATGTAGATTATATCTGAAAAAGAAAATTTGGGGAAAATCATATTTTAAACCTGCAGTATCAAATTTGATACAGATGATTCACTGTACTGTAAAGAATGAGTTACATAATGAAAATGCATGTATCAAATATGATACAAATGGCATTATAGGGATAATATTATCTGAAGTGCACGCTGGCAATCTTTTAAACATCACCTCTAGTGCCCCGGCAACAAAGAGTGCGTGTGTGGAAAAAAAAAAAAAAAGGACGCACTAATGACTCATCTGTCTGAGCAGACACAGCAGTTGTGTTTATTTTTTGGGATGTTATTCCGCCCACCAGGGCAGCCTGTGCCGTTCCCTTGGAACATGCTGTGAACACACACTGGGATACACTACATGGACAAAATTAACTGGCCCTTACATGTACCGGAAAGGAAATTTGTTTGTTGTTCTTGTTTTTGCAATGACAACAGCTTCCATTCTCCTGGAAGTATTTAGCATAATTTTTTTGGGCCATTTTTCCAGAAGAACATTGCATGCTCAGCGGTCACCAATGTTGGACGAGGGTCAAGTGCCTCTGTACCAAAACGCATCCAACCGTGCCTTTACGAGCCTTGCTTTATTCCATGTGGCACAGTCATGCTGGAAAAGAAAAGGGCCTTCTCCAAACAGTACCTACAAAGCCGGAAGCAAAACGTTGTCAAAAACGGTCTTGGTGTGATGAAGAGATAAGGATTAGGATTCAAAGGAATTTAGGGGAGGACTCCATGATGGAATAATGGTTCGCACATCTGCCTCACAGTCGAGAGGGTTCGGATGTCAGATTGGGCCTCCCTGTGTGGATTTTGCACTTTCTTCCTGAGCCTGGGTGATGTTTTTTTTTTTTTTTTTTTTTTTTTTTTTTTTTTTTTTAACCGTAGTTTAAGTGAAGACTTTAAATTGACCATATGTGTGAATTGAGTGTGAATGGTTGTTTGGGTGCCGTGCGATTGACTGGCGTCCAAGGTGTGCCACAGTCTCACTCACAATGAGCTGAGATAGGCTCCAGCCCACCTGCAACATTATTGAGGACAAATATTCTAGAAAATGGATGGATCAATAGATAGATGGACCAAGTTATGCTAAAAAAAAAAAAGTTGGGGTGGGGGGAGGGACCAATGCAACTTTTTCGGTTATTCATTTAACCTCAAGAGTTAAGTCAAATAAATAACCCACAAAACCCCTGTTTTGTCCATGAAAAAAATATGAGGCAACCCCCAAAATTGGGTTATTTCATGGTTTCTTAACTTTTAGGGTTACATAAATAACCCACAAAGTTGTGATTCCCTTTTTGACCAAAGTTGGGTTACTTTGTACCCATCAGTTTTTAGAGCAGATGACTGATTAAGAAATACTTTATTTGAGACTATTAGATTCACCTCTGATCCGTTTCTTCTTAAACCACAATGGAAGGAAGGAATGAAAGTCCGCTTCTCTCACCCCCCCCGCACCCCCTCTTTTCCCTCTCACACGCACATTATGACACACATGCACACAGTCAGTCAGCCACACTGAGGCTACTGTCTGGTCTGGGGGCTGCCAGGGGGAGGAGAGCCTCCAAATATAGCCCCTATATATGTCCTTGTGTAGTTATTAAGAGATTTACACCACCTCAAAAGGATCAGGTCAGGGAAATGATACATCCCAACGATCTCTGGTTGGAAAAAAAAAAAAGGTCGACAGGCAGGGAAAAAAATGATAATTGGCCAGTTTTTCGAAGGCCGCAAGAGGAATAGTGTGCCTCTTTATAGTGATTATTCAAGCTGGCCACAAGCACGCACACACACACGCACACGCACACACACACACACACACACACACACACACACTTGAATCCTGCTTCCAGAGGAAGGTTATAGTCGGGTGAGAAGGTTATTTTGGGGGGAGCGGGGGCTTCATTAGAATGCCGCCTGGAGCTCATTAACACCGGGGGCCGCCAATGCCGTTAACACCTCTAATCAAGCGGGAGGAAGCGTGAAGCGCTCTTCCTCACCTTCTCAAACGTTTGCTGAAACTCTCTCACCAACCTGGATACTTCCCAGTTGAGTAAAGTTGAGAGCGGAGGACAGCACACTCACTCACTCATTTTCCGAAACACACTTGGCACTGATGATGATCAGTTCTTTTCTTCTTAGGTCTTTCTAAATGGACTTTTGGTTCTTGTGGTTACTTGCAACTAATGTAAGAATAATTGTTTAATGCTCTGTGGCTACCTCTGACGGTTTTCCATTTTCTATACATGTAGGAGGTCCCCAAGTTCTGAACAGCTGAGTTGCGAACATTCGCAAAATGCCGTATTTTTAACCGTGCGCCACATCATACTGATCAGTACTGTCTATTGTGAAATAAATGTTTTATCAGAAAATCATGCCTGCTATTGCTTCAAAAGAAAACTTGATTCTCACTGCTGAAGAATCTGTCTAAAGTTCAAATCTACACTCGTACTCAAAGAGTTTGCACTGTTTTCATTGTTGGCTTTGAGTACGACAGCATGTTGTCCGCCCGTATCTCCCAGTTAACCTTCACGTTCGTGTTAATACTGCGTCTTTGGCTCGTTGACCTCAGTTGTAGCAGCGCGTCTGGAGCGACCGCCATCATTTGACTTGTACTCTGCAGGCCAGAGGGGTGCCGGAGATCCACTGCAGCCCCATTTCAGAGGGGTTTTTGTGGTCGGATGAATATTTTATGTGTCAGGGTGCACTTAGGAGAGAATGCCCTCTTTTTCTTGCTATGATATCATAACCACAAGATCGAGCTGGGAGACAGGGGCCGGTGCACACATGAGGCCTAAACAGCGGCGCTCAATATGCAGGCAAGTAGAAAT
This sequence comes from Hippocampus comes, assembly GCF_001891065.2. Lineage (NCBI taxonomy): Eukaryota > Metazoa > Chordata > Actinopteri > Syngnathiformes > Syngnathidae > Hippocampus > Hippocampus comes. Next base: position 167,047 of record NW_017805536.1, on the reverse strand, counting down.
GGACGCTGTAGATTTACTAACCTCCTTTCTGAATCATCTGAAAGCATTATGGAAGTCTATGAAGAACAAATAAAATGCTTGATATAAAATGTCTGGTATTAATAATGTACTGAGAGGAATGGGTGTGTGTTGCGAGTGTTATATTTCCTGACAGTGTTTTATCTTGACTGCAAAACGACTTCCCTTCTAGCGTGCACTTCTGCACTCTTACTGCATTTAGTGGTGGAGCTGTGAAAAGTTGTTTTTCACAAGATCGGCTCGCCGCAGTATTTGAAGGCACCGCGTATTCAACAAAAAACCCGAGTAAGTCGTGGCCAACTTTCCCTCCACAAAGCCTGTATCAGCCCGACACGGAGACGGCATTCGCTCGCCGCGACCGCCCGGCCCTCAACACAGGCGACTGAATGATCCGCTACGATGACCTATTTCCTTCCTTCATTCTCCACTCGTTCCCTCTATGAGTGTTTCTCTGCCTTGAAAGAAGGAAACGTGTCCCCATCCAACAGGAGACACATTTAACACAAGCTCGTTTTAGTAAAGGCCTTGGTGCTTTTTCAGGGGGCAATCTGAAACTCTATCTGGACAGCAAAGGACAATACGTGCTTTGGCCTGAACCCAAGGCTGCAGCGAGTATATCTGAAGTGTAAATATTTGTATTTGCGATATAAATGGACTTGATAGGCTCCAGATAACAGGCTACAATTGAAGTGAATCACACATTGAAATGAAAGCTATGTCTGAACCGTAAAGTCGGTGGCCGGCGTGATAGAGCCTTAATGGCAACGACCTCAGCGCGCCATTTTGAAGACATTCAATGAAAGTCGGTGCCGAGCGTAGCAGTGAAGCAAAAGCTCAGCTGTGGAACATGATGCGAAGTTTGTTAAATTGTTAAAGTGGAGCAACAGTTGGAGGGTGTGAGCAAACTTCCGTTTCGACAAGGTTTCAACATCTGTTGAGTAAAATCAAGCACACCTGTCTTTCTCTTCCTCCTGAGCCACTAACAGCCTTGTTGCCACCCAGCCTGTCTTTCCGCCGTTTTTTTCTTCAACTTCCCTTTTTCTTTGTTGTTTTTTAGTTTTTGTTGTTTTGTTTTGTTTTTTCTTTGAATTTGCACAAACACACCGCTCGGAGCGGATCACCGCAGCAGTATCCAGCTTGGTACTCCCAAGACCGCCAATCACACGTTGAGGTCTCTCAACTGGGGCAAATCAAAGTTCTTGTTTTGAGGCTGACCCTGAAGGATGTGGTTTTTACCCTTGGTTGGTGATTGTGGCTGTCTCGTCTGGCCATAAATGAGTCCGGCGCTCGCCACACGCAGACGTTACACAACTGGAAGCTCATTTCCATCAGCGTTTTGTAAGACTTTGAGAATAAAAACACACCTTTTGCACATAATAGAAAAGTAGGGCTGCAGGATATGCGCAAGAAGGCCAACTTTTATCTTTTCAAACATTCTGCTGTCTGTTTTCATCGCTACCTCCTCCTTCTTTGCCGCAGAGCTCCGGTCCCTCGGGCAGATGCACCATTCGTCTCGGGGGATGAGAGCAGTGTGAAAAATCCCCCCTCGCATCGACGGAAGTTGCTACACGAGACTGCTTGAGCAGAGAGCGCAGCCTTCCTTTTCTGATAAAATGATAACGCTCCTTGCGTGTGTCTGCTTAACGCGTATGTGTGTGCGTGTGCAAGGGGAGCGAGTGCCGGTGCCACACAAGGGCATGTCTACAAGGAGGCAAGTTGAGGCAAGGCAAAGAGAAGCAAGGGGTGCCAAATGCACCCGGATTCCCGCCCAACACAATAGGGCCTGTAGCATGCTTCAGAGCAATCAGCTTGCTTTTGTGCTGCTGCTCTGTAATATTTGTGTGTGTGTGTGTGTGTGTGTGTGTGTGTGTGTGTGTGTGTGTGTGTGTGTGTGTGTGTGTGTGTGTGTGTGTGTGTGTGTGCATGGGCACGTTTGTGACACTGTCTTCTGGAATACTCTTGAGGCATTTAGGAGGTTATTATAAGATGAGGATTTTTTTTTTTTTGCCTTTCTCACTGGTGCTTGTGAAGCACAGTAGGCCCATTGGACTCGAGTGACACATTTTAGAAAAGCGGTACTACTTTTGGCTGTGATATCGTATCGCTTTAAAATGCCGATGGTGTTTGTCCGTGCATATACTGTACGCGGCAGTTGAAGTGTTGGGGCATCGGGCGAAAAGCGGGACCTCACGGGGCTGCGGGAAAGGGGAAAGAGCTGCTGTTGCTGTCACATAAATGCAATGGTAGTAGACGTGAGAAACACGTTAGTGCGTGCTATCTCACGCCCAATATCGCGCATTCCCCCCCCCCCACCACCACCCCTGTGCTCATGACAATTGAGTCAAAGTAAAGTGTGAAATTTAAAATGTGTGACTTTTTCCACCGTGCAAGCATGCAAACACACGACGTGTCGTTTTCACACTGGCACGAGAGGCGTGGTTACAAAGAATGGGGCTCTCTTCTTCGGTGATATTTCCAGTATGGTTTCACATGCCAAGGCTTCCCTGTGTGTTTACCTACAGGATTACAACCTTCTGTACTCCTGGAATGACAAAAAAGACCTTGCTTCACCTATTATTTGCTCACTGTTCCTAACCAATAAAGCCTGAAGAAATAAACATCCAAACCACATGGTAGTGGTACACAAAGTCCTTTCCAGTAACCAGCAGGTGCTTACCCGCACCACACACACATAAACACACGCACACACACACTCTACTTCACCCCTGTGCCTGATGCCTCGACGGGAGAAAATGGTTTATTGTCATAATGCAGCCGAGGAGAAAATATTCCCTCACTCATGGGCCATTTATTTTTGTAAATGCAGATCGGAACTTTTATTGAATTATGCCTGAAAGCTTGTAATGGGTCCCTCCTGTGTGGGTCCGAGTAAATATGGAAGAGCGAGGACACACAGAGCGAGCATTTTACTTCCCCTCGTAGGTAAGTAAACAGGAAAGACGCTTGGCTGGTGCATTTAGCGGCTCGAGTGGAGACGGAGGGAGGCCGGCAGCGCCGTTGGCGGCGTGTTTCGGTCATTCTCTCACAAGCGTCTTGCTTGGCGGCATACTTGCAATGATCGCAATGAATTCATAGTGTTGTCTGAGGCCTCTGTAAATAATTTGGTAATTCATAGTGTGTCTGGGTGTTCTATCTGGCGTCAGCAAATATAGGGTGGAAATTTTAGTCTGAGTGGAAAAAGAGAGGGCACTTGAGCCTCAGGCTATTGTGGCTTTCACAGACATCAGCACAGAGCACATATTACACTCTGACTATCTTTCTTTTCCCCCTTTTGGTCAAAAAAAACTTTGTCTCTGCGTTGCAACTTGCAAGTGCTCTTAAAAGACAAATTAGTCTGTTTTCTGTTGAGGTAACTGCTTCGGTGAAAGCATTTAGGCTGAATTATCCATCGAAATTGACAACTGCTGTCTGTGCCGGTCTCCCAATCGCTATGTGACACAAATGTAATGCTAATAATGATTAATTATGATGAATCTGTGAGTTAACTTGCAGTGAAATTTTATTCCAATCAAAGGTGCATTCGCACATGATTGGAGAAGAATGTGATTTTGAGATGCTGTTAAATTTTCTTGAACATATCCGACTACATTCCACTTGTTTTGCTTTGTTTCTTATTTATCACCGAGGCAAAATAGTACACCCAATAATTAGAAAGAACTGGCCACCAGCTAAACCAACTGCGTGATTGGGTTTCTGGATGAAAATCATCCTTTTTTTTTTCTCCTCTCTTTGCATGAGTGAATGCTCGCTACACCAGACACAGAGAAGCCCGCAGCGTGTGCAGGCCACGATGTCTCCAGGTAATACAGTACATCAGCCAGTCACAGCGCAAGGCATTAGCAGTCGGGAAAACACCCAGCACACGCCCTCCCCTGGCACTAATACACCCGCAGGCCTGTCTTTCAAAGACACCCATCTCCATTTTCAAACATCAAAGTTGGCTTTGAGAGAGCAATTCGCAACGAGGCCGAGCCTTTCATGTGATTTGTGGAGCAGGGGCGTGGCCCACGGCGAGCTGACTTAAAGCGATGGAAGCACCTGGCAGGTGCATGAGCGGCACGACGTGCACGCATGCACGCCCACACACACACACACACACACACACACACACACACACACACACACACACACACACACACACACACGGGGGAGCAACAACAACCATAGAGCCTTTTGTGGACTTTATGGAAGGACTGCAATATCATAGGAAAAAGAAGCAAATATCATTGTGTGTCTATTTGCATACTTTGTACAGTATGTGTGCCAAATGCAAATAGCCACACACACACACACACACACACACACACACACACACACACACACACACACACACACACACACACACACCCATTTAGTGGTGTTTTGTTGCCTGTATTTATTCGACTGGGTGTGTGCAGCTACCTACAACTCCAGGAGGCGGACTTGGGGTATGTGTATGTTTGCACGAGTGAGTGTGTATTCATAATGATTTCAAGTGTCACTGCTTGCTATGCCTCAGAAATGTTATCTCTTCAACTCAGTTATGATATAGATATGTATTCAACAGCTCCAAAAGTTATTTGGATGTTCAGAGGATTAGTCAGGTGAGCCTGTGAGTTCACTGAAATAAGGTAGTCACTAGGAACCGTTTATTTTTCAACACTGACATCACAGTGAAAGACGATTCACAGACCACTGACATTTTCCACTCACTTTTACGTTTCGCGCTGCCTCTGAAGTTGACATACAAAGAAAATATTGCTGGCGCGAGAGAAAAACGATACCATTACATTTCAATACGTTATTGGGGTTGGAGTTTTAGCGATGAATAATAGCACAGTATCATACTGAGGTGTGTTTGTAGTATTTTACCTCTCAAAGTTAACAATACACACGATTAGAAGTATTAATAAAAGCCTCTCTGACACTGCCAAAACCGAACCTTGCATAAATATCTCATATAATATTTAACCGAGCATCCGCCGAGTGTCCGCATGCAACATTTGTTGTTATTTTAGGAGGTGATGTCAGTCGAGGAGCCATTTAAAAATCAAACTCAAGCACGATGACTTCATGAAGGTTCTGATTCATCTGACAGCAAAGAGCGCAGCAGATACAGAAATACAAACAGTACAGCGCAGCGCAACACCAAACTCATGAGTGTATCGGGAGCGGCTGATCTCATGCCTAAATACGACATTGACAAGCGCATCTAAAATACAGTTGGAGGATTCATTGGTGAGAGGAAGCACTCTTGGGCGTGTGGTGTGAGGGAACTGATAGCAACGACAACCAACTTCTTGGAGCGTCTGTTGTTTTTTTTTTTTTGTTTTTTTTTGGTCACAAACTGCTTCTGAGAAGTAAAAGAGGGGGAGCTTTCAGTTGCGACAGTTGAGCTTCCAGTTTGGCCTGGGCAGAAGTTTGATAATAATACGACAGATAGATCGAGTCGGGTGACGCATGCCGGATGTGTGATGAGGAAATCGGCAGTGAGGGAGACAAAAATACTTGGCTGAACCTCGTCAACGTGAATTCACAGCATGATAAAAAATTAGCAGCAAGCGCCTTACTTTCACCCTCAGAAGATTAAATATGATATTTTTTTTGTGCATGGTGTGGAATGACATGCTGAATCATCACTCGAATGAACAATCTCACACAACCCTTCGGTGCCATGCAAGCACACATCTTCAATGCCTGTGAACACGTTAGCAAAGTCTAGCCGAGGCTGGTTTCCCTAAAGTGCAATGACGAGCACACACAACACAATGGGTGAAGGCAAGAAAAGTTGGGAGGGAGGCAACCCTGGAAAAACGGTCCCTGGGGATCAGACGTGAAATGACAAAATGCCGTTTGTTTTATGCGTTGGCAAAAGCGCCTCTCTGTCTTCCTTGCTTGTAAAGGTTGCAGACGATTTCAAGTGGTGCCTTGTGGTTTGGAAAAGAATCTGATCATTTTTATGGCTCGAATAATTTGTGAATGGCCGTGTGTATGTCATGTGCTTTGACATGACACGACCGCGATGACAGTGTATTCTTACAATGTACAATTTTTTTTTCCCGTTGATAAAATAAAACATAACAAGAGGCCCCTTCATTTGGACTTGTATTTCTCTTTTGGAGTTCAAAGAGGTTCAGCAAGACCGAAGAGGGCATTTACTTGAAGTAATGAAGAATAAAATATTCGATTAGAAATTTTATTAGAAATCTAATTAAATCCAACACAGACGTTTTATTAAAACAACGATATTCATTTTCTCTTTTTAATTTTATTTATTTATTTTTATTGACATTGTCAGGGAGGTGCGAATATGTTTATTTTGTGGTTTTGTTTTGCACTGGTAAAAATTCAAAGCCTCATCCAGAGAGGCGTTTAGAAAATTGATTCTCGCTCTAAATGAAGCATTACGATTATTTTTATAAACTCAAAGGTAGATGCAACTCCTGCACTGGATGGCATTAGATTGTGCCGTTGAACCTAATCTTTTGGGTGCTATTAACCCGGTAACCTCGCCTCCAAAAACATTTGAACATATTATACTGTATTACATTGAGTGAGCCCCCGTGCATCAGCTTCGGCAAGGACCTAAATCAGTCCTGCCCTATATTAAACAGCGTCACCTTTTAGAAACGGGCCGGTGTAAAAGAAGCTTGGCCATTCTGACGCCTCAGCTGGAGCAGTAACATTTTGACAGACAGACAGGAGACGTCCTCTATGCGCACGGTTATTTCAAGCTGAGATGCTTGCAGATGCACATGTGAATGCACTCACACGCATACACACACACAATCAGATTGAAACCATCCACACGCATGCATTCACTGTTTATTATTATCTGGTCCCGCCCTACTGGCACTCACTGTTCTCTCATCGCTGCAAATAGCGTGCAACCTTGTCGGGGACTGGCGGGAGGGTTTGGGCAAGGCGGGGGGAGGGGAGGGGGGTATCGGTGGGTGCTGAAGGCCCTCTTTGAGTGCCCCTCAGCCCCTCTGCCAGGCATACACCCCCTCATGTGGCACTTGATACCTCTCTCGCCGTGCTCTGTTTTGACTGAACTAAATCCCCCGCTGTCGCAAATATCTTTGTGCACAGACATGAGCACAAGCCTCAGCCATCTACCCGTTTGGACCGCTGGGAAACCCTGCACGCTAGAACCATTAAAAACTGGATCCCTCCGTTGGAATGGTCATGAAATCCTACCTATCGCATCTATCGCACCTTGAGCTCATGAAAAATGGCGCACATTGCATGTGGGGCATAGCTGCAGCCATCGGGGCCTGACTCATCGAACGGCCGCTCTGCTTTATCCCTCACAGCAGCCAGCAGCATTAAAGCACATGAGATTGTGAGCTTTAAGTCACAGCTTCCCTACAGGAGATGACAGTCGCTGGGAATCAAGCTGTGTGTCAAGTCACCAATTTCATGAAAGTGTAATGACTCGTCAAGTCTGACCCTTGGTCTGACCAAAAGGTAAAGATGGTCTGGCGGGTCGAGGGAAGTTACCTAAAGCCACTTTTTCACCAAGCGGTAGAATTCAGTACAACATACCGCAGTATTGTTCAGGCCGTAAAACTCTTAATTACGGAGAAAGAAGAAAATTAGCATTTCGAGACAATGCAACCCACGAATGAATTGAACAAATTTGAGGAATCTCAGAAGGGCAACAATAGACGAAAGCTATTGTTTAGTGTCGTTGTTACCATTCGTGAAAGTCTACGCAAAAAGCACTCACTCAGTGATTTGCATGAAATCTTGAATCGTGGTGCAAATCTGTGCAATCCCTTTTGAGTGCAACTGGGGCAAACCTCCTCCTCCGCAGAAACATGAAAACATTAATGAATGAGAACGTAGACTCTTAAAAAGATCGAAGAATTTTGTGAGATTTTTCTTTTCATGTGGACCAAATTAAATACAATTTAAAAAATGCATCTAATAGTCTTGATATTCACTGATAAACGAATACTAACATACGTAACTCCACTTTTTTCTTATTAACAAGTGCTAAATTAATTTTAGCCTGTGCCTGTTTAATACTTTGATTAGAAAGGCCTCATTTAGTGTGTGCCCAAAACACACACACACACACACACACACACACACACGCACGCACACACTATCAGGTGCCACTCGGAAATGCAGATTCTCTGATGACCAATCAACAGAGTGCGTTGTATCTACTTTTAATGGTGACTGCACCGTACCCCAGTGTGTGTGTGTGTGTGTGTGTGTGTGTGTGTGTGTGTGTGTGTGTGTGTGTGTGTGTGTGTGTGTGTGTGTACTCACTGCGTGGTTCACGCGGCCCATCCACGGTGACCTTGATGGCACGGTGGTAAGTGGCCACTTGAGGCGGTCCGGTGAAAACAGTGATGGTCAGAGTGAAGCTTTTTCCTGCAAAGCAGCATTGCATGGCGCTTAGATGTCTGACTTTTATGTCGCTTATTAAAACTTATTCTTTGTTTTTCACAGTTGATTGTTTCCTGAAGCCTTGAAGCGTCGGCAGCTTTTGTGTCGCTGAGGCCTTTGGCATTGAAAAATAATAAATGGAAGGGTGGGGAGGGAGAGCATTTGGGACCACCTCAGTTGAGGGCCTGACAGCGGTTATATGATTCGGATTATTGAGAGAATGCGCTCCAGATTGCTTAAAAATGCTCACAGTGATCGTTTATTGTTCAACAAGGCGGGATCGTACTCCCATCTGCATCCAAATCAGTGGAGGGGAGAAGTGGGGGGTCTGGTCCCATGCAGACATGAGAGAGACATCTCGTGTTAAAAAGAGAGTGTCGGAGGAAGGGGGGAAACCGCAGTGTTAATTTACTGCCTAAATCCTATGGATGGGCTACCTTATAATTCAAAGACAATAGGCTGCTTCTATTGTTCGTGAACATAAAATGCACAATAAAAGGCCCCTAAAAAGGCCAGAAATACTTCTAGAGATAAAAAAAATATATATAGTAATATAGATGGACACTTCTCAGACAATGCAAACATCAAAACTATTTCAGCCTTTGATATGTTATTACAAACGCATGGACGCCAGGAATTTGGGGCCACTTGGGGGGGAAAAAAAGGTTTGGCCTCTTTACATAAATATCTAAATTACAACATACTGTATGTATTTATTTTATTTTACTTTTTTTGGCCCAAAGTCAGTGATGGACATTTATTTATCGTTAGCCCCTCGACGGCGCCCCTCAACATCGAGCCATCCTCGTAAATATTTTCATTTACAAAAATGGCAAAAGAACAATGTAGCGGCAAGCTCACGCATAAATGTTGACAAAAAGGGCGCCTTCGAAAACAAACTTAAAAGATGACGTGCGCCACCCCGACCCATCTCTCGGGATAGCATCATGTGGACAGTAAATTGCTCACCCCACAGATTCAGAAAATCTGTTTACACCCACTTGCGCCACACGCCAAACTCGGGGGCGCACTGCGCCCTGAACCAAATTATTCCGCATGAAGAATTTTTCATCTTTAGAAAAAAAGCAAGAGACATCGTGGGAAACATAAATAATTACTTTTTAAATTACACTTTCTTTTTCTCTTTATATTTCATATATTCCTTCAATAAAATTCATTAGTTGTGACAGTATTTATGTGTGCGTGCGCGCGCGTGTGTGTGTGTGTGTGTGTGTGTGTGTGTGTGTGTGTGTGTGTGTGTGTGTGTGTGTGTGTGTTCACCTCGTCCGCTCCTCCCAACGAAGCGCAGGTCGTTGAAGCGGGCCACTTGGTTCTTCATCACGGCGGAAGCGTTCCTCAGCTCGGCCGAGTAGTTCTCGTCGTTCCCGGCCATGACGGTGACCAAAGTACCATCAGGGACATCACCGAGGGCCACAACCTGTGCGAAAAAAAAAAGCGGCTGGACCGTCACCGTGGAGCCCCAAAACCCATCTTCATTTGTAAATATTTTCCCCAGCAGCATACATGTTTACACACGGATTATTTTCCTGAAAAGGCAGCTCCACTTCATTGTACTAAACTCAAATATGTGCGCGTCATGATTCTATGATGCTGATTTATGATTCTGGATGCAGACGCCTGGCAATTTTGTTTCTTTTTTATAGGCGACAATTCTACAAAAGAACATCCCGTTTTGCATCCATTTATAATTGCATGCTGCTTTTTAATATTTAAATGTGTTTCACAGTTGCCTCTGAATTGTTTAACTCTAATGCTTGTTATAAATGTGTGTTGTTTTTTTTTTTTTTTGCATGCATTAATTTCTTCAATGGCGCTTTTCGCGTCACGTTAACTCCGATATCCGTCTACGAGTTTACTACAGGTGAAGGACGCGGAGGGCGGCGTGAACCGTCTGGTGGTGGGCGGCTCTACGGGAATATGCATCACAACAACAGCTCGGGTCAGTGTCAAGCTGACGGGGGGGTCGGTGCAGAAGTTTGCACGGTTCTTCAAAGTCTGCTGTCTTCTTTCTTGAGCGCTGAGGATGGAGGCGACAGCGTAAACCGATGGGAAATCGGGGGCTCTCAACCACAGATTATAAAAAAAGGGATGATTGAGAGCTAGGTCATCTGGTGTTGAATCACTAAGAATGTCTTGTGACACTCGTTAAATGCGTAATAGGAGTTAATGAAAACAGTTTTGTCAGCGACAAAGAAATCCAGTCGTGGGGGGGGGCGGAAAACTGAAGAATGAAAAATCCAGCCTACTGACTTTCACGTCTAAATGAGAGCAAAATATTTAAAATAACACTTAATACAAGTCACTTCGGATATCGCAAGACTCCAAAAAAAAAAAACAGCTACAGCAACAGTGAAACTGTACAAATTGTCCTCCCGCGCGTAGAACGTGCGTCAAACTTCATCCAGGTCCTCGTCTCCCAAAAACCAAAAAAAAAAGGAAAACAACCCAATCGAGGGGCTGCCGGGTGCCTGCACGGATGTTTCACTCCAAGTTATCCACCGCAGAGCAGATTAAGGACGCGCGAAGACGTCGCGAGGCTGAATGGAGAGCTCAAGAGTGCCGCGAATTATTTTACCCGAGTCATTTTAGTCTTTAGTGGTCGGGAGTGTGGAGATGCTTTCCACCAATGAATCTTCTGGGTTGGGCTTTCAGTAGACCAATCAAAGTCTCCGCCGCTGCTGCTTCTTCTGCCCCAAATTCAATTATTGAGCCATCTCTTCCTTTTCTGTAATGACCAGTGCTTATTCTCTTTTTATGAAGAAAAAAAAAATAAAGAAAACCATTCCGTTTAAAATTCTCTTACTTTGTATTCATATAATGAATTGTGACTTGTAAATTACATACGCACCTATTTATTTCAAATACAGCATCTGACATTTCTGAAACTCTGACAAAAAATCACTTTATTTTATGTAAGGCATTACTGATTTTTATTTTATTTTTTTTAATGTTTCAAAGCAAAACATCTGCTGTAATATATTTACTTGTGAGCTGGCAATACTCTAATGGGACATTTATTTGTCCAATTTTCTCAGTGAGACGAGTTCATCACTTTATAATCAATATATGTACATTGTTCATTCATAATAATGCTGAAACAAATAAATAAAACAGAACCGTATTCATAAATACTTGATTTACACTTGAAGCAATCAAGTGAATTGGACAAACGTGTTTGGTGGAATCAAAGGAAAAGTGGCTTGATGAGAGAGCAGCCGGAAACCTGCGTGTGGTTCTTCTTACACACGCTAGTTGGCGCATTTGCCTTTAATTTCAAGCGGCGTTTTCGCGGAGACGACACTTTCATCTCTTCTCTGAAATAGATCAATGATCCAAACTAATACCCGGTAATCTAAAAAAATTCAACTAAATGATGTCTGAATTCAAGATCTTTACCCCACAAAATTGCATGATGTCATCTATTTTAAAATAAACCCACCGCGATATTGACAATTAAAATGAATTTGAATTCTCCCACACGTATTCGTTCAGTCGTGGCACATTAGAGACAGAAAAAAAAATGTTTATGTTCACACTGTGACAATGACTATCTTATTAAATAACCAATTTGAGCAAAGATTTTTTAAAGTGCACACCAAGCAATATTATATTAAAGCGGTCGTGTAATGACATACGTTTCCCGTGTTACTTATTAGAATTATTATGTGAAATTAACAACGGAATCTGATTTAACTCATACAAAATATGATACAGTAGGTTACGATTTAAATGAACCGAATAGAAACTGCAGTATTTAAAAAAAAAAAAATCTGCTTCCGATGAGGCATTTAAAATTGACTCCTTTAATAGCATACGAATTAAACCGTTTTAATTATTTGACCATCTTTAAACTCGTTGATAAATATCGTCAGTGCTGTACGTTGTCGTCTTCACTAACTAGTCATAGCCACGGGCTCCCGCCCCCC
>NW_017805536.1:86864-154649 GCF_001891065.2 Hippocampus comes | reverse complement strand
CCCACCCACCCCACCCCAAAAGAGAGAAAGAAAGAAAGAAGTCTCAGCACATGCCAGAGACTTTTATCAGTGTATTTGACATCGACATCGAGCAGCAATTGGCAAACTTAATTTTGGGTGTAGAAGCTACAAAAATAGAAACAATTACTAACATTTATTTCAATGTTTTAATTTACAATTGTAATAGATGTAAATTAAATACAATAAAATATCTGCCAACAAAATGTGTCTGCATGACATTTTTAATTCTGGTATCTCTCTACTCTGTGCCTTTTTTAATTCAGCTCCAGTTTTCGAGAGAACGGCAGAAGCTTGAGAAGAAATACAAATCCATAAACTATTCGATTTTTTGGATCAATGAATTTATTTTATTTGATATATTTTTTTGTCCTTTTTTTGGAGTGCTTTGAAGTGTAAATTCGAAAAGGGCGGGTCGATGGAGAATATTACTTCATAAGGACCCTGGGGGAAAAAGGTTTAGATGTCCAGCTCTTCCCACTCACAACATAATGCTACCCCTGTTATTTCATTTTCGCTCGAGCGCATGCATACACACACACACACACACACACACACACACACACACACACACACACACACACACACACACATATATATATATCTACACACACACACATACCCTACGACTGGCTGACTATATATTTAATTCCTCCTGAAGAAATTCAATTTACACACTTTTGTATATTTTTGCTGCACACTGCACTGAGAAGCAGACCACACACTCACACACACACACACACACACACACACACACACACACACACACACACACACACACACACACACACGCAAACACACACAAATATGCACAAGCAGGCAAACCAGGAGAGATGTCAGGAGGAAATGGACCCGCAAACAGAGCCCTGAGCTGAAACTTGGTTCAGTGCCTTGCTTAAGCGCACTTCGACAACAGTCAGAGTGCAGATTCGCGGCTCTCCAACAATCACTGCTATTGTTTGGTTCACAGCAAGACTCAAACCTCTATTTTCAAAGCCCAAGTCCTCACAGACGACGAGCCAATGATCAACAACCACCCCACCCTGCCCCACCCCAACATGATATGACCACACAACCTCTATTTTAGTGATGCTCATTGGGGACAATGATGATACTTGTGATATGTTAGTCAATGAGGTGGTTCATTATTAAATCGTGACCACACACTTCAGTTATATGCCCCGGCCCGGCTTTAATGTGCACTGTCACATTTAGAGCTCTGCATTTCACCATTCACTTTCTACAGTTTCAGCCACATTGGACGGAGCTCGCCACGGCCCTGAATGCTTTTTAATGATTTAGGTGGGTCAGGCCTGAAATCAAGACAGAACTGCCGGAGGACATGCAAAACCTCAAACTCACCTCAGATAGGCCCCAGCATGCAGGAATATACATATATATATATATTCATTCATTCATTCATTCATTTTCCGAACCGCTTTTCTTCGGGCAGTAGGCGGGGGACACCCTGAACCGGTTGCCAGCCAATCACAGGGCACACAGAAACGAACAACCATCCACGCTCACACTCACACTTAGGGACAAGTTTTGAGTGTTCAATCAGCCTGCCACACATGTTTTTGGAATGTGGGAGGAAACCGGAGGACCCGGAAAAAACCCACACAAGCAGGGGGAGAACATGCAAACCCCACACAGGAAGGCCGGAGCTGGAATTGAACCTGGTACCGCTGCACTGTGAAGTCGACGTGCTAACCACTCGACTACTCAAACAAATCAGAAGTCAAACAACATCCCGCAACGGACTGTGTTCAACCATAGAGGTTTAACTGCACTGTTGTTCTCACTTGGTGCTTAAAACCAAAAACAAACTTGATGTCCTTTGGCTGGGCATAAGTCGAAGGTCCAGTCATGATTAACACGACTGAAACCTGATTAACTTGTAAGACGAATACAGTTTGACTAAGACACTGGAATCATTTGGGTTCATGCATCTGTATATGCCACCCACTCTGCCTTAGAGCCACTTAAAAGTCACTTTGAAGATGGGTGAAACCTCAGCTATGGGAATCCTCTTCCAGTTTCATATTCATGTTTTTTTTTGGTGTGTTTTTTTTCTAGCTTGATAGAATCTATTCACCTATGTCAAATTTGGGGCTATTTTCAGACATAAGCCCTTGGAAGGGTAGCTATTCATTTGGAAAGGGGGGCTGTGGAGCCAATTAGACCTAGTTTGAGGTTGGGTGATGACCTAAGACAAAGATTCTATCTTTAGAGAAGCTGCGGCCATCACACATTTCTGTACATTCACAAATTACAGGGCAGGCTTTGGCCCTCAACCCACCGAATACATTCCTTCCCCAAAGTGTCTGCTCAAATTTCATCTGGAGGTTTGTGCTCAGTGGAAATATGAGTGCTGTGAATGGACAACTATGAAATGGAGTTTTATTCCTCCGGATTAAATTAGGACCACTTCAGGGCTCCGGGTCGTTTTTGTATGAATGATGAATTCTGCGGTGACTTTGGTACGTTGAGCTTGTTTACCCGTTCCTCCTCGTTGTGAGCTGGTATGCTATTGGATCGGATTTTTTTTTTTTTTTTCGCTCCACTATGTGTCTGTGATTAGATGATGGAATTCATCAAAGCCATTTGCACCGATCCCGTCAAAGCCACTTCATACATTTTAGACAGGAATGACTAAGTAGATGTTTTGGACTCCTGTTGCTCTGATCACTGCTGTGGTTTGATTACACAACAGTGATTTTAACAATTGTTTAATAATTGTTTACTTCTACTTCCTGGTTTATTTTGAATCACAAGCCTGTTTTCGATAATTCTATCGAGCAGTCTGCTTTTAAGAGCGTTGGTTTGCCTTGTGTTCCAGACTTTTGACAGTGTTTGGACTAATATTCTTCAAAGTCAGTCAACTCTTGTACTCCTAACTTTCAGGGTTCAATGAAAGAAATGGTACCTTCAAAGAAACTGACTGCCATTGTATCCTTGACATTTGGGAACATATGTCACTCTCTACACCCCGGAGGAAGTACAATTGCACTACTTGCGTTGGAGTCCAGTGGAGCCCGATGCGGTACATTAAAAATGATAATAATAACCTGGATTTATACCACACCATTAGGGGACAGAAATGGACCCTACTGTACATCTATTTCTGCCAGGCTTACTATAATTCAGTAGAGTTGGCAGACACGCAGGCTGGCAAGCAGCATACGCACATCGTCATTCCTGTGAACAGTTTGGCAAGATTGGTTCTGCCTTAAGGTTGGTGAAAGTGGCGTTTTGTTTTTCAAAATTCATTTTTCATAAATGTGTCAAATACAAGCCGAGGCGACATGCTGCGGTCATGCGATCAAAGTCTGGAAGTACTGGATGAAAATTGGACAGGCTGTCCACGCCTTTCTTTGTGAGCTTGTGAGCTCAGTAAATTCAGGTTTGTTCTTGGTTGATTTCAAGAACACTATTTGGACAAGTAATGGTAGGTTGTTGCGGAGACAACGCTTGAGTTGCCGCTGCACGAGATGCAGCGCTAAGGAAGAAGGAAATCGAATTGTGACCTGCTTCTACAGACCTGTGCAGAAGCTGAAAATAATCATGAAACCAAAAGTCTCGACGCCGTAATGGTTGATTGGTTATTTCTCAGCTGTGACAATATTTCTTGCCGGAGCATTTGAAAAATCTGTTTATTTCCTCACATTTCTCTTTATTTCCACCTCCTCATGCTGGTCACCAGCTGAGTCAGACACTCCTGTGGGATGGTACACCACTTCTTAACCAAGACGTGGTTCAGATCAGGCAGAATGGTTGTGTTGGTCACTTCAGCACGAACATTGCGCCCAAGCGGATTTCACAAGTGTGCACTTGGGTTGAGGTCAGGACTGTTGGCAGGCCGCTCTGTTCTTTGGAATCCCAAATTGTGGACAACGACAAGCCTCAGGCGATGCCGCCCTCACTGTCACAATCTCTCCACCGAATGGTGTTACCTTATCGATGCAGCAGACTCGATAGTATTCTCAGGGATTATAACTAAACGTAACAACGCTGTTAAGTTTCCTTTCTAGTGTGGGTGCTGACAGCACAAACGGGCTTGGCGGTGAAGAGCCCAGTTGTCGTGGCAGGCCTATCGGGATACCAATGGGAGTCTGTGTGTCCGCAAACCTTGAATAGATCCATCCATCCATCCATTTTCCGATCCGCTTATCCTCACAAGGGTCGCCGGGGGGTGCTGGAGCCTATCCCAGCTCTCTTCGGGCAGTAGGCGGGGGACACCCTGAACCAGTTTCCAGCCAATCGCAGGGCAGACAAACAACCATCCGCGCTCACACTCATACCTAGGGACAATTTAAGTGTTTAATCAGCCTGCCAAGCATGTTTTTGGAATGTGGGAGGAAACCAGAGTGCCCGGAGAAAACCCACGCGGGCCCGGGGAGAACATGCAAACTCCACACAGGGAGGCCGGAGCTGCAATTGAACTTTTGAATCTTCTTGAGTCCTGGATTGTTTTGGATTTTTGTCATTTCTGTCTGTTTTGACATGCTCCTTTTAATAAGTCTAGGCCAGGGTTAGATGACTCCGGTTCTCGAGAGCCTCAGTCTTGCTTGTTTTTAGAAGTTTCACTCTTTCAACACACTTGACTGTTTTGAAATTGCCCTTTTACACAGGCCTTGTCTCGATCAGGCAAATATGGCATTTCGATGGACATATTAATAGGTGATGCATATTTATTTATTTATTTGTTTAGATTTATATATTTATGTCTATATGTCTTTTTATGCAGTTCGATTTTGCCGCCCTTCATTTTAGCTGTGTGCCATGCACTACATGTTTGCACTGTGGTTGAGAGGAAAGAAATTTCATCTGTGCTGTATGTTGCACACAGAGCATATTTGACAATAAAGCTGACTTGATACTGTACACACATATTCCATATTCCGAGCTATCAGACATCGAATTGCCAAACACCGGCGCTAATCAGAAGCTCAAAACCAGAGGCAACGGCAGCAACAAAATAAAATATTTTGCCACATTTTAATGGCACCGTGTCTGTCAATGATGATGCAGTGACTTCTGTGCACCATGTGGCTTTATTTCTCACTCAGTGTAGCATTCACACTCACATTTATGAGGGGAGATAAACAGGCTTCCGAACAGGGTACATTTAGTGGCAAGAGGCATTACTTACAACAAATAAATATTCTACCAAAGATGAAATGACGCAGGTTTTGTCGCAGAGTTTAAATGCAGTATCACGGCCTCAATGACTATTCTTATTTTCTTGTAATTTTTTTTTAAGACTTAGATAACCTCCATCTCTATTTTACTGGACATTGTCATTGTCTGTTCACTCTAAAAGTCAAACACTATCCTGACACCATATTTGAAGAGTCTATCTGTATATCTAGAAACCGAGTACATGTGTATGTTGTTGACATCTCGAAACCCGTCTGCCAAATACACTGGAAGCCCGTCGAATTGGGATGAGACAAAACACTGGAGGAGACAATGAGCCCATCGGCCTCATGCATCTTTAATACTCTGCTTACGTTCTATAAAAGGTGCAGAGTGGAGCCGAGGGCTTATTAAAGCCTCCTGAATCAATTGAGCAAAATAATGGCTGTTGGGGGACAACTCCACCTATGTTTATATTTCGCTCTTCAACATAAATTGATTTTTAAGGGCTTAATTTTGAATGTGCCAAACATGCTGCTGCGTGTCGAACATGTTATTGTGTGAATGCTTGACTGCAATTTTGCTGTTAAAGGGAGAAGGCCATTAACATTATAGCAAGGTCATTGCTATTCGTCTGAATGCATGCCCCCCCACCCACACACCCACACACACACGCACACACAAAATAAAGCAAAATCCTTTCGTTTTTTAAAAAAATGATTTTCTTTATCTGTAAAGGACTTGATTTTGAAACATGAGGAGATGTTCACCAAGGACCTTGTACGCCTCACTGTGCTAAACTAAAAGACTAAACTTAAATATGTCATACTAAAGAAAATGCTTCCTGTTATCAACAGTGGGAATAACTCTGTTATTGTCCTGGAAATGTAACCCCAATCACACACACACACACACACACACACACACACACACACACACACACACACACACACACACACACACACACAAAACAACAATAAATTGTTACTGTTCGTAGAAATCCTCCTATGTCCAAATTTGGTAATTTCATGATTTTTTTTTCCCCCACAAAACCATTTTATTGGTCATTTCCAATATGGGTCAGTTATTTTTACAAATTATTGATCAGTTGAAAATTTCTTACTCTCTTTTTTTATGATGCAATGTTGATAGCTCAAAAAACATGCTCTCATTTTTTTACTCCATGAAAAGTGAAGCTTGGGGCATGTGGCGATTTGGTCCAATGCCAGTGAAATTCAAAGAGGATTGTTCTAGCTGTCGTATGTTCCACAAATAGGCAATGATGCAAAAAAATGATTATCGAGGCAGTTTTCCTAAAAAAGAAAAAAACAAAACAAAACAAAAAAATCCTTCGCATTTACACACAGTATTCAAAACCTGTGTAATTTAGCCATGTCTGAATTGAATCTGCAAAGTGAATGCATAGCTGGTAAATGACTATTCCAGAGAGAACAGTAGCATACTATCCTTCAGTGCAACAGTGATGACAGCATACTACATAATAAAACAGCGGCAGACAGTGAACAAGGCAGCCCTGGCATGACGGTGCCTCATTTCTAAATGGGCATTTAGCGATGACATCATTGCTGTGTTTAGTGTAATGCGATTTTGTGTTCTCCACTGTTGTAGTGCAAGGACCCAAATTTTCCAAATCATACTTCTGAAAGTAAGAGCAGTTCACAAACATTGGAAAACGGTCTTGGATTACATCCACACTAACGTTGAATAGTAAAAACAAAACTATTGACTCGGAGTGTCTGTTTCTCTTGAAAAATGACATTTGTCTGAATCCACAACGGGATTGAATTTGAATTACAGTCTTTATAATGTAAACATATTCGTATACAGCATCGGATTCATTTACATAGTGCAGGCGTCGTGTTGTTAATACGTACAATGAAACCTGCAAATAAACAGCGATGATGTGTGTCGTGAAATGCCCTCAGATATCGGGTAGCCCTCATTAGCCCAAGCGCGCCTGCCCCCTCTCAACACGCACTCGCTGTCAAGCCCGGTGTCACGGTGGCTCCACCCTCACATCATCCATCGGGTACACTCACCCAATGATGACAGTTAGCAGTCTGTGATGTGGTTCCCGGGCCTGTTTATTCTTTGCAAACCCACTAAAAGTAGCACTTGAGTATAAGCTCACCAAAAGGCCCCCATGCTATTATAGGAGCACTTTGGGCAGACTTTTGATCTGGTGAGTTTTGTAAATAAGGCCCCGCCTTATTGCAGCCACTGCTTTTCCATCTATATTGTTTCAAGCGAGGGCAACTATTTGGTATCAACGCTGGTTTGTAACCTGGCGCTAAATATTACAGTAAGTCAAACATTTGGAGTTATGCACATAATGAGAACAAATGTTTGAAAATGAAAACAATCCCATTCCTTTTGTGAAGGACCGACTGTTTTTTTTTTCCAGGATCTTTATTTACACTGTGAGAGTTCATATAGCTTTTACATTCAAATGGCTACCATAAATACATCAAGTCCCCCACTTTTTTCAGCTGTGGTTTTTCATGAAAGCTATAATCATTTCTCATCTTTCTTTGTCCCTTTGTCTCTCTGTGTATTTGTGTGTGACAACACACACACACACACACACACACACACACACACACACACACACACACACACACACACACACGGAGTGTTTCTCCTTTGCTGGCGAGAGCTTCTGATGCAAGGACGGCAATCTGTAATCTGTAGTAATTGCATGTTGCAGAAAAACATTTTTCCGCTGTGGTAATCGCTGCAATATGTGCAGTTGCGTTGCCAAAGTGACAGCACCCCCCACCCCCCTACACATAAACACACTCACGCCACACAGGATCCTGACTCACTCTGACTCTGCCGAATGTGTCCAATGAAAATTTTGGAGTCCATTTCTCAGGATGGCCGCAAGCCAGAGAAACTCACAGAGACAAGTAACTGTTTTATGGTGACTATCGTTGGCTTGGTAAGGGCACTCACGCAAGACACACATACACACACCTGCGACACTGCCATGTTGCATTCACCTTCACCGAAAAGTCTAAAGTTCCTGCCGGTGACAGTTTAACTGCCATACAGACTTAGTGCCAGCTCCCACACAAAGATCAGGGGACGGATGTTTGAATGGTGCTTCACACTTGCTTTCTCACTTTAACCTTTAAACAGCTACTTCATGCCACGGGTAAATCTAGGATCAAAGGTTCTTGGGATGTGAAGCTCCTCGCCAGGGAGGATAAATGTCACTGTTTTGTACATTTTAACACAATTTCATGACCACAATTATGAAAGAGAAGCCTATCACCTGTTGAGGAAGTGTGTGACTAAACCATCAAATCAAGGCGATTTAGGTGTTGAACCGCAAAAAGAGGACTGGGTAAGGTTTAGAAAACAAACATATTGTAAGCCGAGTAGTACCTCAGGGAAGACAAGTCAATTTGAGACAGCAACTACACTTCGACACACACATCGGCAGTAAGCAGTTTTTCTGGAGCAGCCCTCTTTCTTGAGTGCTAAAAACCTTGGACATATTTTTTTGAACAGGTTGCCAGCCAATTGCAGGGCACACACAGGCGAACAACCATCCGCGCTCACACTCACACCTCGGGAAATTTAGAGCGTTCCGTGAACCGGCTATGCATGTTTTTGGAATGTGGGAGGAAACTGGAGTACCCGGGGAAAACCCACGCACACACGGGGAGAACATGCAAACTCCACACAGGAAGGCCGGAGCCGGAATCGAACCCTGCACCTCTGCGCTGTGAGGCCGACCACTAGAACAGATAGAGATTTTTTTTCCTTGGAGAAGTGAGTCTTATGTGTCAAAGTTCCTCATGATTAGTCAAAGTTGAAGCCAAATGAAATAGAACACATGCAGTGAAAGTCTTTAAGACCGCTTTGACGCATGTGACCGTGTTTTATATGTGAGGGCATTACTGACTTGAATATATGATTGCATTCAGTGGTGGCGAGGGGGACAAAAAATGCGGGTTGAAACCCACACAATAATATCACTCTGGACGAAGTTTTAGAACAACTGCTCATTATGTCATGACAAGATCAGGAAGTGGAAAGCCAAGTAAATTTAGGGTTGTTACACATCTAGCCAGAATAGTTGCAATTTTTCAAAGAGCACTTTCTATAAGATTTTGGAGTGTATCAGTTGGACGAAAGAAAGGACTTGGCTCAATGCCTCAATTATACAACCACCATTCTCGTAGGATGTTCATTCAATTGTTTAATTTTGTAGAATATGCAGATCATTGACATGACACAAAACTAGAGTCATTTCAAGGGGCAACTTTCTGGCATTAAGAAATACTAAAAGAAATCAAGAAAAAAAATTGACGTGGTCAGTAACTGTTACTCTTTTAGACCAAGCAAAGGAAAAAAATGCAATTTTGAGGAAAAACTATATAATCATGAAAAAACAACAACAACAAAAGAACACTTCAACACACCACTAGTACTTTGTTGTACTCCCTCTGGCTTTTTTAACAGCTCACAATCTCAAAGGCATGTACTTAAAGGAGAAGTCAACTCCTCCAATAAATTGTTTGAACATGGCATTCTTGATATTACATTTGTGGAGTATGAATTTAGCAGCAAAATCAAGCTGCGTTTAATCATCTCAGGAAGCGGCCATTTTGCCACTTGCTGTCGACCGAAAATGCTGTCACAGTTGCTCAGGGCTCAGGTCATGATTTTTCCTCGGTGTTAATGATGCCCTTTGTCATTGACGTTGATTCCAGTTTCCTCCCATTTGTTTCTGTATTTGTCTTGCTGTGCAATTTCTGCTTTCAAGACACTTTAAGTTTACCGTATTGACGCTTTGATGTCTACCAGCATGCTTGCCTTTAACAACCTTCCCACGTTGTTTGTACTTGGTCCAGCTTTTGGAGACAGCTGCCTGTAAACCAACATTGCGTGGTGATTTCCCTTCTTCAAGAAGTTTTATCATCCTCTCTTTTGTTTCAATTGACATTTCTCGTGTTGGAGCCATGGTTCATGTCAGTCCACTTGGTGCAACAGCTCTCCAAGGTGTGAACACTCCTGTTTAGCTGCAGACTCGCAAGGAGATCTAATTTGATGCAAGTGTTGGTTTTGGGAATGGAAATTTATAAGAGGACTTTATATTTTTTCCTCCTCAGAAATGAGTGATTTTCACACATTTTTATTTTAAATGTTTAGCCAGAAAGTTGCCATTTGACATGATTTTCGTTTTGTGTCATGTCTCTGATCTGCTGCATCCCACAAATTAAAAAAACTGAATGAAGATCCTCTGAGAGTGGTGATTCCATTTTTTTTTTACCAGGGGTTGTACTTCATCACAAAGGTGCATGTTTAATCATTTTCATTTCATGACTGTCAAGTTCTACCGTGCCCTACTCATTCAACCATACCTTTAGCTGACTACTAATAGTCACGCTGGAGAAATGGGCCTTCATCAGCTTTTCCTACAAAGCTGAAAGCACATAAAAGCAAATGTCCAAAATGTCATAGTTCATCAATTAAGAGGAGTGTCTTGGCAATTTGTCCATAAACTATACACTATGAATGGAAATAAATATAACTTTTATCAACACACAGACACACACACACAACCTAGCCAACTGATCAGTAATGCTCAACGACATTTATAGAAACACAGTCATAGACACCAAGATTGCAACCAGACTGTGTGTGCAAAGCTTTTCCTCTCTGGGCTGCTGTAGCCATCCAACCTCCCAGCAGTTGAACTTTCCTGTCTCTAATGGAGTCTTTCTGTCAGATCAAACAGCTCTCACTGACGAGGAGAGGAGACAGATCGCAGTGCTGGAAGCCATTCAGTCTGACAACCCAAACACATTTGACTGGCAACGCAGCCGGCCTCTACTCTGCTAACGCTCGAGATTCCACACAAATGTAGTTATGCCACTAGAAAGGAGAATATGGGGGGTGGGGGGGGGGTGCACAAAGACAAGGCCGTCACAACTCGGTCTTTCCTCGAATGAAATCGCATGTGAGCCAAATATTAGGAAGCATGCTTGGCTTCCTGCAACCACCAAGTCATTAAAACGGAGGCTGTAAACCACATTTCTACCAGCAGACAATGCCTTTTTGTACTTGGCTCTCCCTTCTCGCTGGAGGAAAAGCTTTAATAAGTATCGAGATAAGAGAGGGAAGATGTACAGAGAAGTGAAAGGAAGATGGATGGTGTCGGATGAATGAAAATGAGTGGCGGTATTTAGTATGGGTCAATGGAGTGGATGTCAGTTGAGGCATCTTTGTACTGCATTTTCCTTTTGGCACTTGTAAATGTATGACTGCTCATGAAATTCCTCTTTGAGGGAAAAGCACCGTGCTTTTTGAGGTTGGCATGAAAAGACGTGAAGGTCCACCTGCACCCTCAAAATTCAGAACAAGATTTGTATTCAATGCTCCTTTAAAAATTATTGATTTGGGTGATGGCATAGACTTTGACATCAACGGTAAAATTATACAGAATAAATATACAGTTCATATAAGACATGTGCCATGTATATACATACAAGATCTATGACACATTTGAAGAATATGTAAATAAAAACATCCTAATTCTCAGTTTTGATTGCCACTATCAAAGAGGTATTGAGTTGATTTTTGTTGTTGTTGTTATGCTCCAGTATTTTGCCACTCTGGTTACCAAACCAGAAACACTTTTCAGTGTTATATTTGTGAAGACAGAATTGGATACTTTTCTTGTATTGAATGTTTTGTGACTATTTCCAGCATTTCACCTATCGTCATCAGTGTTTGTCTCTTTCAGCTCCTTACCTTACTGATCCAGGGTCATTCCAGGTTCTGTCACACTCATTCAAGTGCTCAAGGACTTCAAAGGGCTCGCTAAATGTTGAATTTGCATTAATTTCCCGAGCTTCCCTAGCGCCATCTGACTCACCGCAGAATCCATCCAGATTTCAGCAGCAAGCCCGATGCTGGTTTCCTGACAAACGTCCATGCCACTTTTCTCTGCGGGCCCAAGACAACTCTTGGAAAGTACTTGGCAGGCCCTCTGGGCTTTTAATTGTAAGGAAACAAAGGCGTGGCGACTCTCAGCCTGCATGTCAAGGAGCTCCAGAGCCTATTCAAACACATGATACTGTCATGCCTCGCAAAAGCAATATTTGGCAGCAAACGCTGATTGTCAGTTATTCCAATCGACTTCTATATGAAATCTCATAAGGAAAATGAACCATCTCCACATGTCAGAGATTTTTTTTTTTTTTCTGCAGTGAGAACAAAGAGCGACAGCCCATGATGCAGTAGTTAAATTTACAACTCTGGGCTCCGTTCCCAAACCTGCACCCACCCAATGGAATACCTCCTTTTAAAACTGCAATAGCTTTGGACCGGACTTCATTGGATTCCAGGAAACCACCCATGTGTCCGAAGTGACTAAATGTTTCCTCTCATCATCTCTGTCGCTAATCAGCCGTGGCGTTCCCTGTGTACCGTTAGCACCCAGGCCACATGGAGCTCGAACATGGTGAGGGCAGGACTTTCCCTCTTTGACTCAGAGCCTGAGGCGTCCACATGAGGCTTCGCTGTGACTGCTCACTAATCCTCTGATTGCAGTGTTTAGGCCCCACTCCCTCCTGCTCCACGTCAAGGCGGCCACAGCTAACGACAAGCTAATGACACGACGATGACAAGGAGCGTTTACAAAATCCAATCAGTAGCATGGAGGCTGACTGCCTGGTGATTAGGTTGATCAAACTCTGTCCTGACTGAACGACTGGCCCGCTCTGCGCCTCTTATGTCATCACAGTGATTAAAGAGCCCGTCAGTCACTCTCACGCAAACGTCTTTCTGCCAGGTTGGCAGTGTCCGTGGATCACTGTCATGTTTCGAAGCATTAGAAAAATAGTACTTGTCATTCCCGTTTAAGGAACGATACGGCAAAGATTTTCACTCCAAAGCCCCCTTCATGTATTTTTTGATCAGGAAAATGATACTAGCTTGGATTTTCCATTTCATCAATTTATTTTGGAGAAATCAGTGAATAACTAACTAATCTCAAAATGCCCCTTTCTTCTCAGTAATATAGCCACACCACCTTCCCTCTTCCCATATCTTGGTGGGAGTCAGCGGAGGAACCTTTCAACATATACATCGCTAACAATATCCAAAACGGTGATCAATCGGCATCGAATTTTATGTGGACATCTCTACTTACATGAGCGGCATTTACATATTTCTAATATCCATCCATCCATCCATTTTCTAATTCAGTTTGCTGAATATAACCAAGTCGTTTGTCAACTTTGGCGACTTCCACCCAATTTCAATACCACTTGAGCTGGAGCCTCCTTGCTTACTTGACATAGGCGAGTGGCAATGTAGGCACAAAATGCAACATTCTGTACCTACATGTGTACTTCAAAGGGTTAAAAGTGAGCGACTTTTAAAATGATAATTTAACCTTAAATGCTGTTAATTTTTTTTCAATCACAAAATAAAGCAACACGTCCAATGGGTAAAAAATGTATGGGTTCATGGTTAAATGAAGTGTGTGAAAAAAATTGTCTGTAATCAGTTTTGGGCATGTTGAGTAAATTATGAAACAAACAATGAGTGAGGAATTTTTGTTAGAATAAGAATACAAAAAAAATTTATTTTGGAGAAATCAGTGAATAACTAACTAATCTCAAAATGCCCCTTTCTTCTCAGTAATATAGCCACACCACCTTCCCTCTTCCCATATCTTGGTGGGAGTCAGCGGAGGAACCATTCAACATATACATCGCTAACAATATCCAAAATGGTGATCAATCGGCATCGGACTTTATGTGGACATCTCTACTTACATGAGCGCCATTAACATATTTCTAATATCCATCCATCCATCCATTTTCTAATTCAGTTTGCTGAATATAACCAAGTCGTTTGTCAACTTTGGCGACTTCCACCCAATTTCAATACCACTTGAGCTGGAGCCTCCTTGCTTACTTGACATAGGCGAGTGGCAATGTAGGCACAAAATGCAACATTCTGTACCTACATGTGTACTTCAAAGGGTTAAAAGTGAGCGACTTTTAAAATGATAATTTAACCTGAAATGCTGTTATTTTTTTTTCAATCAAAAAATAAAGCAACACGTCCAATTGGTAAAAAATGTATGGCTTCATGGTTAAATGAAGTGTGTGAAAACAATTGTCTGTAATCAGTTTTGGGCATGTTGAGTAAATTATGAAACAAACAATGAGTGAGGAATTTTTGTTTGATTAAGAATACAAAAAACAAACAAAACAAAGCAAAAAAAAAAAAAAAAAAAAAAACAGAACAACACATGTTTTGTGTTGTCCAACGTGTAATATCCCATTCAGGAAAAGAATGGCGCATTCAACTGTCGCTACATACCGGAGTCAAGTCATTTGTCATTTTGATCAATGTGTTGACTGAGCATTGTTGAAATTACCATCTTAAATTGAAAGCAAATAAATAACTTGTGAACAAACAACCGAGAGCAGAAGTAATATTATGTTTAAAAATTGCGATTGGAGAGCAGATCTAGATTAGTCTTCATTGACAAGGAGTGAATTGTTGAACCTCCTGATGAACTCACAACTTTTGTTTCTTGAAGAATGACTGCATACTGGACAGCAGTCATATACAATAACTTGGATCTAAACTGAAGACTCACATTTGTAACATTAAGAGGGAAGTCCCTCATAGTTTTGGGTTAAGACCTCCGATGTTTTTTTCCCGCACCGTGTGGGTAATGCCGACGGACTGACACATGAGCAGACCATATGTTTGTCCTGACTAGCCATTACGATTTGGTCAGGCAGGATTTAGAAAGCGGCAAAAATGTCACAGTCATCATGTTGACATGCGTCTCCCTGAGTCAGCATGAGGAAAAAAAAACAACTGATGGTGAAGCCACGTGTGGGCGTAACAATATTTTCAGTTTATGAGGACGTATAGCATAAAGGTGCTTGTGACTACTCTGACCATGAGACGAGCACAGACAGCAGACGACGTGACCTCAAACTACTAGACATACATTGGAGTGGATAAGGAGGGGACACTTGGTCTGCACAGCTGATGGGAAGTCCCTTCATAGTATCTTTGACTGAACAACAACAAATGAACAACAGAGAAAGTACCAGCTAGAGTTTACTTTGGGGCAAAACATACAAGGCAAACCGATTACGCTAGTTTAAAATAGATCAGATACGAACCTAAAAGATATCAAGTACAACACTGTGCTTGATAATGTGCTTACATAAAAAAACAAAAAGAAACACAAAACATTCCATCAATGAACTGATTCCACCTACCTCTAGCATGTTTGATTAGAGATCATTTAAGTTATGACTAATGTTCATAACATACACGATGTCCACATAACACTCGCTCATTT
The DNA here is from genome assembly GCF_001891065.2 of Hippocampus comes. Taxonomy (NCBI): domain Eukaryota; kingdom Metazoa; phylum Chordata; class Actinopteri; order Syngnathiformes; family Syngnathidae; genus Hippocampus; species Hippocampus comes. Next base: position 139,108 of record NW_017805536.1, on the reverse strand, counting down.
TAAACAGATACAAGATTTAACTTCAGTGGAATATTCATTCGCACTTTATATCTACAGATGCATGATTTCATACATTTTCGTGCAAATGGCAAACGCCCGATGTGCACCCCTCTGATTACCCTGCAAATATCGATGCAACTGCCTGTCTCTACTCATGATTATGCGTACTGCTTCAGTAGCACAAATTTTCAGCTCATCCAGGATTGCAGGAAGTGGAAATGCATACGCCTTGCTCTATATGTCTCAGTTGTGACGTTGCAGACCACTGGCAGAAACACCTAACGGCAGATGCTCATCAAGAAATCCCCTGACAGCGAGATGCACTGTCTCGCTAAAAAAGGTACCGGTAGTCAACACCATCAGCAGATAGTTGTGGAAACTTTTAGTTTATGAGCATCTCCAGGAATTTTGAAAAGTGAAGCCCAAATCCCAATGAGCAACAAAGGCTTATGGTAAGGTAGCGAATGTTGAGTTTTCTTCAAGGTTCATTCAAGGTCGCAAACGTTCGCAAAAACATTCTCCAGACATACAGTTTTTCTTGTTGTCAGGAAATTTGGAACATGTTCCCTTCATCCGTTAAAGAAGAAAATCCATCCAGTGTATTAAATATGTCAAGCGTGTTCAATATAATAATCTACAACACAGGTGTCAAAGTTAAGGCCTGGGGGCCAGAGCTGACCCACACAGGCCTGGGTAGAACATGCAAACTCCACACAGGAAGTTTTGAGCCGGGATCAAACCCACAACCTCTGCATTGTGAGATCGACATGCTAACCACTGGACCACTGGGCCGCGCGTCCCTTAATGTAAAGGTCAAAAACAAGGACATTTCTAAAGAGCAACAAAAGAGTTACTGTGGAAGTATTGTGCATGAGGGGAAGAGTGCTGGAATCCCAAAACATTTTTATTGCAGAATAACAGTTAACACTGTGTAAACAAGTTGGGGAAAAACAGAGTGAAGAGTATGAAATGATTTCATAGTCTGCAGCTTCTCACATCCTATAATTATCTGCATTCTTCTGCAACTGTAATTACATTTTTCTTTACTGGTTACAGGACCAATGCCTGCCTGTGATAGTGTTTTAGACATAATTAAAGATTATAATTATGAAGTCATGATCAAGGGTGATGGAGAGATGTTTGTCTGTGACAAAGGTTAATTGAATCCTCTGATGTGGTTCTGTTCAAATTTCCTCTTGTGAGTAAAAAAAAAAAAACAATTGTTTCTTCCCTTCCTTGAATCCGCTTGTCGGCATGACAACTACCATGGCGCAATGACGGTTATAGCTTGGAGTCGATGGTCACATGCTTTAGCATTTACAACACAGCCTTGCTGAAATCAACAGGTGGTCTGTCAGTCGTTGCAGCAAACTCGCAGCAATTCCTCACGGGTGTGGAAATATTTGACTAAAAATAAGACTGGTAGCTTTCGAATTATATAGGTCTTTCCTCAAATATGACAAAGCACAAGTGCACTGAACAGGTATGCGCTAACGCTAGCGAATTGGACAAAAATCCTCACGTCACAGGGAAAAGATAGACGATACACTGTAGTGTCTGCTTGGATGACAAAACGATGACAATTCTGTGATAATGAACGGTTATTATTACGAACAAACTAGTTTTTCCATTCAAGCCTTGAATGCAAAACAAACACACACACTTCTTCCTCTTTTAAATTGCCCCACCCACTGGCTTAGGCATCCAATCACAAATCACTCATAAGACACCTCCGAGGTCCCACAGACAGCTGAATCTTTCAAAATTCCTGTAACAACCCAAGTAACTCAACTGCAGGTTTGCTGAAATACAAATTACATTATTGCACAGCATACGCTGTTAGATTTGAGCCGAGTCACAAGGAGGTTTTGCCTGTCCCGCGCTTGAGGCTGTGTGTCATGATAAGGCCATTAGTCAGAGGCCGTGGTTGGTGAAAATGTCCCCCGAAACAAATCTTCGGCCATTTCAGGTTGCATTTTCCATATAAAACGATAAGCGAGACTGTTAATGTACTTTAGTTAAGACGAATTACATTTTCATTTGAAATGGATGTTTCTTGACAATGTTTTGTCGAGATGTGTTACAGGGTTCAAAAACAAAAGGCTTCTCCTTGATTTGGTGGATTCGATTGCACAAGGAGCAAGCTCGAGAAAAGTCCTGACTACTTCATCATCTTGAGGGTTTAGGAAAGATTAACAACTTGTAAATGAGTCAAATCGACCACAAAGAGATGACTCATCTAGTCCAGTGGTTGTGCTTTACAAATCAAATGATGATGTGAGGATTTTCATATAGCAGTTGAATAATGCAATTCTCTTTTACAAGTCCCTGAATCTTTCATTTTAGAAAAATTTTGAGACATTAAAAAGTCCCATATAAAACTCCAAATGTAAAAATGTGTTCTTCATTGGAAAATATAACAAACTCTGTCTTAGCACCATTTTCCTTCCCTTTAACATCCACTCATGGGGAATTTCGCACACAAAAAATACCTAAATAAATAAAATTCCACAACTATAACCTTCTTTACTAGAATATATTCCAGTTAGTACAACCCCACAGTGACACATTCCAAAACAATGCCGTGCTGCAAGTCCCTCCACAAACATGACGATGTCGAAAGCACTTTACAGTATTAAGCAACGGACTCACTTGAAAGGCACTGTATAAATCTATTATTAGTAGGAGTAGTGAACCCCCACCCCCCCCACACCCAAAAAAGAAAAAAAAGAAAAAAGAAATGGTTCTGCTTGTCAACTCAAATGATATCAGTTCATATCAGTGCAAAACGAAAATCAACGAAAACACCAAATCTTGTTACATTTTGTCATATAATTATTGTACATTTTTTCCAATTAAGCTTTTATGTAGGGCTTAAATTTCAGTCAAACATTAATGTTAAGATATAAGATGGAAATTATAAATCGTTTAACTCATGCAGTAAAAGCGGCTGTAACTATTTGCCGGGGAAATGCTACGCTGATTTTTTTAAATTTTCAACCATCCATCCATTATCTGCACTGCTTTTCCTTTATTTTATCTTTATTTTTTTTATAATAGGACTACCGTAAAATTCCCTCCACCTCCATCGCTGGTTTCTGGTTCACGGTCCTGGTATTTTGTGCATTGTTTTTTTTGTTTGGTAACTGTTATTAATTTATTATTTTAGTCGTTTACAGCAGCTTCATCATCATTGTTGTGAGTTTAAGTATGTATAATTTAAAGACATAACAAAAATATATAGTGCCGTAAATGCTATAATAACTTGTAACACTCGTAATGTCGGGGGATTGACCTCCCATGCATTTGCTGTGAAAACACATTTTCTCAAAGTGGTCTTCGCCTATCCCTTAAATGAAAAATAATATTTATTTGGAAAAGTGAAAAGTGTTCAAAAATCCGACTAAATTCCTGCAATATTAGCAACATTAGCTCCCCCTCCTTAAACATGGCTACCAGCATGCTATGCTGAAAAAAATTCGACTCCAGCATATACTGTACAAAGCCAAATATATTTTTGAATGTATTGTGTCGATAAACCTTCTGACTGCAGGCATCTTGATGCATAGAGCTTGGGGCGTGGTGGCCATCAGGAATTTTGGAAAAATGTCTCGATTTCCCCTAATGGCTGGTCTGTATCATGGCTGGTCAAAGAGCGCGACGATTGACCCCCCACCTCCATTGGCAATTAACTTTCTGAGCGTGTCATCTGCCGTCTGCACCCATCGCCAATTAATTCCCATAGTGTCCGCCGCCCCATCCCACCCCCGGTCGACGTTTACATTTCAGCATTTGATGACACCGTACTCCCATGACGTCTGCCATCCACAAATATTCCCGTACCGAATTTTGGTCCCAGTATGTCCGTGCACAAAGCTGTAGCAGTTTGACCCCTGACTAGATGTGACACACTCCCATTAAAATGACCTTACCTACAGCTTTACACTACGCAGGAATGCCTAGTGATTTTTGTGTTTACAAAAACACATTATTCTCAGTCGGAAAAATCTTGAGAGCATAAATCTTTATCAGATTGGCATAAAGGAATTTTGCCCCGCGGTTGCTTTGCAGACCACCAGAAAATTGTATTTACTACTACACTTAGCACGACTCGAACCTTGACCCACTCGAGGCTCACCATGGTGGCTTGAGCCAAAAGTGTAGAGGGGTGGAGGCGGCTTTAACATTAGTCAACCACATAATCAGAGCGCCCCTCTGTACTCGCTACATAAAACCATCGTACGAGCGAACCTTAAAAGTGCTCCCCGTAAAGTTGTGTTGACAGACAGTGAAAACGGCGAGACAGACCAAAAAAAGTAAATAAGTACCTCCAAAACGTTTACAGACATAATCAAGTCCAGAATGTTTCTTCTATCCAATATGCCTTCAGAGTTTTATAAATAGATATTATACCCAGCTAAATTGGAGACAGAATTTTGCTTCTCTCGAGCTGACATGAGTTTTCTATTATTTGCTTTCACTTTAAAATATTGAAACTGTTAATATCTAGTTACAGATTTCGGCTTGCTCAGCTTGGCATCCAGCGGGGGCCTCACGCTCAGCAAGACTTTCAAGCACCTCCAATCAAGCCCATTTATTTATGTCAGACAAATAATCTTAATCAAATTGTTATTGCTTTTTTTTTTTTTTTTTTTGCCCTTTGCCAGCTATATCATGTTGAAAATGTAGTCCGTTTTTTTTCCAGTACAGTTTCAATGTGTCACTCCTTTGTTTAGGTTTTTGCTTTGAAATGTTTCCACTGCTCGTGATCGACATGCATTTAAACTATCCTAGTATCGCACTGGTATGTGTCTACTCGGTTATAAACTCTCCAAACCTAACTGGGGCACCTCTCACAATCATTTAAAAATAACCATTTTACACATTTGGTGAGGCGTGGTGCATTTCTCACTCTGCTATTCATACAGCGCAATAAGGCAAATGCATACAACTTTTACCACCCGAATGAACCTCTGTCTTTTTTTCTGCCACAAAGAGAGCTGGCTCCCGTGAGTGTCACACTCAACAGTGAACTACTGGATAAAAAAAGGGCAAATAATCTTGAAGAAATATCAGGATGAAGGGAGATCCTAATAGAAGTAAGACTTGACCCGGGCACTGGTTAGCACGTTCGTCTCAAAGTACAGAGGCGTAGGGATCGATTCCAGTCCCCAGCCTTCCTGTGTGGAGTTTGCATGTTCTTCCCGTGCGTGCGTGGGTTTTCTCCGGGTACTCCGGTTTCCTCCCACATTCCAAAAGCATTCGTGGAAGGTTAATGGAACACTCAAAATCGTCCCTCGGTGCGAGTGTGAGCACGGATGGTTGTTTGTCTCTGTGTGCCCTGCGATTGGCTGGCAACCGGTTCAGGGTGTCCCCCTCCTACTGCCCGAAGACGGCTGGGAGAGGCTCCCACACGTCCCGCGACACTTGTGAGGATAAGTGGATTCGAAAATGGATGGATGGATATACAGTGCTGGATATCAAGAGAGAGATCAAAGCCTCAGGTCCCTCTATACATAACAGCTCGAAATGAGCGATTTTGCATTTCTGTTTGTGACATAATTTGTGTATATTGCCCCTCAAAAGGTGCCATTGAAATGCAAAACTGCAATTTGGACGGCAATTTTCAGACAAAAAAAAAGAAACATGCTGACAAATTCTACAGAATCACTGAGTGAACGATAACTTGTTGCACACCCTTTCACACTGAGATTTCTCCAACGTTCCACATCAAGTTCCAATAAAACTGCTCTCTCAATTTTGGGGCCCTTCATTATTTGGTGACCTGAGATCTGAACACTTTTTGGAAATCAGACGGGATTTTACTTAATCGGTTTTATTCGATTGTGCGGGGCCATCTCATGCTGTGATTGGCGACTGGACATGACAATGGGAGCGAATGACGATTCTACTGTTATGTTGAACAAAGGGAACATGCATCTCGTGTTTGCAACATTTTTTTTTTTTTTTAATTAAATGGTGGGTAAGCTTCATCCTCGCAGGTGTAACCTCATTGTGGTTATTATCAGTGAGCTGCAGCAGCAGCATTGTAAGACTGAATGAGATTAGTGCCCTGTTGGCTCAAATCGCTCCATCTCCTCATAACATCGCAACGGTTAGACTGGTCACTTTGTCTTGCGGCACATGAGGAGTTCAATGCCACGAGAACAACAGCTGCACTGTCTGGCTTGTGAGTGCCTTGATGCGCCTGTGTCATCCGTTTTACGTGCGCCAGTTAATGCGTGTGAGTTTTAGGAAAGGTCTGAGGTTTCTGAGGTGAGGCGTTCTCCAGCTTCTCACGCAAAACGCATCTGATGTTGCCTATCACATGCAGGCATGTCTGCTCTGTGAGATGTGCAATGGTTGCCACCAATACTAGACGAGGTGGCATTACTGAAAGTCATCTTAGTCGAAACAGTCTTCATTAATAACTCCTGTGTCATGGCCTAAATCCGAGAAATGTTCCGTAGCGCGGTATCTCCTGATGCCTTATTGGATGATGGCTTGATTTCCATGCATGCTGCATGTTGCTCCTTATTAAAATCAAAGCTTGGGAGGCCAGGCATTTCTCTTATTTTCAGTATAATTGAAGCCTTTAAAAAGAGAACTTTTGCCAAATTGCACCGCCAGTGTAATGCAAGTTGTTAAGCTAACCACCAGAGTATTCTCCTTACACGAGGTCCCTCCCGTTTGAAATGGTTTCAGATTGAGCTGGAGGATTTAATCACTCTTGGCCTTTGTTCTCACACAGTTCAGTTTCAGACGACTGCCATTGTGAATTGTAAAAGGATATTGCATATTCACTAATGATTTCCACTGGTGATTACAGTTTTACATGCTCCGCTCATTCCCCGGCCACCATTTACTGTATTTACGGTCTCATATCCCGTCTGGAACGCCTGAAAATCAAAATCAGGCGCCAGCAGAGCACAATATTGTCGAAGTTACAACATCCTGATGGATTGTATATGAAGCCTGAAGTCAGTGGGCAGAAAACAGTGAGAGACAGTCAAGGAAGCACAGATGCATTGCTTTTAGATTACAAAGAGTGAAAATAGACAGGAACTTGTCATGAGGAGGATCTAAAAGTTTCTGTAGAAACTTCGGCGAACATTAGAACATCATCCCTTGTCACTGTGGTTCCACCGAGACTACACGGACTGATCTCATGTGAGCCACAGATGTACTGTTTACTGATTTACAGACCGTGCGAGGCTCTGCAGATTTGAACATATACTCTGCAAACGATTAGGAGCTCTTATGGCTGTCTGTAATTAACACTGCAGCGAGGCCTTAATTGGATGGTGATTTTGATTTCTTCTCCTGCCTCCATTTATCGACTTGACAAACTGGCTGAACCCTGTACCAGCTACATGTTGTTTAAAAAAACAAAAACAAAATTGCATCTATAAAAAAAATACTCACATACTTTGAACCTCCTTGTTTTCTACTCACAATCAAATGCTGTCTTGTTTGTAAGCGATTGGAAATACCATGGCAACAAATGGTTTGTTCATTAAGGCTAGTGCCAAGTGTAGTAGTGCACTCACCTCACCACACAGACCAAAAGTACCTCCTGGAAGTAAAGCAGCCTGCTATGTTTTTTTTTTTTCCCACTCTCTCTTTTATTGTATTGCTGTGTTCCGGTAAAGAGACCAATCGCACGGAGCTTGTATTCTCTGTGGTGAGAATACCATAATGGTGCTACTCCATCAAGTGTACAGTAAAACTTAAGGAGGAGAGGCTCTGTCGCGACCACAGCTAGACGGGGGCAAGTGAGCAAATGATATTCTCGTATCCAACGGTGCACGAATGGACACAACCTTCGACTTTTGTATCTCATGCATTCTTGTCAAAAAGAAATGCAACGATCAGAGTAGGAAGACAGTGAGGGGAATTCTTGCAGGGGAGGGGGTTTGAGGAGTTAGGGGTGGGGGTATACAGATTGGAGGCGGATCGGCACTCACCTCTGAGCAGACTGCTGCTGTAGTTGGAGAAGGAGTCAAAGATGCTGTTGGATGCCATGAGAGCGAATGACTCTCAGCACTTGGCCTCCACCAACCTTTGAGAAGAGACGGATGTCAGCCCGGGAGGACAGCAGTCATTCAGCTCCTTTGCCTGTTTGCAAGCAAGAATTTGGGGGTTGTGACTACCGCAGGAATCTGAAAAGCCACAAGCCAGCACAGAGCAGCAGCATGTGTTAGTACCAGCACGCATTGGAGAACGACGGTGGACGTGAGCGACGGGAAAAGTTATGAAGAAAGTGAAAGAAATGGCAGGAAGCAACAGAAACAGTTTGAGGTCAAGTGTTCAGGTGGGCTCACCTGAGCTGGAGATGAAGGCAGGCCCTCCAAACTGGCCTCAAGGGGTGGCGAGTGTTGGGTTTGTGGTCCTCTTTCAGACAACGGGCTGCGGAGTCTGAGGTTAGCAAGGAACCCTGATAGCGTGGTCCTTGTTTCTCTCGCCCGATGTTGGTATCCTGACAAAGGCGTCAGTGCTAGTAAAAAGCTAAAAGCCACAATGCATCTGCATCCTTCTCGCCATCCTCCACACATACACACACACACACAGGCACAAACTCTTCCCCTCTGTGAGTGGTGGAGCCCGCGTCACATGTGACGTGAGGTCACCGGGCCTCTCCCTCCCCTTCTTCCCTCACTCGCTTCCTTTCCTATCATCTTTTGTGAGATTTTTTTTTCTTCTCTATCGTTTGTCATTTTTACTTCGGCCTTTGCATCATTCTTGCACTGTGCACCCTCACTTTTCATCCGGCAACCAAGTTTTTGGAAACATTCTAGTTTCTCTTCAGTACAAATCAGGCGGCCATTGTGGTTGCATTGAGGTTTGTACAGAGCACCCTGATCAGTGCGCCACAGGTTGGGGGAACTTTGAAATGTTTTAGGGTAAATGCACAACAAAAGCAAATGATAAAGGAAATAGGCTGAATGTTGCTCTTGGCTGCGCATATACTGTAACTCTTGAACAAGTTTTATGTGTTTCTGACTAACGGCGCAGCTGTGTTTGTAACATCCAGTGGTTTGGGGCCTGCAGAACCTCCACCCTCACTTACCACTTGATGGTTTCGTAATTGTCAAATTAGAAGATACAGTAGCCGTCAGATTATGACGCTTCCACTCAAAATGAAAATATTTGAGTGGTCGCATACATACATACATCTATTATCCAATGTTCATTCTGTTCATGGTCAAAGGTGACGAGGAGCCAGTTGACTTTGAGTCACATTCACACCTGTGGGCATTTTAAGGACTTTTGAGTCGAGGGGAGGGGTCACTCACATGGTGCCTACAGACATGAGGTAACTCTCAAGGACCACATGAGAGACCTGCGGACCTTCTCTAAAAAATGGGACATTTCTCAAGACCGTTGTAGACGTGGTCATTTCAAAATCTAAAAACTGGCCGAAATGTATCGAAATATAGGATTGCATATTCATACTTGTGGGTATTGTCATTCCATTTAATTGCGATGACATCCAATCAGTCTGAGTTGGGCAAGGCATCGGCCGGAGGTTGCCTGAACTGATGAAGCCAACTCGGATCTAAGACAGAACAGAGAAGTCCAATTGCGATCAATTTAATGCCGTGAGAACTTCATATTGTTTTCCATCTGTTCCCAATCTCATTAAATACTCCCATCTATCCATTTTACATGTCACTTATCTTTACTAAAGGTGGAGCTTACCCTAGCCTCAAAATGTGATGCCAAAGTGCTAGCCACTCTTCCATCGCCGTCCTCTGCTTCAGTGATTGTTGATTATTATCGTGAGCAGTGGTTCTTCACCTTGTGAGAGGTACAGAACCCAACCAGTTCCTCTGCACATTCACCGAACCCTTACTGAAAAATAAAAATCGAGAGCGAGACTAGAGTGGCTCAACTCGGCATGACAAATCATGCAGATAGGACGCTGAGTACCATCCCGTTCTGTGATGCATGTTGTATATATTGGTCTGACCACTTTCTTTTTTTGCTCGACATAGTTAGCATGGATTAAAACATTCTAAAAAAAAAAAAAGTACATCACACGAGGTGCGATCACGACCGTCACACGTTGACGACTGAGTGAACTAAATTTCCCGCAGCACTGATTGGACAAGCAATGTAATGTGATCATCTTCAGCCAGTAATGGCCAAGCGGGCGTGTCATAACTAATTTACATGTTGAGTCGGGTGTATCTTAACCTGCGTGGCAGAGGTTCCGTCGAACCCCTGAGACCAATTCACCGAACACCTGTGGTTCGATCGTGAGAAATCATAAACATGATCAATGTCTTTACATGAACAGCAACATTCATGAAGAATAATATGCTATCGTAGTATGTTTATCAGATTTTAGGTTTAAAAAGATTGGCGACTCTGGCCAAATGTTTGTTTCTTGAAGAAGATACTGAGTCTATTTAATCTGTAAACTATGCATGTGTTTAATTCATTCAATGGCAAGCCACCATTTTTATTTCAAACTATTTGGGATTGGCAGATGTGTGACCACGTGTATAGTGGAGTTTCCAGGTCCTATTGAGTCTGGCAAACCAGTGACTTAAACCAAAGCCTTTAATAGAGGAGCGAACATGGCTTGTTACTCCTAAGACATGTATTTCCTTGCCGTCTACTTATTTTGTATCTCCGTGTCAATCTCACCATAGGTCAACGGTGGGCACTTAATTTTTAAAGGGGACACATGAGAAGCCAGAACACTTGCCGACGACCAAGAAGCCCACAAGCAAACTATTATTTTGAGCGTATTCAGAAAAAGAACATTGTCTCGTTTCATTGAATGGCTACCTTTCGAGATGTTATTAGGAAACACAATTACAAAACAACTTTCAAAATAAAAGCACTGCATATTTGACATTTCATTTTGACTAAATGGTCACTGCAAAGGCCGGAGAGAAACTGTGGGCGGGCCTGATGTGGCCCCCGGGGCGTGCGCTGCCAAGATCTTCCAAAGGTTTACGCACTTATGTAACTACACATGGAGGTTCACATATTTATCATAATTAGTTAAGATGACAGATTCGAATGAACTGTGGTTTGTCTTGTTGGATGAGCGTTTGTGAGTAGCAAGTCGAAGAGGCTGCTCTGGAAACAGACAGCTGTTCGACTGCAACAAGTGCTGAAGCCCGATGTAATTTGTTGCAGTTGTTTGATGGGCACATCATGTTAGAAAGTAGATTTTCAGTCAATGTACTTGGTTCATTTTGTCAACATTTTATTGCCATTTGCTTCAGTAAAACAGCACTCATCCATCTATTTATACTTATACTATTCAGGGATCACGGAGCACATATAAACTCTCAATAATTCACGTTCACAACTCAAGGCCTTTGAGAGCATTTGACTAATTGAAAATTCCCGTTGGTCGAGTGGTTAGCACGTTGGGCTCACAGTGCAGAGGTGCAGGGTTCAATTCCGGCTCCGGCCTTCCTGTGTGAAGTTTGCATGTTCTCCCCGTGCCTGCGTGGGTTTTCTCTAGGTGCTCCGGTTTCCTCCCACATTCCAAAAACACGCGTGGCAGGTTCATGGAACACTCTTAATCACAGGTGTCAAACTCAAGGCCCGTGGGCCAGATCTGCCCTGCCAGATCATTTTGATGTGGCCCATGAAAGCAAATCAAACATGTCAACTTCCATGATGCTTGCTAAAATTTCAACCAAAATTAAAAATTTTCATATGTAATAAATAAGAGACATATTGTAAGCATTTTCTTGTGACCAAACCCCCGATTACAACGACTGAAACAATAGTTGAATAAATCGTTATTATTGACTTTTTTATATGGTTTAGTCATGACGGTCCTCCAAGGGAAATGCGAGCTAAAATGTGGCCCACGACAAAAATGAGTTTGACACCCCTGCTCTAAATTGTCCCCAGGTGTGAGTGTGAGTGCATGTAGTTGTTTGTCTCTGTGTACCTTGCGATTGGCTGGTCACCATGTCAGGGTGTCCCCCACCTCCTGCCCAATGACAGCCGGGATAGGCTCCAGCACCTGTGACCTTTGTGAGGATAAAGCGGATCAGAAAATGGATGGATGGATGGATAAAATGTATGAAAATGGAAAACAGGGAGAAAAAAAGAATAATAGATATTTATTTTGCTTCATTTTGACAAACAACACAAATGTCCCACAGACACGCTGTAATATCGTAGTAGAATCTCAGGAGAAAGCAGTTACAGCGGTAAAGAGGAGATTTTGATATTGCCTTGTGTCATCATGCATGTGCTGTTCATTCGCTTGAGGCATTTTTTTTTTCTTTTAAAAACCACACGTCAATGTTTTTCTATTGTATTGGAGTCGGACAAAATGTAGATACGTATATGTATTTGTGGTCTTTTGCAGTATCTCTGACAAAGTACTAAGTAGTTCAACCGCATTGTGGTTTGCACACTTTTTGGGTTGATTTCCACAGAAACATTTTCACTGATGTTGCTCCAACGGTATCAGGGTGAATTTAGGACAATGTTGTTTTTTTTTTTTCTTCCTATGTCATTCAAATAAAAGTGTCACAGGACTGAAATGATGAGGATGGTAGTAAAGTGAGCGTGGTGACATCAATGATAGTGCAACGCATGCATGTGTGCGAGCCTGTTAATGTGAATGCAAGCACAAATCACTGGCCTTTGCAAACGTGTGGTATCCTCACTTCCTCTGTCTGGTGTCTCCCAGCGACACAATGACCACGTCTGGCGATGGGAGAGCATAACCAAACCACCGTCTGGTCACTCATGTGACCCACTTTACTTCCTATGGTTTGTTTTTCACACTGCCTTGTGTACAGATGCCAGCCCACGGTGTGTTCTGCTAATTGGTGGACACGACTGCAGCGTGGACCACAGCATGTGTTTGTATGTGTATATACAGTACCATGTTCTGAATGAGTGTGTGTGTCAGAGAGCTCTTCCCGGTAGCCCGCACTGCCCCTTAAATGAGCAGTTGCCGTGGAGTTAGGCGGCAACGCAGGCTAAATGACACGGCGTGTCGGCAAGTGTGGCCGAATACAGAGGCCACAATCGTGGCCCCAGGGCTTTTATCAGAGCGTCCACACGGCCACTGTAGGCCTGCGACTTAACCTCACACACAGTTAGGCTTCCTCTTCCGACACCTCTCTTGCCTCCCGACATGGCCTCGGCCTGGGCCTGCCAGCCGAGCGACAGATTACAGCTCAGCCTCTGCTGCTGTCGCTGTTGCCCATGCTGGCTGGTCAAATCACAGCTTGCCACCCAACTGGCACTCAGACCTTCCGTAGTAGAACTCGGGCAAAACATTAGGATGCCGCAAACAAGCAAACAAACAAACAAACAAACAAACATACACGCTGTCGAAGACACTTTCTTTCTCCAAAGGTCCGGTTCAGTCAGAGTACAAGTCCTAGACATGGTCTCATCTGCACTTGTTTAGAAAGGGTGAACCTCAGGAACTCGGTTATTGGATCGTTGGTTTTACAGCCCACATTTAAAATAATGTATCCCACATGCATTGTACGAGGCTCAGGTAAAAATACACACTGTTTGTTATCCTTTCAACTGTTCATCACATTTTAAAGAGTTTTGTGGAAAGAAAAAAATATTGAATATGGGTTTCCACTTGAATGAAGAAAGGACCATCCTGCAGATTTGTGCAAGAAATCCGAGTTGGCAACATTGTAGTGTGGCCCAAAGTCAGTCACCATTTGAAGCAAGCGCTGCAGTCAAGGCCTTTTACTCAGTCTGCTGTGTTTTTCTACTTTGTCTAGGTAAACATCTGCTTCATGTTTTGAAATGAAATCTCATGGCTTTGCACTGCCCATGACTGTGAGGGGGGAAAATAGTCTGAAGATCATTGTGGCTGTCTTTCACTCAATTCTTTTTTTTTTTTTCCCTCTGCCCGAGCCTTGTTTATCAAGCCCCTGTATTTAAGCTCAATATAACTCCTGTTTTGCTGAGAAAACTGTGGTGGTTTAATCACTGTCAGTGGTCCTACGCCTCTCGGGTGTGGCTCGCGACTCAAAAAGGACCCAGTGCGGTCGTGCGTCCAGCTGCAAAGGGGCTTATTTTGTGGTCTAAAAATTGCAGGCTTCCCCATATGTTCCCCATAAACGTGGAATGCAGCGTGGGACTTCAGGAGGCTTTTATAATGGAGTGGCCGTCATTGAATCAAACACCATGCCTCAGAGTTAGGCCTTGGGAGCCCATTTTAGGCAGCATGAACAGGTTCAATGCCCTAAATGTTAGTCGCACCTCATACTGGACCTTTGCCTCCATTAATTGAGGTCCCCGCTTGCGTTTCACGATGACCCACCCATAGTCTATTCGAATAACTTTATACACTGACATATTGAAGAGGTGTTCCTCCATATAACTTAGGTCACCACAACACTCTGGCTTAAAAAAGGTACGACACAAGTTGATGTAAATATATCCTCACTACAGACTGATCCTAAATCCTTTTGCCCAAAAATTTGAGACGGTGCACCCAAATGTTCATCTACTCGCACCCGTGCAACCAGTAAATTTACTATTCTTGAACATTTTTTCTTGCTGACCATCTTCCTACTCCACACTTCAACCCATTTATCGGTAATAGAATATAAATGCGTGGGATGAATATTTACTTTCCAAGTCAATTTACAGTGTGAAATCCTGAACCGGTTGCCAGACAATCGCAGGGCACACAGAGACGAACAACTTTCCGCGCTCACACTCACACCTAGGGAAAATTCAGAGTGTTCAATCAGCCTGCCATGCATGTTTTTGGAATGTGGCACGTAACCGGAGTACCCAGAGAAAACCCACACAGGCCGGGGCAGAACATGCAAACTACACACAGGGAGGCTGGAGCTGGAATTGAACCCTGTACCTCTGCACTGTGAGGTTGACGCGCTAACCACTGGACCACTGGTTCGCCCAGATATTAATGTATTGTCATTATTTTATTTTTTAATTCCCCTTTTCCATTTGTGTCTGATCTAATTCTAATCTGTCATTCACCAACTGACAAGTGCTTGGCTTTACATGCAGTGCTACTTAACTGCATGTGAAGACATAATGCGTTTAACCTGTAAATGTTTGCCCTAATGTTCATAAACACTCACCTGACACTTCATTAGGGACACCTGCATCGTATAACGTAACTCAACAGAAAAATCCAGCACATTCAGAAAGTATGAGCAAACAACTTTCAGTGCAGTTCTACTCCACAGGCAGACTTTTTCAGCTTTGGACTCCATTGGAACGCAGGTATGCCTAATCAATTTACTGTGGAGTCTTGCAAATCTCGAACAAGTGCGGCAAAGAAGCATCGGAGTTCTAACCGCTGTTGCAGCAGAACACGTAGGGTGCACGCGTGCTGCTTTTGTTGCAAGTGAGGCACTCCCAGATGTGGCGGTTTTAGCATGCAGTATCACGGTTGGAAGTGATCACCAGACCCATTATTTATTTATTGGCTCCAGCAGACACGGAGACTGCGCTAACCACACAGAGAGGAGGGGAAGACAGGGGGTAGCGGGATTGCGTTTTGTCACATTGCACACAATGCCGGCCGTTGCATATCTGTGCAGGAGTCAACAGCCACAACTGTTGGGACAACGCACGAGGAGCCCTCATTTGAAAGGACTTGCTGCCCAGAGTTGTCACACGTGTAACTGAAATTTTACAGGTAAAAGAAGCATGCTCCAACTGCTTCACTCAAGCGTTTCCTGTTATTTTATTGCAGTGCCAAAATAAATAGTCCTGGACATTCAGGTTTTTTTTTTTTTTCCAGTAGGACTGTTCAGAACCTTGGCTACAACTGGCAATGGGCCGCAGTGCAAGCTAATTCGACAATTTATGGCTATGAAATAGATCATGTTTTCCTGAAGAAATGCAGAGCAGAATAAATGTTTTTTTTGGTCACAGTGCCCAACTCTCAGCAGGCGTATTGAAGGTATAATATGAATTTATTAGAACTGACTGCTCGCAATAAAAAGCGGGGAAAATGAATTTGTTGCCTGATTTTCCAAAAAGGGAGAGGAGATTTTGAACCAAACATTTCTAAATGCACATATCATACAAAATCCAAACAAAAAATCTGTAACGCTATTCTTCTACGGTTTTATTTATTTAGCCGTTTGCTTTTGTGTTGAATTTGTCACAGTGCCCGACTCAGCAATGCCTTTTTAATCTTAATGTAATTAGTTATGTTAGATTTATGTACAGCAACAGCAGGATAAATATAATCAGTACATACCTTTACAGTATATATATACCATATTATGGTGTTTGAGGGTTTGTGTGTGTATGTGTGTGTGTGTGTGTGTGTGTGTGTGTGTGTGTGTGCGTGTGTGTGTGTGCGTGTGTGCGTGTGTGTGTGCGTGTGTGTGTGTGTGTGTGTGTGTGTGTTTTCTGAACGACTTGTTTTCACCAAAGTGGTAAATTCACACTGCTTTGAGGCACCACATCATTGCAAGAAAGCAGTCAGAGGGTAAAGGGCGACGGCATGACATAAAAGCACCCATAAAGCCGAGACCTGTGTCACCCCGAATGCCCCGATGAGTTACCCACACCACACAAACACGCACACACAAACCGAACCAGAATAGAGCCGCCCATGGTCTTGCCACAAACCCCGAGTGAGCCCAGTGACCTCAGTGTATCGTCAGAAAAGTCTGCCGGAATGCTGAAATGTTGCAATACTTTATTTTCCTCTTTGCCATCTGATGGCCGATGCTGGAATAAAATGTAACTTGCAATGTAAATGGGAGTTCACATCTTGCAGAGTTGCAGGTGTGGTTTGCGCTTTCGGTACCTTTGCATGCGCACGATCCTCCGTGCTCTCATAGGTACTTCCTGTGGTTCAGACGTGGCTTTTGGATGTGGCAGACAAGCAGGCTTGTCTGAGAGGGGCAGGATGTTCCTCCACTGCAGATGCACAGCGGTTAACGAAGACACCCTGTGTTTGGGAGCGTACTACTTCTTCGAGAAACGTTCACGTTTACTGTATTTCATTTGGGACGACTCAAACAACATCTTGAAATATATTTGATTTTAATTCATTTAGGTAGATACTTTGAGATATTGCGTTCTCCAGTTCAAAATGATGACATAGTATTGTATTGATGCAAGGTTAATGTGTGTCTCTTCGAAACATCTTAATCAAGATAATTTATATGAAATGAGTTTTTTTAGTTTACATATTATATTGGAATTTTAATTGCAATTTCATTGCTGTGAACAATATAACCAAATGTATCATTCAACAGTGATATCATTATGGACATGTCGTGCATCTTCACGCTTAAGGCAAACATTGACCGTCTTTGGACGAATCAACAGATAATTATACCTTCTGCCAGTGTTATTTTCTTTTAGTAATGTGGCCAACATTAAAATCATACCTCATCATAACTCTACCATCATGTGCAGACGTATTTCTATGCGTGTGGCAGTGACCTGCTTTCATATCGCATGTTTCAGTACCTGACCTAGACCAAGCAAGGGAAGGGGGGTGCTCAGGAAATCCAAGACGAAGCGTATGTCTGTCAAACTATAAATGCAGGCATATGTACAGAAAGTATAGAGTCTTTTGAAAGCCAGTAACATGATCGCAGGCACCATTTTTCTCCCAAATGTTGTTCTCACTTTCTGCTTTAGCCCTCCCTCATGCCGCCGCCCCATTTTCATTTGTCTCCCTTTGACAAATACGAGCGATGTCTATTAGGATGCTTTATGAGGTGTTGGTGACGCAGGGTTCTCTTGACAACCATGTCCCAACTCCCCAAACACACACACACACACACACACACACACACACACACTCACACACACACCCACACACACACACACACCCACACACACACACATGCACATGCACACACACACAAACTCATGCACGCCTCAGAGTTGATCCTCTGTGCACTTTAATATCAGAACTCATTGCTCTCTGTTATTCATTTTGGTGCATCTTTACATGTAGTGGTGCGTGTGTGTGTGTGTGTGTGTGTGTGTGTGTGTGTGTGTGTGTGTGTGTGTGTCTTTGTGTGCGTGTGTGTGTGGGAGGGGGGGGCAGGGTGGTAGGTGGATGAGTGTGTGTGCCTGCACGCATGCTCACTGGGAGCGACTGTAGCCAGGTGCATGCTGGGCCTTTGTGGTTGTGGTCTTGCTTCCCGTGCAGACAACCGAGAAGGAACTGTCTCTTTTTATTTCATATTTCTCTTTGCTGTTTGCAGATTTGTGTGTCTGAGTGTCTTCTCACAACCAATCTACCATTGACACGTGATTGCATCATAATGCAGTGCTACTTGAGAGCATATGAACCCTTCATGCATTTAGAACAGGGAAGGGCGACTGGCAGTCCGCGAGCCGTATGCAGACCCCTTGATCGATTTTCCGGAAAAAAAAAAAAAGAATAAATAAATACAAAAAAGTGTTGATTGATTGACTTGTCCGCCTTACAGTGCAGTGGTGAGGGGTTCGAGTCCAGCCCCGGCCTTCCTGTGTGGACTTTGTATTATATGCTATTATTGTAATGTTACAAGAAATGTTGCTTTCCTATACAAGAAAACAAATCTTACAGCATTCTGTAACGAAAACAGATCTCAAATCTTCTAATTGTAGAATTTTGATCCAATTCCTGCTTTGTGGCGAATCTCATGTCTTGCATCCAAAAGACAGAGGCATCTTGGGAAGTTCCATCAGGAACATTCTGTCACTCTTCCTGATGCCTCCAGCACTCAAAAATAGGAAAATACTCTCTAGAGGCCGATTTCTTGTCACGCATGTGCAAAAGGTACAAATCAGTTGGGTTGCACTCAACTTGTTGCGGTGTCTACGCTGTCAGATTTAGTCCGTCACCAGATAAGATTCTGCTTACTGATTTGCTGTTGAACGTGCCATGTTATTTCTTTGTCACAACATGCTTTAAATCCAAAGTGGACATGTCAGAGGAAAACAAGTCATCACACATTTATTTTATTGACCCAAAGACAGACACGGGTTTATGTTTAATGTTTAAACAAGTGAGACACATCTGTCATGATACGTTCACAAACAAAAGCATACATAGTTGTGCCTGCATACCTGTAGAGACTTAAGTCAACAAGGTTGACGCTACCACATAGATTACCACATTCTCACAGTGGTTAATTAACTCCGGCGCTCTACCCAGAATCCTTGGTTAGCTACTGCTAAACACAGTCATCACAAAGGCCTCAATGCCACCCACTCACAAACCACGTACATCCAAGTATTGCCTTTGTCACAGAAAAGATGAACCTCACCCGTTTAAATTCATTTTAGGCATCGGAAATTGACCTCATCCTGCACCGTTTGCGGATTATTTGGACTTTTCTCAGTTCTGTGCTGGGAACCAGGGACTCTAAAGAAGCGACCACAACAAAATTTTGCTTGGTAATTTGCGTGCAAACGTAGTGGTTTCTAAAAACCCACACCGGCACACACTTTTCCACTTATGACTGAAGAAGCCGTTATATATCAGAGTCATTGTCTACAGCGTTGGAACGATGCATGAAAGCAAGTATGAATGAGATGAAGAAAGATTTCTGGATCCAGCAACACTGCAGTCCTAAAGAGAATAACACAAGATGATCCCGACTCCCTCGGTTTCTCATCATGATGACCCCGATATTTGAATTTTATTCATTCTCTTAAAATAAGTCGGAAGTCTGATGTCTCACTGTTGACAATATCTACCAACATCCCTTTGAGCCATTTCACGAGTAAGAAAGCACAATATGTGAGTGGTGTGTTTGAGCAAGGACAGGATATCTCAGTTAGGCTCAATGGAGCCCGGTAAATTGTTATGCCCGTCAGAACAAAATGTATCATCTGCTACTTTACACTTTCATTCGGAAATTGTTGAACATCTGGAATTGGCTGGCGAGCAGTCCGGGGGGTACCCGCCTCCCGCCCGATGTCTCTCCGTTCAAAAATAAGAACACGGCTCCTATGTAACTTTACTGGTAGTCGCGTATCATTGTTATTCAGCGATTGTTCTGCTGTGGTTTGCACACAATATACTTTTCTGTCTTTCTGTCTGTCCCATCAAATGCTTTTCTGTCTGACAGCATTTTCAATGAACATCACAAAAAAAAAAAGAAAAAACAAGAACAAACAAAAAAACAAAAACAGGGAGTATTTCAAGCTTCCCTGTTGCACAACAAAAGCATTCCAGCATAAAAAAGGCTTTCACCGACCATGCAGGTGAAAATGACAGTTTGAAAAAAGAGAGAGATGTGCAATCACATTGAAAAAAAATTCTTGAGGTGAAGAAAATAGATTACCATGACATGATGGCATGATATGTATGTATTTTCTTTTGTTAAGTGGAGTACTCGCTTTGTCAAATGCATTGATGTATGTCGGTATTGTATTGAATGCAATAGTGCTAAGATGTGGTTGTTTAAATGTAATACAATTTAAGGCCTGAATAAAATTAAAAAGTTAAGTTTATTTGCTTAAATCTTTCACTTCATGGGGTGCGCTGGCTAATGGTACAAGGCAGCCTTGAACCTTTTATGATCGCCGAGTTTGCGTTTTGTTTGGCCATGCGCACATAAAGTACATTGGAATTTTAGTTGATCTGGGAAAAAAAAATGGAAACCACTTTCAAAGTAACGTAAACTGCTTGTGAAGTGAAGTTAATGACCCTCCAAAATTTGAAACTTGTGCAAGACAATGCTGTTGAAGGCTCGAATTTATTCCCCAGAAGTTCTCTTGGGTTTTGCTGAAAGGCAAAGGTGTGCGTGCTGGATTGCATTTCAGGTTTGTTTGTTAACAGCTTTGTGTGAATCGAAAAGCTGGCTACAGCTGAGAGGAATAAGACAGGTTGGCATGGAGCAGAATTGACTTGGCAGAGCTCAGTCGGCAAACGGGTCCTGGTATGGGGTTACATCGTAGTTTACTTGTCTGTGGCTTGACAACTCTATATACAGAGAGAAAAGTAACCATGCACACATATGACATGCATATCCCAACAGCTACTAAGCAGCTCAGGATACTTAAGCTTACATTTACAGTACAGATGGCTTCCCACTGGGCAACTTTATTTCTTGGACTGAAGGGCTCATTGAAAGAGAGGCGGCTTATTCCTTACAGTTGTTCACCAGTGAGAGTGAGTTGGTTGATGACTTTGACGCTCATCGGCGTTTAGAAAAGTGGCACACATGAATCAATTCGGCCATGACGTCGCTGTCATAAATTGGGTTTCAGGCACTTGCTAGACATTTCATTTGGTATGCCTTCCGCGCCAATGATCATACAGTACAAGAGTTGAGTTAAAAAAAAAAAAAAACGTATTCCAAGTCCTTTAGTGGCCCTGTCGTGAAGTGGTTAGCGCGTCGCCCTCACAGTGCAGAGGTCACGGGTTCGATCCCGGTACTCCGGTTTACTCCCACATTCCAAAAAACACTCTAAATTGTCCCTATGTGTGAGTGTGGTCGTTCCTCTCTGTGTGCAGTTCAGGGTGTCCCCCGCCTACTGCCCAAAGACAACTGGGATAGGCTCCAGCAGCCCCCGCGACCCTTGTGAGTCCTTCAGTTTCTAATCACGATTACCCCGATAATTTAATGTTCTTCAATTATAAATACAAATACATACATGGATGCACCAGGATAAGGTTCTCATTGTGGCGGGGGGACAAATCACCTGAGTAGTGTGGGGTCCATGCTTTGACAGTGTGGAAAAATGAAAAATGAACCCTCTACAATGACTACTTCCAATTGTTTGCCGAAGGTCGGCGGCTGCCTGAACTTTAGGATCTTATTTATTCTCTTTAAATAAGTCTGAAGTCTGATGTCTCAGGTACTTGTTGGCCACTTCTTGTCGTATGCCTTCCACTCCAATGGGATAAAACAAGAGCTGGATTTAAAAAAGTACTTTCACCCTTTCATGCACCAATAACGATAACCCGTAATCTGATAACATGATAAGATGTCCACTGTAGTCACCGCTGTCCCTGAAGGGGTTAAAAAGAGAATCAATGTCAATTTTTGTGTTTAACCATGGTGGTTATTTTGGTTGGACTTTGACCAAACAGTAGAGCACATTACGAACGACATTGCATGTCTGCTCAATCCTTTAATGTACCTTGTTTTTAAAGCAACGATTTAACATGCACGACACATTTTGTTCTTGCTGCCATTTGTCACAATCGTGCAATTGAGAAGTGCAACTTTACCTTCACCTTTCTGACATTTCCATTTACGTGGTGACTTTTCTCTTCGGGAACAGGTCTTCACAATGTGTGTTGTGTCTTTGCGCCGCCCCCGCCTCTCTTAAATCAAGAAGACAGAAGTGAGAAACGGTTGACAAGTGCGACAAGCGTCTTCCTGTTGTGCGTGTGCGAAACCCCAGACGACTGTCTAAGTTGCTCGCACGCAAACGCCGACCGAGAAACCATAGCAACGGCAGGTCTCCACATACAGAAGACGGAAGTGAGCCGACACTGAGGAAGTTTTTGGTTTTTTGATGGCCATCGGCATGGTTTCATGAGAAAAACCTCGCTTCAGCCGCAGATATGCAGCCGGCGTGGGAATGTAATCATCATCATGACGATAGTACGAGTGACACCATTGGTATTACTAAAGGTCACTCCTGTGGAGACAAACCATCAGAAGTATTCAGGCTGTGTACTGAAATAGATTACAGACTCAACACCCTTACAAAGTAAAAAGCTGCATACTTGGAAATCCGCTTAGGGTGCAAAGGTAAAAAAAGGAAACATTTATTTTTATTGATCAATTTTATACAATAACTCAGCGCAGTGAGAAAAAAAAATTCTCTGCATACAAAATAGTCCCTCTCTTTTATTAACCCTCATAGAACTCCTACTGAGAAAGAAAACAGCATTGGCTCAGGTTTTTATGGTATCAAAATAACACGTTCACGTAGCTTTGCCAGCATTGTGAGCTGACGACAACAAAATGTGCGAATTTAACCAGTGACCAAAAAAAATCCAAAAATACACTTTTGATACCTTGCTAATTATTCTTTGAGCTGACAACATTTTTTTCCAACAAGGCAATCATCATGCACCTCCGAATCTGTGGCGATATCATCATTTATACTCCCTGATCCAGTTTCTTCCTTGGCACTTCTGTCCTCAGTTTTTCTACCTCCTAACACACAAAAATCTCAATCAAGACCTCGATCAAATTCTTAACCATGAAAGACTTAACCTTGTTTGTCTCCTTTTTTTAACATTTTGAAAAAAGCAACAAGCCACTTTTGACAAAGGAAAGAGTACCACTATCTTCAAATACAGGCAGTGAAATAAATAGTCACCAGAAAAATTTAAATAGAGATACCTGAAAATCTCCTTAACACTTTCATGCACCCTGTAACCTGATAAGCTGTCCACTGTAGTAACCGCTGTCCCTGAAATGGTTAAATACAGTCATGAATTTATGTGTACTTCCTTGGTTCCCACCACGTTCAATTTTTCTCTTTTAACAATGAGAGGATGTAGTGTCACGCAAATTCCGAATCACTAAATTTCAAATACTTATTACATGCAGGTGCTTCTCCGGCAGCTTCCCATGATGCACCTCCAGTTCTGCCGTTATAGTGTCACTGTTGTCATGGAAAGGTCTTGAGACCTGTTTTAGCAAACCACAGAAACGTACTCATCTTTAACTTCGAACCATGTTGTGTGTTTCACTTTGAATGTGTGAGTGCATGCGTCTGTGCGTTTGCGGGTGCGTGCCGAGAAGAAATGCATGTTGCCCTGGCACTTTTGCGATACGCACCGATGTATGAACCAGATCGGCCTCAGTTAATTTCTTTCTCACCTTGTCTGAAGCCTGTCTGACACCCTTTTTTGAGGTAATCGCAATGTCCAAAAACCTCGAGGGAAGTGCCAACTCATGGGCTCATTGCTGTGTGTCCTCATGTGGGTGTCTGTCTCATGGTGGATGTATGTGAGACAGAGAATATTGCAACACAGTTGAAATTTCATATTCAACTCTGAGGTTCTCCTTTTCATGAACACATACAACTGACGTGTTCTTCCACATTATTTCAGCCAATGTCTACTCATAAACCAACAGAACTTTGCCACAGATTGAAACCAAATTCATTGTTGATATTGTCCCAGTCGATGAATCACGATAATTCATAATCAAATAAGTGAATTAATTGTCCCAATAGTTGATGAAAGAAATGTGAAATGTGAAATGTTAGCTTGAGCACACCTTTTTACTTTCCATCATCTAAGATTCAAAGCCTGAGGTCAGGTTTTAGCATTTTCACTGTCCTGAGTCTGACTGATACGGACGTACTTCACTAAAGTTCACTATTTGGAAGAAACATGATGAGGCCATTCAAGCCTTGACACTTGATTTTTACTGTTTGGAGCTTGACAGTATTTGCCTGAGAAGGAAAAAAAGAAAAGAAAAAGTACTAACCTGTTGGTATTATTAATCAATCCTCTTGTGTAGCCATCCATTTTTTGATCCGCTTATCCTCACAAGGTTCGCGAGGGGTGCTGGAGCCTAACCCAGCTGTCTTCGGGCAGTAGGCGGGGGACACCCTGAACCGGTTGCCAGCCAATCGCAGGGCACACAGAGATGAACAACCATCACACCTCGGAACAATTTAGAGCGTTCCATTAACATGTTTTTGGAATGTGCGAGGAAACCGGAGTACCCGGAGAAAACCCACGCAGGCACTGAGAGAACATGCAAACTCCATCTTGTGTATATTCATTTAAATTTACTTTTGAAGACAGAAATTGTTCCACTGCACCCCGATGCCTAACAGTGAAACAGGGCTTGGTAAAAAAACATCTTGCAGCATGTGGCAAACGTGGCTGAGTCAATCCATATCCCAAAGCCGCACCTGCCACAGCCTCGGCCTCAAAAGTACTCTGAGCTGTGCCTGGGTTTGCCCAGCATGTCACCAAGCACCCATGGGTCCTCTGAGCAGGGTCCCCACAACACTAGAACTGACTCCCAGCCAGGGTACACTACTGGGCCATGAGAATTCATCAAGGGTGCTCTGCGAAACGCTCCAATCTCACCTGATTATTCTAAATATAGTTTAAATACCTTGTTCATCTACCTATGCCAGCGACGTATCATGACAATCAGAACCATTATATTCAAATTGCGTGCAAATGGTAATGAGATCCTTTTTTACTTTTTGTGACAGTTTGCACTTTAACTGCGGTCAGACAGAGCAGCACCAGCTGGGGACAAAAGACAAAACTGGAAACAGATCATGTGGAAACAAGCACCTGTTCACAGCTGTGTGTGTGTGTGTGTGTGTGTGTGTGTGTGTGTGTGTGTGTGTGTGTGTGTGTGTGTGTGTGTGTGTGTGTGTGTGTGTGTGTGTGTGTGTCTGGCTACGAAGCGAATGAAAAATGGGGAAGAAGTTTATAGGCTGCTAAATGCCAGACTCACCACAGGTGAGAGCTCCTCCGTCGACCCCATTAAAAGCTAACAAAATAGAGCGTCTGTTCAACTACTTTGTGATTTAAGATCCACAGCACAGAGCAGCGATACAAAGATTTTCTTACTACAGTTTCTGCTGTGGGTTGGCACAGTTGTAAATGCCATGTGGTTTGGCTTGCGTATGGGGGCATGCAGCCCCCCCTAGGGTCTTCTGGAAAGTTCCCCGCTCGAAAAAATGCGAAAAACGTCAATGGCAGAATGTCAGCGGAATCTTCAAAATGCATTCGGAGAACTGGTGACTCCGTAAATTTAGGTAAAGTGGAAATTGGCTGTTTTTCTTAGAAAGGGACACTCAAAAGAATGTCACCGTGTCACCATTCAGTTTTTCATTCCACAAGCAAGAAATTCTTTTTCTGTGTCTATCTTTGTTTCATAGCTATATATGTACAGTGACTTAACATGAAGGAATGCTCATAAGTCATTTATGTTCCTTAGCTTGTAAACTGTGCAGCTACGGAAAGCAAGACATTTAATATAGCTCACAATGGGCCTCATCTACGAGATGCATGGAAATGTTATTTACCCTGCACACAGTGTCAGCGTACAAGCAAAGTCCGTCTTCACGACACATTGGCACCAGCCAATTTTCTCCTCAACACCTTCTGTAAGTTCTTTTGAATTTTCTTGATTACAGATATGTTTCTCGTGTCATATGATTTGAATGGTTCCCCCCTGCGGCTGAGCCTCATCAATCCCTTTGAATTTGTGGTAATGCAGGCACATTGTATTGATGTCCATTACATTGTCCAGTAAAAGGCCACTCTTGTGCAGCCTGGTTTTAGGGCTCTGTTTAAAAAAAAAAAAAAAAAAAAAAACATTCAAAAAAACAATCCAAGCTTTTAGGGTTACTGCAGAGGAAAACCACCACTCCGTGACAATGAATATTTTACCTTGCTACCGGCAGTCGTGCAGCATTTAGTGACCACAGGCAGTGTTAAGTGTTCCTGACCAGAGGCGAAGGGGGCACTTAACAAATGATAATGCCCACTATCAGTCAGTGCTTTGGCCTGCCACTGTTGCCTGAGAGCTCCTTGGTGGCTGGAGCCAGACCACTCTAGGCCCACCACTGACCAACCAGTTAACCACACACTCCACAGCCTCCAGCACAAACACACCTCTACTTCCCGGTTGGAAGAGGGAATCTGGTCATCAATGAAACGACAGCTGCCATTCTGAAGGCCGGTTGACCCTCTGCCCCCGCAAAAGCTGGGGAAATGGCCCCCACCTGGCCTCTGTAAAAGGCTATGGGGTAAGATATTATGAAAGGTCGAGTAGTTGTTGATTTGGGATGGCAGTAGATCAGATTTTATATAAAATTCAAATCGCGGCAATTCTTTGCATTGCACAGACACAAATCATTCCTGAGTCATTGCATGTCTTGATATACGTGAGAGGAATTCAGATTCGAGCAAACAAGGCACAACAGATCAACAGATTAGATTGTCTCAGATTACTTTTTAATCTCAAATCAATGTCTTCCTGATTGAGTTCCCCATCCAGGGGACTCCCCAAACGTGATGTTATATAATGTTGGCCAGGAGGTGTGGTAGATGTCCACTTCACAATCAGTTTCATATAACACGATAGCAATCCATGGTCTCACGGTGGTCTGAGTTGAGAAAGGTAATCAGCTACAAAACGTTAAGATCATATCATCATACTCCTGAAAACGATTCTAAAAAGTAAAAGGCCACATGGAAGTGCACAAAATGTATCCATCCGTCCATTTTCTATACTGCTTGCCTTTATATAAAAAATGGGAATTATAAAATATAAATATAAGCATACAGCATGCCCTACGACTGACTGGCAACCAGTTCAGGGTGTAGTCTGCCTTCCACCCAAAGTCAGCTGGGATAGGATCCTGCAACTCCCCGTGACCCTCTTTAGGATAAGCGGTGTTGAAAATGGATGGATGGGTGCAGCATGTTGGTCAACTGGTTAGCACGTCTGCCTTACAGAACAGAGGTTGTTGGTGGGACCCAGCCTTCCTGTGTGGAGTTTGCATGTTCTCCCCGTGTCTGTGTGGGTTTTCTCCAGGTACTCCAGTTTCATCCCACATTCCAAAATCGTCCATGGTAAGTTGATTGAAATGCTCAAAATATTCCCAAAGTGTGATTGGGAGTGTGAATGGTTGTTCGTCTATGTGCGCCCTGCAATCGGCTGGCAACCACTTCAGGGTGTACCCCGCCTACTGCCCGAAGACAACTTGGATGTAAACACACAATCAGTCATTTACTGTACACTCACATTCACACCTATGGACAATTTCGAGTCCTCAATTAACCTAACATGTTCACAAACGCAAGCACAGGGAGAACATACAAATTCGACATCGGAGAACCCGGGTAGAAATTCAAACGAAGGCGCTCTCATCTCGAGTCAGATGTGCTTACCACAAGGGCATTGTGCCTCCTCCACAAAATTCAAGAAAGGGGGAAAATTACGAGACAGTAAAGGGGCGAAATGATCACTTTTGCATGAATTTAGCACTACAAAGAACTGTCTGACGTGACTTGGCGAAGGAGTAAAAAAACTGGAAAAAAAGGCAGAAAGCAAGAGTAGCCAGCAGTCCCTCTGTGTGGTCCTCTTTCTGGAGTGTGTGTTCTGTTTAACTCTCGCTTAAGTGTTTTAAAGTGTTACAAGTGCATTAGTGCTGTAGGTCACGCCTTTGCTTGGCTAACCTCTGACCCCCTATTCTCCCTCCCGCACCAACCTCATTCGCTGCGACGGGTTGGAGAGTGAGCTCACGTCAAGGGGATAGGCTATAGCGTTTTGGAGAGGGAATTGCCTCGGGGGAAGTGAAGGGGCGGCTGCAAAAGGAGAGGGTCCGTAATGACCTCCTCTTGGATCCTTTAATGGCTCCCCTCCGTTTTGTGTTAGTGTTCACACCGGGGGCGACACTGAATTATTTAGAAGTCTACAACTGTGATCACACAGATATGCTCACATATGACGACACACACAGTCACCGATAAACAAAACACTCATGCTACAAGTTGACGTGAATGGGGACCATTATTCTCCTCTATCACTCCTCCCGTTCGTGGCCACATATGACAGAAAAACAACATCTGCACATTTGTTTCTCTTTCTCTGGGAATTGCTGACTGCGAAAGTCCCCATCACATGTTGTATGTAAGCTTAGACATAACATCCCGCGACGATTGCTTGGTTTTGCTGGTAGTAAAGTCAGAAAGTTGATAGTCATCATGCAAACTTCATGCATTTTGCTTTGGAACTTTGAGTTCTGTGTTTTTAATGTTCCTGTGGGCATCAGCTTGTATTTAAAAGACTCAGCAAATCATCAACAAGCTGTGTTGGAAAAGTGATGAATCACAAATGAGTGTGTGCTTTTGATTGCCAAGTGTTCAAAGTTGGTTTAAAGTCACCATGCCATCTAGTGGTACTACACACAGCCACAGGTCTTTCAGAGCACGGGTTATGCTTACAGTTACTTGGCACTTAAATTGTCACGCAGTCCAAATTTGAAGATGAAAGCGAACGCTGCAGTAGGCTGTCGTTGATCTCGAGGTTCAAGCCTCTGCAGACGTTTACGGCCCGAGTGATCTAACCTGCGACTAACCCTCTGTTTCCTCCCCTACCCTTGATCCTTGAACCAAAACCTCTCCACATGTGAAAATACAGCCGAGAGCCACAGACCATAACCACGCTTGTAAAGCTCACACAGTCTCTGACCTCTTTGTCATTTGCAACAGTATATGGTGCAAGGTGTGTGGGTCTTCAGGTCTGCCTTTCCTAATTGAAAAGAGGAACGGATTTTTGAAACTCTTTCTGGGTCTCCTGACCTGCACCAGAGGCCTGAGCAAAATAATTCCGGCTGTAGCAGGCTTTTACTATCACTAAAAAGAGGATGTGCATATTACTGAAGTTCTCCCCTCAAGATACAATGTCAGAAAAAGATAAGTCCAATTGTACCCCATAGGGCAAATTGTCGCCCTAACTCCTTGTGCTTTTACAAGGTTTAAAAAACAAAGTCGAGGCCTACAGGCCACATTCTGCCCACCATGTCATTTTATGTTGCACAAGAAACCTTGGGAATATCGCGCATTGAGCCCAATGCACAACAGGCACATTGTGTCTTGAAATGTCAAGACAGTGCATCCCGAATGAAATAAATTTTAGATTTTGGAGGTTGTGAATGCGGTGAATTTCTTTTATACTCGGCATAAGACTTCTGCAGCCTTTTTCAGAAACTCTGGAGACAGTCACACTTTGGTGCGTCTTCAGTGTGTGGTGGGTATGCCTTCCCAGTGTCGTCACAGCTGTCAAGACGTGGCGACGTCAACATGTGCATCTTTAAAAACATTTTTTCTGTGCGCTATAGACGCACGCAAAACAGATTTATTATTATTTTTTTTAATAGGCTTCAACCTAAAACTTGGGTTTTATAGTAGACATTACAGTGTAGCAGTGGCGTGCCGTCAGAAGCACAGACGTATACTTAAACTTTAAATGAAGTGGTAACAATTTATTTCCAACAGGCTTTTTTTGGTCTTCATTTCATAGCGTATGTCTTGGTCGTGCGGCTTCTAGTCGTTTGTGGGTTTTTTTGGGGGGGTCCAGCTTTACTTTTCAAGAAAAACTGGACAAGGCCAGTTCAACCAACAATGCTTTGCTGGGTGGCTTGTTTTCAATCCAGAATTTGGGGAGTGGTGGGGGGCAATTTTCAGAGCAGTTATGTAAAAGTGGAATAGCTAGCATCCCCAGGCAGGATCCTTTGCATTAGCAACTGTGCTATGATGTTAGTTATTTATTTAAAGATTTTATATTGATTTAAAAAATGATTGTGAAGTCCTGTAATGTACTGTAAAGGTTTAGAGTTGATGTATTGTAAGATAAAGGTAACATAAACTTTTCTTGATGATACACATTGGTCTATTTCGTATATATATATAAATCGGATAAGTATTCAATGGTTGCAGGTGAGAGTGCTTGGAAGGGAGATAAAAAGACAATGGGCTGTGAATCTGCAAAGTTGTTTTTAGTAACATGCACCGCTGTGTGAATTTAGCCTTGGTTATTTAGCATGTTCTTTTTTTTTTTGGCCTTTTTTTTCAACATTATTTTGTGATTTTATTGAGAGGTGGATTAGATCACTCAATACCCACTGAAGGCCCAGGTCCCAAACTCACTGCCCGCCACTGCACATCGTAAAACACTGGGTGAGATGACATTTTCGTGGCTACTTTACAGGGTTAAGTAGCTAAATTAAAATCATGCGGTTCATTTTACAGGTACCCCATCACGCCATGTTTATATTGTTCTGCAATTGCATCTTTCATCACATTTAAGTTGTTGTTATAAACATTTCGCTTCCAGTTGCTGTGTCACTACGTTGACTTACAATGTGTGTGTGTGTGTGTGTGTGTGTGTGTGTGTGTGTGTGCGTGCGTGCGTGCGTGCGTGCGTGCGTGTGTGTGTGTGCGCGCATAACACGATACGTCCTGATTGAACATGTCACTGATGGCTGATGGTGGGTCCCCGAGCGCCAAACGAACCTTTGCCTCTGAGTCCAAGCTGCATCTGTGTCTCTCGGTCCTGTTGCCTCCCGATTCACCTTCAGCCCCTTAAGAGGCCCGCCATAGTTTTCGCTGCAGACCCAGGGGTCAGATGGAAAACATACACTCATAAACAGCATCTATTATTCATTGCCTTACAGCCCGGTGATCCACACACATCACACACATTGACTACAGCAGCTGTCCAGTCTTTGAAAATGATCTCAACTTCGTTCAAGTTCATAATCTCGTGGCAGACCTCATTTGGAACATGCGCATGATCTAACCTGATCAAGTCTAATAATGGCATTCAAAATGTCAACTTCTACAAATGTAATAATGTAGTGCTGAGTTTTGATTGATACTGTCAAAGTGGGAGTGATTTATTATTTGAGTGAATGTTTGTCGTGTCATGCAAATGAACTGTATCACACTGATGGGTGCTTGTTATATTTTTCAACTATTAAGGGCTGCATGAAAGTGGAATCTAAAAAAAAGTCACTTCTATTTGATGACATTTAGAGGTGCAATGATTAACCGCTTAATTCACATAATCAATTATCAAATTAATCAATATTTATTTTTGACAATTGATTAATCCTTTAGATATTTTTTTAAACTGTCCAAACACTCAAAATTTCATCTTCTGATTGAGAAATATTATCCATTTTCTGCAGTCCTCCATGAAAGCAGACTGATTGTCTTTGTGTTGAATCAAAGTAAAAAATGTGCTTTTACAGTTGGAAAACAATGAGCAATGTTTTTGCCTATTTTCTGATATTACCGACCAAACATTAACTGAATCATCATTCATTTATGTCCATGCATTTTGGCCTATGAAAAAAAGGATGTAATTTAAAACGTCTTTTTTTTTTTTTTTTTTTTTTGCCAGTTCATCGATGAGTTGACAAAATGATTGACAGCTCATTCGATGATTGAAATAAACGTGTGCAGCCCTAATTTCATTAGCTTGTGCGGGTATTCGGCACATGACTGCTTTAGCCAAGTGCCTTGCGACTTACTGAGACACTCACATCTGCGCAGCATGTGTGTGCCCAAAAAAAAAAAATGTTGGTCGGTCTTTTGACGGAAAGTCCTGTACATGTTGGTAAAGCTGCCGCTGATCCCTTGTAAATATACTGCTTGTATTGTTGCCTTCTCTAATCAACGGGTACAAACATTGGGCTTGAAATGAGTCATTTGAGTATTATTAAGTTCTCTGTTGATGTCTAACAGGGGCAATTAGGACTTTTCCAACACAGTGTTTGTGTCATTTGAAAATGTTAGTCACTTTGTGTGAAAGAGTGGGCCCACAGTTGACAGGGTGTTAGTGGACTAATCCATTAGGGTCCCCTAAGGCCCCATGATTACACACACCGCTAATACACATGTTGGCACTTTTCTTTCAAGATGTTTTTTTTTTTTTTTTTTCTGATGACATCAGCTACAGATTGTTTGTTTGTTGGCGGTGGATGGGTGGAGTAGATGGCTATTTGCCCTTGAATTGGCAATTCAATTACAGGAGAGTGCTGCTCATCTCCCTTTTGACGCCCCGACCTCACCCATCTCCGCAAACTCCTGCAACAGGACTGCCCACCCCCCTTTTAACTCCATTTTATCCACAATCCCACCCAAGCTTCACAGCGAGCTCAGCAGTAAGTGGCTCCCGCTAACGACCTCTAATGATTTTAATTGTCCGCAATCATGCACAGCAGTCATGAATCTCAGGGAGAAAGAGAGAGGTTGTCATATGGTGTGTATGATCCTGGAACAATTACCTCCAGAGCTCCACGGGAACATGACTCCCAACTCCGAAGCCTGGGGAGACACGGAATAAGAGTGGCGCCCTGCTCGTTTGAGTTACTGGTTGCTTGAGGCGATATCTGTAAGAGGAGAATCTTAAAACTTTCTTCTGTAATGTGACAGCTAGATTCCAACTCAAACTTTGCAGATGATTCGCTTGATTTCAAGTTTCGGTTGCGTGTTGTTGAGGAGAGAGAGACTGACATGAAAAGTGGCAGAGTTTCGTTGCTCTGATTGTGTGCGTACAGACTGAAACGACCCCCGGAGGTTAACATGAACGTGACAAGAAGACATCTTTGCTTCCTTTCAATAAAATCCTGACTCAGTGGCGAACGTACAAAGTCAAATTGAAATGCAGACTAAATATAAACGCCCCTGTGTGCAGACATTCTTCTTCACTTCTGCACTTCTCCAAAACCCTCAAATATACAGTACATCCACATCCTCCCTTATGATAAAAATATAACTTGCAACATTGACTGATTCTCAGTGGAGCT
Source organism: Hippocampus comes (assembly GCF_001891065.2). NCBI lineage: Eukaryota > Metazoa > Chordata > Actinopteri > Syngnathiformes > Syngnathidae > Hippocampus > Hippocampus comes. The sequence continues at coordinate 105,847 of NW_017805536.1, read as the reverse complement.
CCACATTGGGAAACACAGTGAGGTTGTTTGCGGGAGCTCTTGAGGTGGGAGGGAGGGGGGGGGGGCATTGGTGCCGTGCTCTGCCAGAGCCGCATGAAGCGGGACCACCCAGGATGGCGTCAGGAGCTTGGCAGGGGTTCAGCGAGGTTGGCCGGCTGGCAGCCTGTGCCCTACGCTGAGGCGGAAGGCGGGAGTAGGCACTCTGAGGCCCTGCCAGAGTCGGCGCGGATATTCAGCTCAGCCCACAAAGGCCACTTCAGCCTCCACAGCAGAGCCACAGTGATAGGATGTGTGTGTGTGTGTGTGTGTGTGTGTGTGTGTGTGTGTGTGTGTGTGTGTGTGTGTGCGCGCGCGCTGTAACGATTGTGTGCCCGTCCATCCATGTAGGTCTGGCGAGAGCACATGCACAGGGAGATATTTTTAGGATATGTACTTTTCTCCAGTACGAGAGACCTCCCATATGGAAATGAAGAGGTTGAACCAGAAAATATTTATTCATGAGAAATCCATACCTCAGTGATATTCTTGCTCATAGAATAAGAAAACACTGTGGCACGTCTCGATGTCCAACCAAACTCTGTAAATGTTAAGCAGTCCCTCACCACCGGCCTGTGATGGTTCAATGAGGCTGCAAAACAAAGACTTTCTCCTTGTGTTTATGTCTTCCAATGGGGCCAGTCATTTCATCGCAGCACTTACAGCTTATAAACTCCTTGACAAATCACATTAGTATTTAGCTTCTCTCAGCAGTTTACGGCCTGACTGCCAAAGTATCGTTTATCACTCTGTAATTCACTTTGCTAGGTAAATTCACTTTGGCAGTTCTATTGGGTCTGTCTGCTGCAGAGGCCATTGGTGAGAAGGAAGACTATTTGAATTGTGAGCACCATTGGGGGAAAATATTAAAAATGTGAGTCATTTTGTGGGTTTCTTGTAATCCTTGAAAACAACAAAGGCCACCATGACTTTGTTGAGCAGTTAAGTCCATAAATTGCATCATGATCTTTTTCTCCTCTCTATCTTTGTGTTTCCTTCCCAAGAGAGCACAGGCGGTTTTTACAAGGTTGCAAGGGGTGGCAGCTGCCTCCTTGACCAAATGTTTTGCCACCCGATGCCGGCTACGAATCTATGAATACTAAATTCAAAGTTGTACTCTAAATGTTCCTTATATTGTCTCTATGGTGTGAATCAAAATCGATTTTCGGATTCAGATCGTTTTTCGTTACGTCCCTACTGTACATGATTTAATGTTGAGGATTTTTTCTTTAAGTTTGGAGATTGTCCATTCCTGATGGTAAATTCAAATGTACCCTGTATGTTCTTCAACCCTAAATTAAAATTGGATCACAAAGTTCGAGATTATTCAAAATTATGGCCTCAAGATTGATTCATGCATTTGGGGCATTTGCAAGACTCAACAGAGCCCTGAATGCAACCCTGCCAGTTCATAAATCATATGTTTCTCTCTGACAATTAGACACCGACCTCTTGCTTCTTAAGCCTTAAACTTTAAACTGCCAGATTTCATGTTCTGATTTGGTTAGAGTTGAGAAGATCTCCTACAGGGAAGGCCTGGTGTTTGACTAGTTTCTATAGTCTATTTCTTCAGACCATTCATCACTCTCATAACCACAACCAAAAAAAAAAAAAAAATACACCTCCACCTCCCTGCCTTCCTGAGGGCAGCTTTCTTGAAGATTAACAGATCTGCCTCGACTTTCAGACGCACTCAAACATAAATGCCCGTGTAACAACCTACTGATCCCTCCTTGACTTTTTACATTCTCTCCATCTTTCACTTGGTAGAAAAAGCAGCATCAGCTTACTTGTCAAACTCTTCTCTGTCACTCAAAGTCAATGACCCCAATCCAGAAGTTAGTCATTACCAGATTTCATCAAATATTTACAATTGTGTTGAACTGTGTGATACGTCCATGTGCATCTGTTTCTTGATGGAAAATTAGGTCGGGGTCTGGATATGATTCACTTTTTCAAAGTGTTATCATTCTGATGAAAAAGGTAAGTAATACCCCCATACAGCCACACCACACACCCATGCAGATGGGCAAGAAACATAAATAACATCCCCACACGCCACCGAGCACTGCCTGAGTGATGGAAGGGAGGAGTAAAGGATTTCCCCTAATTGAGGCGTAAAGGACCATGGAGAGAAGCCAGGATTACGAGGGGCTTCACCTTGATCCATAGAGATGCAGATGGGAATGCACGAGGGACATCCATATGCGTTCGATTCGCCATCCGTTCCCTCATACAGAACAGTGTCACCATGGGTGTAAACCATAAGTATAGGTCCAATCTTCTGGTGATTCACTACTTGTGTGTGTGTGTGTGGCTAAAGTCATGCTGTGCTTCTGTTTATCTTTGCCATTCTGTGCGCAAGCTGCACCCCAGATGACGCACTACCACTTCATTGGGTTAAATTTGTCTCCAATCAGAATCTTTGCTTCGATGGATGGTTTATGTTTGGATTATGCGGACCTTAGACAGTTGGTGTGTCCAAACAGACTCCAATTCTTTACAGACAGGAAACTCCTATTAATATCTGAACTGCGTATCTTCAACCATGGTAAACTTGATACTGTCAGTGTGGCGCGAGATGGTATGACGAAAAACCTGCGTAGCTCTACATGATTTCCTGAAATGCTTGGCTGAAGAGGAAAAGTAATACATTTAACCTCCTCCAGGAGCTGCTGATCAGGATCAGTGACTCTATTTACATCCGTAAATTCTTCCGTCAGACAGCGGAGGGCTTCTACAGTATTGGGATCAATAAAGCATTCATCTCAACTCAACTCAACTGTATTTATAGAGCACTTTCAAACAGCCATCGCTGCATACAAAGTGTTGTACATGGAGCAACTAACATATACAACAGTAAAGCAATAAATCAGTAACAAATATGGTAGAAAGATCGACCATAATCCTTAATCCTTTACTAGACACTGACACTTTCTCTGAATACTTCAGGTCTCTTAACGTTAGTAGTATTTCTAGACATCTGTCGGGGATCAATTTCATGAGTCTTTACATTACCAGATGATTTTTCTTGGATGTCCAACTCTCTGTGCCTGAGCTGAGTTGACTTACGGAGTTTGATTAGGAACAAGACACAGGCACACCCTCCACTCCTGCTGGTGCTAAACCAAAAAAAAAAAAAACCCAAACAAACAAACAAAAACCAGACAGAGCAAAACCATGACAGGTGTGTTTCAGCAGGGAGCGATGAAAAACAGGAAGGACAGCGGCCTGTGAGGACCGGAGCTTGACATGCCTGCAGTCGGCCTATATGCACCAGTTATTTGTATTGGTCAACACAGTATTCATTGTGCGGCACTGTTTTAACTGCGAATGAATAACTGTGTCATTTGGCCAGTTTGTCATGTCATGGTCCTGTTTGAATTTGTGTTTTGTATTTCAGTTGCCTTGGTGAGCATTGGTGGGCGGAGTCTCTTTGTTGCAGTCCCACTTTCCATTTGACAATCAGTTGGTTTAGAGGTGCAGCCAGGGCCGTGCAGGCCATCGGGAATTCCGGGATAAAGTGTTGATTTTCCCAAACGGTCGCATGACGGACTTTCCTACTGTGACGTTCGCCGTATGAATCCACCCCCTTCAGTTGTCTACGAGGTTAGATGCGTCGGGGCTGCCGTTACCCCCTTGATGTTCCTCTTCCGGCATGGCTATGGACTATTTCTGCACAGTCAGGCCTCTTCAAAATTACACTGCAAGCCGCAGCCCTTTGCTCCCATCTTAACAAAATCATGTCAAAAGCAATTAATATCTTTAATACCCCCATCAGCGCTGACCACCAAACTGTCGATAGGCCTGCCTCTTTTTTTTTTCCACCTTGGTATTTGTAGCTCTTGCCTGGCCAGCGGTTTCCTCGGTTTCATTTCCTAGTGCCCTTTTGGTCAGCTGTGGTTTTCAAAGGGGCACGGGGCAGGGTGTTGTGGGCAGGTCGCTCTTCCACTAATCCCCCACCCCACCCCCGACCCTATTAAGTACTTCTCTAGTGGTTGTAAAGCCTGCCGCATCTAATGCATCGGCCTGCGGATCAGACTTGACCAGAGACACTCATCCATTAAGGACAAGCAGAAGATGGGCTGGATGTTGATCAGCTCCTGACGTTATTGTTGCAGTTTTGAGCAAATGCGATATTGGCTTAAGCGTCTTCTCATTTATCTGAAAGTAAAAACAAATTTTCAAGGCTTTGTTGAATTGCTCTGGTCACTTATTTTCCTCTCTTACAGGAATGTTGGAAAATGATGAAGGGTGATGCTTTTTCTGTTCTCAAGCCACATAATTTTAAAATGCCGACGCAGCCTTTTGTTGTGTCTTTGAGTGTGATCGTATGCTGCTAAAAAAGTTGCCAGGTGACCTTATACTCCTAAATTATTCTTCTACCACCAGAACCGATTCAATTGTTCTTTGCTTCTCATCCCCACAATCTGTGAATCCAATACCCAAGCCTCACTCAGAGGTGTTTCTTTTATAGCTTAGATTTGCAAAAGGAAGAGGAAGATGAGTTTTGACTTGGGAGCCAGGGTTCCACAATATTTGGTTTCTCCACATTTTCATTCATTTCTCTTGGCAGACATGACCAGTAACTGAGTGGAAGGTCTTGGCAGAGCATGCGATAAAAGCTCATGATTAAAGGGGCTAAAATAAGTACTGTATATAGTTCATGTATCCATTAAAAACTGGGAAAAGAAACAGAAAGGTTGAAAGAAAAAATGTTTTTCTTGTCAAAACTCCCCTGGTCTGTTGGTCTATATTGTAATACATCAATGAGTAATGTATTTATTTTTAATGTACTTGCGGTTTTGGTTTTTATGATGCGTGCCCTATTGGAATAGTACAGGTGAGGTTTTCTTTGCACAATCGACATAAAATACATGTTCATCTACGCACCTACTGTCATGGTCATTCGATACCATTCAGAAGGCCCACACACCTTGGCGGGCTGGGTGGTGTTGCCGGTGAGCACACTGTAGTGGTTTGGCGCCGGGACCGAGCCTGGCTCACCAAGTGTGCGTGTGTGCTTTTGCTCTTCGTGAAAGTTGGCATTCGTGTTGCTGTCAAAGATGGCCGTACGCTCTCTGCTTTACTTTTAAACAGCAGCTATACCGCAGCTGTGCAAACACATATACATTAAGACAGAATAAATGACTTTATGTTGGATGTGTGTTTCTGATGTTTTAGGACAGTTATTTTTGTAGCGGCGGTGGTCTTCTGTGTAATTATTGCTGATGTCGATGGACTCTTCTTATAACAGCACATAAGGGGTAAGGAATGGAAGAACACCAGCTGGGCCCGGCTCATCGTCATAAACGGACTTGAATTTTATTGTATGGTAATGCGGCAAATTAAGGTGTGACTTTTAGTTCATTTTAATTCTTGATTTTAAAATCTTAAGTCTTTAAATCTTTAAGTCATGATGATCACATGATCAGAAAAAAATGGTCTTTGTTTCGATAGTTATTACACAAACAACTTCCTGTCTGTGGCCTATAGATGTAGGTCACTGTCCACCATAAAACTATGGTCCTCAACCTATTTCCCACCGCGGCCGGGTTCATACAAGTTCATTATTTTCGCCGACCAGAAACCGGTGGGGGAGTGGTTTGCTGTTTAATAAAATGCTACAACAACCAAAGAGAATCCATAGTGTATTTTTTATATACATTTACTACCAGCACCAACACCATAACTTGAGTAAGAACAACACTTTTATATGGTGACTATGGTAATGCTTAAATATGTAACAGACAGCACAGAAGAAATATAAAGTGCATGACTGATACAAGCAACACAAAAACGGTGTCTTTTTTTTTTTGTAGATACAACAACAACTATGAAGCCACATTTTTATGCCACTATATTAGTAGCGTCCTCCTGAAATGCAACAATGTCAGGAACCACAGAAAAAATGCACAGTGCATGAAAATATAGAACTTACCATAAAGCTAAATAAAGAGCCGCTCACCGCATATTGTGCTGAGCTGGCTTGTGCGTGGTCTGTTGTTTTTTTTTTTTTGTTGGTTTTTTTTTTTTTTACTCATTTTGCTAGCTTGTGGGTTTAGTATAGTATTTTGACATGCATCAAGAGTCTGAAAATTTTTCATCATAAAATATTTTTCAGCCTTTGATAATAAATCAATGGAAGTACTGTAAGCTTTTATTCTTTCATCTGCGCGGCCCGGTCCAAAGTGGTTGTGGTTGGGGACTACTGCTGTAAAATACTGTACGATACAGAATATTTTGACATTGATTTGAATTGTTTTTTTCTGTCCTAGTATTTGCAACACATTTTGATATCGTTGATAGTGCCATCATACTGAGTATCAAAGAAGTACAGTATAGTTATTTAACCGGTAGAGTTTGACTCCGCGTTGTGTGCTCAAGTATCAATGGCACACAAGAGTATTGCTTTAGAGTTCTGTATTTCTTTATTTTTGCACAGTGCTGTTATACTGAATGAAATAGGATGACATCCAATGTACATGCGCCCGGAGCACAGAATTTTTCTGCCTGCACCTTGATCAAATTCACCAAAATTGCGTTAAATCACCTGCGCCTCAACTTAGTCTTGCTTCCAGCAGGCATAAAATACAAGTCTTCTTTCAGCCACCAAATTGTCAATTGCGCCAGGGGCGTGGAAAAGAAAATGCACACTGCCAGTTGCAGAGCGGGCTGCCAAATTCCCAGACACACTAAATGAGGCTTGCACATCCACGAAATTCAAATTGGGCCAGTTTTGACGCCCAAGTGCATGTGCTTCGTGATTAATAACCCGTATATTGATACCAGAATGCAGTATAAAGTCAAAAACAACGACTTCATTAAATGAATTTGAAGCACATTTTTATGCAGGCCACACAAATGGTTCATACCAAATGTGCAGAAATGTGTAGTATATTGGCTCTTGTGAGGTATTGGGGTTTTTTTCTTTTTTTTTTTTTTTTTGCTGTGAGCTTTTAATGCTGAATCTGTCTTTAACAGATTCTGGTTTCTTTTTGAGGGATGAGAAAAATGAGCCAATTGAACAGCTTTCACTGTTATTGTTGTTCACTTGGAACACAATGAGGTTGTCAGAAACCAGCCCATGCAAGAATCGGTGCTAACTGTAGATAAGATTGATTTAGTCTTTATCCCTCTGACAGCACACATATAGGGAAGAGTCATAATTCTGTGCACTGGGGAGATTAAATTCCTGTATCGCTGTCAGCTACATTAACTGACTTCCTGGATCTCAATTCAATTAGCGCAGCAGCATTCTCTAGCATTAATAAATCAATAGTGACGGCCTGCTGATAGGCATGCTGCAGCATGTCAAAGATCCTTTCGGTGTGCATGCATGCTCACTCAAAACACGTACTCATCCCTTACAGAATGTCCCTCGGTCTTCTTTAATGATCTCCATCTGCTCACTTTCACAAGCACAACTAGGCACATTTTTTTAAAGGCACATTTATTTTAGTATTCATGTGAGCATTTTATTATTTAGAACTACATCCATGCACACTTTAACACACACACACACACACACACACACGCACACACACGCACACACACACACACACACACACACACACACACACACACACACACACACTCACACACACACACACACACCAGATTTGCCTATTAATATAAATGAGCCAGCATGGAATCATACAACTGTATATTACAATTGATTATTTTGAGCAGCTTACTGCCGCTGCTACTATTGCTGTACACAGTAATTAAAGGCCGATTGTATCTTGGGGCCAGTAACTCTTTGCTTAATACTTTGTCAAGGACTCCAGCCCAGAAATGTTTGCCCCTTGCGAGCTCAAGAAAAGACGCAAGCCATTATTTTCCAGTTATTAAACCCCCAAAGCTGTATGGAAATGTCCCTGACAGCCGAGCAAGTGGAGAAACGGAACCAGATACTGTTGCCGCTGATGAGAATGACAAGAAGGGGAAGACATTTTATGATATTAATGTACTGAAGCAGTGGGAAGCGAAGCTGATGCAGGGCTTCCCTGCACCGAGCGTCATGAATGCAATGGTGATTTAAAACCTCTCAAACACATGAAATCAACTCAGACGAGATATCCTGTGTCACTGAAGTGCCAAATTGTCGATTAACTTGCCAACTATCAATCATTTTCAACTTGTTTGTTTTGATTTGTATTATTTACCTCATGACAAGCATCTTTGTCTACTTGTGAACATACGAGATTCTCATTTTGATGAACAAAGTTTTATCGTGTTCTTCATCAGATCCTGTCACTGGTCATTTGCCTTGTTAACTATCCTACTTGCCATTTTTCCAGCACATACTTGTGTCTCTCAGATGCTGATTTCTCCCTGATTGCACAAGCGATGCGTCATTCAGTGAATCGCAAGGAGCTAATTTGGCCAGTCGGCGTGATGAGACAGTTGATAAGGGCATTGATTGGTGCGGCTTCAGAAGAAGAGAAGGCTTTCTTTGGGACAAAGATACGGCGGTAACATAGCATCCAGTTTAGCAATCAGTCCCGTCTCTCCTCCTTCCTTTCCTTTGCTTTCCCCATTTGCCCAAACTCTTCCCAGAAGTCTTTCAATATGGATTACACTACACGGTGCTTGCGGTAATTCAAGGTGAAATAAAACTCTTTAAGCCCTTCACTTTATACCCTATTGGTTGCGTCTGCGAGAGGATTGGAAAGTGTAGAAGGACAGACATCAAACTGGAGGTGATTATGTCATTCCTTTGATGCCCCTATCTGCCCATTTCTACTCCTGAAAGTTGATTTGGTAGTAACGGTCTAGTGAGCACGTCCTCGTTCAAGTCCCTGTCTCTCTGGATGTGAGCGCTACTCAAAAAAAAAAAAAAAAAAATCATAGGCCTTCATTATCTCCAGTCAGGCAATTTTGGAAACATAATACTGTCCTAGGATTTGGGAGCTTGCCCCCATCAGGTTTGGGGCCTGATCAAACCATGCACATGGGGAAGGAGAGTTTAAGACAAGCTTACCCACCACTCGGTTCATTTCCCTTCAAAGGCATATGGTGCAAATTTGATCAAAAGTGGAAGGGAGGTGGAGGGGGGTGTAGGGATGGGGGGTGGGGGGAACAAGTGTGGAATTCATGTTGCTGATCGAAAAAATAAGAGCCAGTCTGTAAAAAACAAATCAAACTTTGCTCGGCTTTCTGGGAGTGATTACAGCAAAAGAAGAACCAGCTGCCCTGGTGTCAGACGTATCTCAATCTCCACTACTGGCTTGAGACCACAGACAGAGGAAAGAGACTAGTGCTCAACCCTTCATCTTCCATCAAAAATATCATATAAAGACAATATGTTTGATATAGGGCTTGTAAATTTGGTGCAGAAAAGGAACAAAACAGTGAAGATGAGACAAGACAAGTAGCGCAAATGCAATAAGGTGATCAAGGTCAGGGTTCAGAGCCACTGATAGTGGAGTCCACACGTTTCTTTCATGCAGCTGGCGCAGGATCAGCTCCCATTCAATGCTGTCTTCATAATTATTCTGTGATTGTCTAGCAACCAGTCCAGGGACTAGGCTGTCTCCCAAATTCTGATGAGAGACTCCAATCCCTGCTATGACACTGAACAAAATAAGTGTATTCGAATGTAGAAGTGAAGATAGAGAGATCTATTTCACCCGCCTCTGAGAAGTCAAATGAGTCCCAATGTGTCCGTAAATATTCATGTCTCGTGGTGATCGGAAGAGACCAGACCCTTGACCGATGAGCATGTTTAATTTCAGTTGTTGCTGCCTTGGCTAGAAGTTCTACTGAAATGTGTGCTGTATTCACATAGGTCGGAACTCCGGACTCGACTGAGTTGGTTGATTAGTCAGTCAGTCAGTCAATCAACAGAACATTCCACCTCTGAACCTCAATGGCACCGTCCGTCTTTCATTCAGCTTTATTCACTATGGACCAGTAACAAGATTACTAACTACCAAACAGTGTGCCACAGAGCATGATTTAGAATTTGATCAAAAAAGACCTCCGAGCAGAGCCATTTGGAATTTTTGTTTTGTATTAAACATCTTATTTTCTCGTGGCTTTACAGAAGCATACTGGATCTACATGTTACACAGCAGGGGTGGGGGAAAGCATTTCCATTCCCAAAGGTTAAGAGAGAACATCAGTGGGGACTCCTCCTCGAAGTCATCTCGACACATAATTGACAGCAGTAAGTGAGATGAGATGGAGAGAATCCTTACCCCGTGACATTGACTGCATCCTCACCAGGGCCTTAAAAGCCCCTTTGTCTTCCACATGGGACAGGGTAGAGAGGGAGCTGAAAGAGTGCAGGGACCAAAGGGACTGTATACGTGGTATTTTATGCCTCAAGGTAGCCAGTATTCATCATCAACATCAATCGTTCCAAATACTCAACAGTGTCATTCACCATCCATTTTGTCCCTGTAAATCAAAGCTACACCTTCATGTCATCTGCTATAAATCTTGACTCTAAATCAAAACCCTTCTTTCCAGAAGCAGTAATCAATGCCATTACTAATAGTCACAAGAAACAGGGCAAGGTACAGCCCCCTCCCAGTGCTCCAAAGCCATGGTCAGGTCCAGAGATGAAGGTCAAGTCACCCGAGTGAACTCCCCAGCTGTAGTCTCAACCACAAAGCGGAAGGCTTACTCTAAAGCCCCGTCTGTTTGTCCATCTGACTCGGACTTTGTCAAAGCAGCAGACCTCCAGTTAGTCACTCTATTATGTGCAATTGGCCATTGTGGTTGCACTCATCATGCTGTTAGATCATCACACATAGATGTGTCCCTGCTGCAAAAACACCTTATTCAAATGATCAGGATCGTTGCCAGGCTTCTTCCCAGCTTGCCAATGAGCTGATCAGTTGAATCAGGTGCGCTGCAGGTGGGAGATATCTAAAACAGGCAGGACAGCGCCCCCACTAGGACTGGAGCTGCACATGCCTGTGTTACACACAAGCAAAAACAGAAAAAAAAATCTCCTGTTTGCTATAGGGAATAAGAAATTCAGGTTTTGCTCATGTGAAGTTCGCAAGCTGAGCAGTGATTGGTCGTTTTCTGATCTTAGAGTACTTGTGATGTCATTTTCAGTCAACAGCAAGTGGCAAAATGGGGTTTTAAAGTTGTCTATGAAAAATGAAGTACCGGTAATCAAATTCATTATCGACAAAATATGGTGGTGGCACGGTGGACAACTGGTTAGAACATCTGCCTCGAAGCGCAGAGGTGCAGGGTTCAATCCATCCCCATCCTTCCTGTGTGGAATATGTATGATCTCCATGTGCCTGCGTGGGTTTTGTCTGAGTACTCCGGTTTTCTCCCACATTCCAAAAACATGCATGGTAGATTAATTGATCATTCTAAACTATCATTAGGTGTGAGTGTGAATGGCTTTTTGTCTATGTGTGGTGGCAACCAGTGAAGGGTGTACCCCGACTACTGCCCAAAGTCAGGTGGGATAGGCTCCAGCACGCCCGTGACACTTGTGAGGATAAAGTGATTCAGATATGGATGGATACAATATATGTATAGTATTGCCCTCTGTAGTTAGTCTGTTCTACCACAAGGTTTTATATGTATGCATAGTCAGAGCTGTGCATACATTCACACATGTCCTCACACATAAGTCCAAATGAATAAATCCCATACTTTGCATTGGAATGTTCGTACACATGCTTTACACACATCTGGAGTCCCACCAAAGATCTGGAGAGAATATGCCATTAAAGTTGTAGTTTGTACTGTTGTCATACGTGACATCACATAAAACAGGGGGGGTCCAGACTACGACACATTTGCGGCCCACCATCCATTTTTTCTGTGGCCCGCTACATGACAAGAAATCAACAACTAAAACATGGGCCGCAAGACTAGTTAAAAAAGGTGAAAGTGGACAAAGTGAGAAGGGATGTTGTCAGAAAAATAGGTGCCCTTACGACTAATACATTTGTTTATATACCGCAGAACTCTTCCCTATACTGTATGCGAAGATTGAAATAAACCATTTGTAATTAAAACAATTTATCGTCAAAACATTGTAGTGAATAAAGATAATTCATTTGTAGAGGGGAAAAAAAATTGTTTCTTCCACTTTATGCTCTACGGCTGATTCATGAAGACATCACATTAATAGGGCTCAAGTAACTGAAAAACAGTCACTTTAATACAGCTTGTTCCTTTTCGGGTTCTGAATGTGGAAATGGGAATCGGTTGCTGTTTGGTGCAGAGCTGGATCTACTCTGGGAGATCAACGGCCATTGGCCGCCCCAAAAATTCTCGACTATTTGCCTTAACACTTTTATCAGAAAGCTGATGAAATTAACTCGACAATACAAACAATAAATGGTTGCTTTTTTGACTGACTTATAGTGCGTTTCAAAAAGTTGAAGAATTTAAAAGTGAAAGTTTTCACATAATTGCAGTGTTCTTTGAGTACTTTGTTTTTTTAAAGCGCTATACAAATAAAATTATTTTAATTATTATTAAATAATAATAAATTATTAAATAATTATTTATTAAATTATTTTTCAATTAAATTATAATCAAAATGTATTATTAAATAGTCTGGGACATAAGAAACACCAGGGACATAATACTGTACACCTCAACGGCTTCTCCTCAAAATTCTGTCCATAAAGCTTATGACCATATATGGTATATGTGACCAAGGGCAGCCTTAAATTCAGAATCAGAATTAGAATTCGTATCATCTTTATTGGCCAAGTATGTAAAACATAATTGGAAGGAATTTGTCCCCAGTGTCCTTCCAGGTGTCACTGTCATTGCCCATGTGAGCGTCGAAGCCCTCCGTAGAGCAAGTAAGCCCCCAACAGGATCCCTTTTGGTGGAAGTAAACCGTGTAAATATCAGCAACTGGAAATTCCCCCCTGTGACTATCCATCCATCCATTTTCTGATCCACTTAATCCTCACAAGGGTCGTGGGGGGTGCTGCAGCCTATGCCAGCCGTCTTCGGGCAGTAGGCCGGGGACACCCTGAACCGGTTGCCAGCCAATCGCAGGGCACACGTAGATGAACAAACATCCACGCTCACACCCACACCTAGGGACAATTTAGAGTGTTCAGTCAGCCTGCCATGCATGTTTTTGGAATGTGGGAGGAAACCGAAGCACCCAGAGAAAACCCACTCAGGCCCGGGGAGAAAATGCAAATTCCACACAGGGAGGCTGGAGCTGGACTTGAACCCGGTACCTCTGCACTGTGAAGTTGACGCACTAACCGAGGGACCATCGCCCGCCCCTGTGACTAATTCAAATTTATTTTCTGCAAACAACAACTGCAAATACTTTTTAAGATTGACTCGGCAATATACCATTTTCAATATTGCCAGAGACAAGACTGTTGGCCAAATAAAAGCACTCATTTATGATTGATTAGCAGGTTAAAAGTGTTTGACAGAGCATGAACCCCCCTCCGACCCCTTCTGTGAGTATTAATCATTTGTCTTCCATCCTCATGTATGTCTATATGGTTGCATTTAATCATTCCTACTGAAATATGCTATTGCACAGCCAGCGTAACCTTTATGTAACCACTAGTCAAGTGGGGAATTCATTTGATGGAGAGCCTTGCTTGATTTGTTTGTGGCTCCATGGAGGCTTACGACACGCATGCTGCCCCTGTTTCGTTCTGATAAATGTTCTGGCGAGTGTGGGGTGGTGTGGGAGGGAAAACTGTGTGTGGAAGCTTGCCAAAGACTTTGGGGTATTTCACAGCTTAACTACATTAAGTGAAAACCCCACAGACACCCGCATGCATATTCAGCTATTAAATGTACATATAAATTCTTCACTAAGACTGGGTGGTATTCAAAATGATGAAGTGGGAAGTTTGTTTTGCTCCGATTCCAAAAGGAACGATATTCTCCTTCTTTTTTCACTCGATCTTCAACCTCACTCACTATATACAGCATGTATGCGCATAGTATCTCCTTTTGTGCTCTTATCTTTTTGTCACCATCATTGAACATGTCAGGGTGCAAAACACTGCCACAGACAATTAGGTCACACGTAAGCTATGCTAATGATAATAATCCTTGGACACACAAGGGACACACAAGAGTCTGTGCCCTTTACATTGCACATTTTCTTTGTGTCTAAGACTAATAACAAATGAGAGAGTATTATAAGTATTATTATAGTGACCAGCTGCTGTCAAGCCGTTCAAAACGGAACACGGTGTCTATACAGCTCCTCACTCCCCACTGCACATGCACGTGTACGCACATACACACACACACTCTTAATGTCAAGACTGGGCAGAGCGTGCCATTGGAACACACACTTATTCCGGGTTGATGGCAAACCACAGTCGTGGAGTCTGTGGCAGCATGCATTTCCTTTAATATCCTGGATAATGTACAGAGAAAAGCCAGCGCCTCAGAAAGCCACTGGATCCCGGCCAGACTTCATAGCCCACCGCCACAGAGGTCTTATGTAATGTTTTGATCACGACAGTTGACAGTCTATCGTGTGGGAGATGTAAATTGGACTTATATCTGGACATGGCAAGGTCTCAACTCTTATTAAAGTGTTCCATTCATCTGCAATTTTCCTGATGCTTGCTGAGTTTCACGGTTCTTTTTCGTACTGCATTTTATTTATTTTTTTCTATTTCTGAGGCACTACAAGTACTGTACATTTTGAATGATTGAGTGAGGCTACATTCGAATCTTGCTAGCAGTTTTAAAACTTCAAACAAGCCTTTCAGTGTAAAGTGTCAAACTCCAGTCCTCGAGCGGATGTTATCCAGCATGTTTACCATCTCTCCCTGCTGTAACACACCTCATTCAAATGATCAGGATCGAAGAGCTTGTTGATGAGCTGATTGTTTGAATCAGGTGTGTTGCAGCAGGGAGAGATGGGAAAAAAATACAGGACCGGAGTTTGACACGTATGCTTTAAGTCATCAAATTTGCTGATTTTTCATATCCAATGGATGTTTATGTAGTTTAATGTGGAATTGTTGTTTCTTCAAGATAAACATGATGGGCATTTTCAGCACTGACCTTGTCACGTTTTGTGTGGTGATAGAGTAAAGGACCCCAAAAAGCAGGGAGGCAAGGAGGAGCAGGGTGGAACTGACCAAGATGTATTTAACAAAAATACAAACAGGAGTACACTGGAAAATTACTAACTACAAGTGCTCAAACAAAATCCTGGAAATCACAAGGAGCCAAAGTAACAAAAGAAACCCGTCACAGAAAACAAAACGTGACAGGAGCGGAGCACACAGACACTCACATACTCGCAACTCACAATGACCCAACAAAGACTGACAGAACTCAGGGAACTAAATACAAGCAAAGTGACGAGACAACGAGAAACACCTGGACAAGACACAAAGGGTTGAGGGAGCTGATTGGTTAAACACAAGGAACACTGATGACAAGAACAGGTAGCGACAAAAAGGGCACATGAGGGAACAAAACCAAACATAACCAAACAGAAACATATCAGACCTTCATAAAGGCATTATCATTTGTCACCTCTAAAGTTAGTCTGAACTGCTTTGAATGTACTATAACTGCTATGACTGCTGAGACATAACACAAACACACTCCCTGTCTTAAAACTACAGAAAAAAGCAATCAGAATAATCAATTGGTCTAAATATATCGAACCCACAAATCCACTATTCATCAAATCAAATACAATGAAATTCTATGACCTGGTTGACTTCAAAATTGCCCAATTAATGTATAAAGCACATAACAATCTCCTTTGTCAAAATATCCAGAAGCTTTTTGAAATCAGAGATAGTTGTTATAATCTAAGAGGTATTAATCAATACAAAAAATCCAGAACAAGAACAAACATCAAGCAAAGATGTGTATCAGTAATAGGAGTTAATCTGTGGAATAAGCTTGAGATGGATCTGAAAATGAGTAAATCGTTGGACGAGTTCAAAAACAAATTTAAAAGATTAGTACAAAAAAAACTACATAAAACAAAGTTAAGAAGATAAATTTTATATACTGGTACTTATAAAATATAGTAATACTATGGTTTGTTCTTGTTCTGGATTTTGAACAACTTATTGAATGTATTCAAGAAATGTGGTATATATAATGAATATGAGTCATTTGATATAAAAAGTAGAAAGAATAATGATACATATATACAAACCAAAAGGTGTATCAATAGATAAGCATAGTACACAAAAGGGTAAAAGTATTTGATGAAATTTAGATTTCTTCCTTTTCTTTGGTATTGGAAATGATCAATATACATTATTGCTCAAAAAGGGGTAGGACTAGACAAGTTGTATACTTCTTCCTACTCCTTTGAACATATAACTGTGATGATGTTTGTATTACTTACTTTTACTTTTATTTTACTTTCATAATTTTTGTTTGCATTTTGTCATGTTATTGTATGTTTTATATATGTTCAATAAACAATAAACAAACAAACAAACAAACATAGCTACACAGCAGTCATCGAATCGGTCCTGTGTTCATCTATCACAGTCTGTTTTGGGCCCGCCACAAAAAAGGACAAAATCCAAATGCAATGGACAGTTAGGACTGTGGAAAAATCATTGGCATCACCCTACCCTCTCTCGAAGACTTGCACACCGCATGAAACCAGAGAAGGGCACAGAAAATCCTACCAGACCCCCAACATCCTGCCCACCACCTTTTCCAGGTTCTCCCTTTAGGCAAGTGCTACCAAACCATGCGCACCAAAACTAGCAGACATTCAAACAGCTTCTTCCCTCTCGCCATTAAGTCCCTAAACAGTGACTCAAATCTGGAGTGGCTCTTTGCATTTTTGCACATCCCTGTGGAACAGCATTACCGCAATGATCATCGTAGCTCAAGCTCTCTACATCATAATCAGAATCAGAATCATCTTTATTGGCTAAGTATATAGAACACACAAAGAATTTGTCTCCGGTAGTATAGGCTACACTTGTACTGCAAAAATAAGCAACGATGAGAAAAGACATGACATATAAGTATTCAAAGACTTGACATACTTGAATAATTGTCGTTGATCCATATTCCACAGCACCACACACTTTAAAGGGCTCAAGTAATGTAATGCAATGTAATGTTGTACACCTAAAGGTGTACTACAAACACTGCTACTGGTCGATTAAAAAATGGTGCAATGATTATCTGCACCAACTGCATAACCGTCATAGTATTGTATTGCACCATTGATTACTTTATCTCTGTTCGATGACTCTGCAGATTGTCGCACAGCTGTCATTGGGTGGTACTACTGCATGACGGTACCCTTACATTACAGAAAGTCTTCTGATACTTAGATGTCATGTTTTTGTTTATCGCAGTTGCTTGTCAATGCAATACTAGTGTAACCTATAATAAGCATACATTCTACCCATGTTTGGGGTAAAGGGCATAAAGTTGTTGAAACCGAAAGATTAGTGAAATACATTAGATAGGGCAGGGAAAGTGTTTTCCTAATTCGCATTTAAAATCAGCAGAATTGACCCATTTAGAAGTCATTTGTAGAGATAACAGGCCGTGCAGAAAATGAATACTGATGGTAATGTAAAGCAGAAGCTCTGGTAAAACTTAGGGGGTGTTCCAGTGCCTTAACCACAAAAGTTAATCGTGGCTTCACTGGAAGACCTTCATCGCGCCATTCACTGAAGAGACACATCGCCTCCCTTGGAGTGAAGCCAGTGCCACAGTCAGATCAGAAAAAGCATAATCTCTTTTAAACCACAAAAAAGACATTGAAATCAAGAGGGGATGCAGGAAAGGCGATTCAGAGGGCAACACTATCAGGGAGGCTGTTGGCATTAGTGTTGAGGGGCCAAAAAGGTGAGGAAGGAAACCACAATGGGGTGGGGGGTTGCGACTGAGGGGCTCTGTGTTTCAGTTAAGTTGTCTCTCGGAAACCGTTATAGAGACTTGCTAACCCCCGCTTCCTCACTCACAATCTCCTGCCCTCACAGCCAAATCGTATCTCTCTCCAAGATCCTGGCAGTTGCGTATTGATGCGTGTGCTTACACTTTTTTCAATTTTGAAAAAGTCAAAACATTTTTCTCACCTCAGTTGAATTCCAGCTGCCCGTATTGCTTCCATAGTGCATATATATTTAGAGTGTCATAAACACGTGGATGATGTCTGTGATGTCTCGTGTAATTAAATAGCTTCTCCAACCATGCCTTTTGCGACCAAACTTTTTTTTCTTTAGAATATGTCCACGTTTTGAGTTTCATGCACCATCAATCCACACTCTGACTGTGTTATTTAAAAGATAGCCAATGGGCTACATTTTGCTCATCTACAGACATGAAAATTTGTGGTCATTTTCAAGATGAGAATGCAGGCTTTATTTCTAATACACACATATTACATGTACAACCAAATAGCCTTGTGTAAATGGAAAGACAATAAGAAGAGCCGAGCCAATTCTTACACAATTATCAGCTACAATATTATTGCAGCAAGGCAAGGCACTTTTATTTATATGACATATTTCATACATAAGGCAACTCAATGTGCTTCACACAAAGACACAACACCAGCAAGCATTTACAAACACAACAGTTAACAACATTCAAAAGCAAAGCAGAGAAAACAAAGGGAGAGTTTACACTCAGGGCTAACTTCACTCCTGTTGGCAGTTTAATTGTTTGCATCATAACAGCTGAATGCAGCTTCACCCTGTTATGTTATCTTCAATTCTGGGCTCCACTAAATCTGCAGTTCTCAAAGCTCGACTGGGTTTATATTCAATCAGTGTTTTTTTCATATACAGTAATCCCTTGTTTATCGCGGTTAATGGGGACCAAAACCACCCGCGATAAACGAAAATCTGCAAAGTAGCGTTCAATGAACATAAACAGGTAATTTTTTTTTTTTTTAAGACCGCAAACGGTCCGCAAAAAGCTGCAAAACAACAGCGAGTCACATAGAGCAACATATACAGTACTGTACTCCATGTATATTTAAAATA
>NW_017805536.1:79885-85108 GCF_001891065.2 Hippocampus comes | reverse complement strand
TATATATATTTATTTTTTTTTGATATGTTTGAAAAAATCCGCGATGCACTGAACCCGCGATAAACGAACCGCGAAGTAGCGAGGGATCACTGTATTCAGGATACAAATCATTCAGTAATTTATAGACCAGAAGCGGAATTTTAAAATAAATTCTACACCTGATTGGGAACCAGTGTAAAGCCTTCGGGACTGCAGTAATATGATATGATCTCGTTTTTTTGTGTTCAGAACCTGACCTGCAGCTGTTTGATGCTCTTTTGAGGGAGACCACTAAGAAGACCATTACAAGATTTAGTCGTGTAATCCTTTGGATTAAGAGAAATTTGGAATGCTTTATAAAAGATCATTTAAAATTTCATCATTTTTATATCATTAATGTATTGTTGCTACTGTATAATAAAAATAATAAAAAAGAAGAAGAAGAATACAAATAAGTATCTAAACTTTCTTGCCACTTTATCATAAATAGAATCAAGGTGTGTATGTCAAAAAACAGTAGACGTGAGGGGATACAAAAATACAAAAATTGTCATAAATAGAGGTTAGGTAGTTCTGGTGTCACAAGGCCTGATGACCCCTGCTTTAAAGTCACTCTGAGTAATACAACCGTATTATCTAGTATGCATGTGCACTCATGAGAAGGCATTGTGCTGAAGCATGTGGTGATTCTTCTCTGCCAACTCCTACCCTGGCATGCATATTTACAGCAATATCAATATGCTTTGCAAAGGACCATCTTTTCAGTGGATAAAACAACAATCACCACACAGGGTTTTTAAAATCCAATCATGACTTGGTGCACTGGACTCAATTTAACATGAGCATTAAACAGCATGTATAGTACCATATACGTAGTGCTTTCTTATTCACTTTGCTGTGGATATTACACACGTCATATTCCCAGGGCATCTTTCTGTACAGTCTTTCTGCATGGCTACCAGCAGTGTCATAGAGTGAAGATTGGAAAGTAAGCCTTCGAGAAACTGTGTCACGGCCCAAGTTCTTGATGACCTTGATCATGTGACGAAGTTGGCTTGGAGTTCTGGCTTCAGCTTGGGTCTTTGTTCACAGTGCAGGCGGCTTTGGATTGGCCTGGTTTCGGAGTCACAGTGGTTGGTGTTAACAATGGTTGACTATTACAGTTGGTGTAATTTTCTTTCTTTTTTTGCAGTAGTAATTAGAAAAAAAAATCATTGTTCTCCTTTAGACCAAAGCTATATGCAGTGGATTGTTTCCCCCGCCCCCCATATACTTATTTCCGCAATTTGGTAAATATTTAGTTTTTCTTGGGGGGGGGGGGGTTGGTTGCATTTTGAGTTGATAGAAGTTGTTTTGAATTGAAGCAAATGCAGTCTTTTGTGGGTACAATATCACATTTTCTACAAAGATCTTGGAGAAGTGGAGAGGAACATCTGCAAACAGCTACAGTAATTATATCTGAGGATGTTGAGACCAAGCAAAAAGTATAAAGGAGTAAAATGAAGGGGTTTACGGGAGGGGGAGGGGGGCAAAAAAACTGACTGTGAAATGACTGCCAGATTTCTATTTGTGCATCTTGAAAGGCCTGTGTCTCTGCTGCTGCATATGGGATGTGGGATGGGAGCTCTGGCAAATCAAAGGCATGCTGGATAAAGATCTCTGGAAGCTCATGCTAGTAAACAGGCCCATAAAAGCCGGTTGCAGGGAGGAGTGTCAAAGAAAAACTTGAATGTCTGCCCACCGCCAATAAAGCCAGAGCTTCTGCAGGCGTCAGTTCCAGCACTGCACAAGATGAAGCATGAGGGCACTGCATCACTCTTGTCAAATCCTTTGATTGAAGGTTGTCAGTCATGGAGAATGTCTACATGGCTACAATTGTGGAACTGCTGCTCATTACTATTTTTTTAAAAGAATTTAGGTCTTTTTTGTTTTTTTAAACTTCACTTTCAAACATGTAATTCTTCATCACATTGCTGTTGCAACTTTGTCTTGTCCCATCAAGGTATATATACCTGTATATGAGCTACTGTAGCCTTTTCTCACTTTAGCCTTCCTTTATTAACATTAGGACTGGAGCACTTTGAGGCAGTAAATCAGTCAAAAACAAGCCAGATAAAGTCTTCTGTCCTCATTTCAAATGAAGGATGTACTGCAAGTTTATTAGACATTTTGGCTTTGACGCCCAAGGGAAGGTGTCGATGCCAAACTATTTTATGTGAAACCTCGTGGCATTCCACCGTCGACAAACCTCCTACAGACAGATTGCCCAAGGAAGGGAAAAAGGCAACTAGAAAAACATGGCTGCCAGAGGAAGCTTCGTGCTGTGTGGCATTTGTATGTTGTTATTTTTCCTCTTAGCTAGTTCAAGTATTTCACGCCACAGAAACACACTCCCTTTCACACTCCCTAAGGTAAATACTGCTCTTAATTTAATGCTGCTCATAGGCATTCATCAATTCACTGAGCCTCATTACCATCGGACTGTATGTTAAACGACAATAGGGCCATTAGAACAAAAATGGCATCCCTCTGCTGAGGCCAAACAAACCTATTGTAGCCTATATTAAAGCGCACTTAATTGTACGCCTTCTTCAATACTTACCTTCTACTTATTCCAAAAATGTGATTTTGCCCCTGTTAAGCTTCCCGGTGTGTCTGCTGAAAAAAAGCATCAACAACAAAGAGTGCTCTGTGTAAACTGAGACGAAGCAGTGCCCTCCAGTGGTGTACAGCTTTAAAAAGCGTGCTTGAAGGCCACATCGCTTTACATGCGCCTTCCTTCTTGTCTCTCGTCAATGGCTCCTGGCTGACAAAAGCACACAGTGCAGCTTTTTTTTTTTTAATTCAGTTTCCACCACAGTCTGTGGAATGTTTATCAGTGGTAAGCATGCGGCAGCCCTGTTAGTATGGCGTGGCGTTTTCTGCTTTGGGGATGTGGAAGGTGAACTTCATGAAAAAAAGAAATGGACGAAAGATGAAAGACGGTTGAGAAAAGTGAGTTCCAAACTGTTCGCAGTATTTGTGTTGCCACCCGATTTGATCAAACCATCCATCCATCCATTGAGCCAACAATCGTGTCGATTTACGGGGTGACTAAGACCTTAATACATAATTTTGGATCAAAATGAAAATTCCAAATGAAATATGGCATTTCACAGTATCCACCCAATCCAAATCCCATTTAAAAACTACTTCAACCAAGAAAATCTGCGTGCCCCGTCCTGCAGAATCTGAGACACAGACTTGTGTGGCCCCACCCCGAAGGGAAAAATATCTTCATTTGCATATGAATAGGTCAGAAGCATACATGTCCAATGTTTGTAAATTGAGTAAGTGAGTTTTTCAAATTTCTTCTTTCAGGTTGAAACTAATACACGTACACGTCAAGTGGCAAATATGTAATAAGTATCTGCCCGTGATTGACTTTAATGGCTGCGTAAGGCACAATTCCTGCAAGAAATTATTTCTTTTTGACCAGTTTTACATAGTTGTCATTTGGGTTCATGGGTTTAGGAAACGCACTATTAAATGATGCCATGATAGGGCTTGGCTTTATTCTTGTCCAAATGATGCTTGCCGGCTTTTGTGTTTGAACTCTTCATATTATCTTTGGTCCTGATCATCCTCGGGAGAAAGCCAAAATACAAACTTTTAATTCTCCAAATTGTCCAATCCATAAAATAATCAGTGATGAAGGAAGCGCTTGTATGTCTTGCTTTTGCAATGTACCAGAAGAGTGTCCTGCATTCTGAGATTTCCTGGAACTGAACTCAATCGGGAAAATGTTTGTTTGTAAGTAGACCCATGTCACATCATGCCATCACACGAAAGGGCATTTGACAGAATAATATTTTCTATACTGTACCATAAGCAAGGCAGGGAAATAACCCCAACGAACTGAATTATTCAAAATAGTTGTCTCTTTTGACATTGGGTTGCTTTGTTTGAATTTATACATGACGTCATGCCCGTACTTACTCTATGTTGTAGGCATATGCACAGTACACATGAAGTGGAAGTGCAGTTGAGTAGGTCTATATGTTGACTTTTTTCCTTTTCATTTCGTTTTGGGATACAATCTCCATGATTGGTCTATTAGGATTAATTTTTTTACTTTTTCCTACTTCCTTTGAACATGTCAACTGTGCTAAATGACTACAGTCATACCTCGATTTTTGAACGTCTCGACCAAATCGGTTTTCGACCGGAAAATTTGAGACTTTTACGCCTCGGATTATGACCGAAAATCGGTTTTCGACCAAACTAAGCAAACCTGAATACGCCACTCGACTCCTCTCGGCTTCCTTACACGAGGAAGTGACGCTTCCTTGTGTAACGTTCATTGTGAGCAAACGTGTTTGTGCTGAGTTAAGCAAATCTGGCTGTTTTTTGTGATTTCTGCAAGTGTATTAGCCCCTAATCATGGGCTAATAAAATACTTTCGGATTTCGAACAAATCGGTTTTGGAACAGCCTTCTGAAACGGATTATGGTCGAAAACTGAGGGATGACTGTATTTGGGTTTTTTTGTTCTTCCTTTTTACTTCCTACCAAATTTCTGTTATCTCTTTATATGTTCAATAAACAAACAAACAAATATTAAGGGAGAATGAGTGTATATTTGAAAAAGCTCAAGAGAAATAATGCTATTTCCACAAGCCAACTTTTTAACATACGGTACCATATATGGGGGTGGGGGGTGTAATAAAAAGAAGAAAAGTTATTGTCCCGCTGTGGATTTTTTGTAATGTAGCTCAATGTTGAAGAAATGCAAGCTTCTATTTAACCAAACAAGCATGTTTTGGGTTTGTGGGAGGAAGCCGGAATACCCGGAGAAAACCCACGCAAGCACAGAGACAATTTGCAACTACTCCAAGGGAAATGTAATACAACTTTGTCATAAGTTCTTTATCACTGCGAAAGTACAATTATAAACATGAGATTAGATGAAAACCTGTCTAACACTGTCACAAAATGTATAAATTTTATCTTGCAAGGTCGTTGTATAACTTCGAATTTGGACATCTTCGGATAATGCAGGTGCACCGAATGTATAACAAACTGACACCACAAAGTCATCTTACACAAACTGAGCTTCCTAGTCAGCAAACTTTGCTGTGCCCGCACTTTAATAACCTTTTGCCCCAGTAGGCATCGTTAACCTCTCTTTATGACAAATGAGGAGGTGTTCCACATTTGAAAGGTCACGCCGCTGCTCTTTCAGCGGCACGCCGCTAGCCAAACC
>NW_017805536.1:51704-72535 GCF_001891065.2 Hippocampus comes | reverse complement strand
TCACGGCCCAAGTTCTTGATGACCTTGATCATGTGACGAAGTTGGCTTGGAGTTCTGGCTTCAGCTTGGGTCTTTGTTCACAGTGCAGGCGGCTTTGGATTGGCCTGGTTTCGGAGTCACAGTGGTTGGTGTTAACAATGGTTGACTATTACAGTTGGTGTAATTTTCTTTCTTTTTTTGCAGTAGTAATTAGAAAAAAAAATCATTGTTCTCCTTTAGACCAAAGCTATATGCAGTGGATTGTTTCCCCCGCCCCCCATATACTTATTTCCGCAATTTGGTAAATATTTAGTTTTTCTTGGGGGGGGGGGGGTTGGTTGCATTTTGAGTTGATAGAAGTTGTTTTGAATTGAAGCAAATGCAGTCTTTTGTGGGTACAATATCACATTTTCTACAAAGATCTTGGAGAAGTGGAGAGGAACATCTGCAAACAGCTACAGTAATTATATCTGAGGATGTTGAGACCAAGCAAAAAGTATAAAGGAGTAAAATGAAGGGGTTTACGGGAGGGGGAGGGGGGCAAAAAAACTGACTGTGAAATGACTGCCAGATTTCTATTTGTGCATCTTGAAAGGCCTGTGTCTCTGCTGCTGCATATGGGATGTGGGATGGGAGCTCTGGCAAATCAAAGGCATGCTGGATAAAGATCTCTGGAAGCTCATGCTAGTAAACAGGCCCATAAAAGCCGGTTGCAGGGAGGAGTGTCAAAGAAAAACTTGAATGTCTGCCCACCGCCAATAAAGCCAGAGCTTCTGCAGGCGTCAGTTCCAGCACTGCACAAGATGAAGCATGAGGGCACTGCATCACTCTTGTCAAATCCTTTGATTGAAGGTTGTCAGTCATGGAGAATGTCTACATGGCTACAATTGTGGAACTGCTGCTCATTACTATTTTTTTAAAAGAATTTAGGTCTTTTTTGTTTTTTTAAACTTCACTTTCAAACATGTAATTCTTCATCACATTGCTGTTGCAACTTTGTCTTGTCCCATCAAGGTATATATACCTGTATATGAGCTACTGTAGCCTTTTCTCACTTTAGCCTTCCTTTATTAACATTAGGACTGGAGCACTTTGAGGCAGTAAATCAGTCAAAAACAAGCCAGATAAAGTCTTCTGTCCTCATTTCAAATGAAGGATGTACTGCAAGTTTATTAGACATTTTGGCTTTGACGCCCAAGGGAAGGTGTCGATGCCAAACTATTTTATGTGAAACCTCGTGGCATTCCACCGTCGACAAACCTCCTACAGACAGATTGCCCAAGGAAGGGAAAAAGGCAACTAGAAAAACATGGCTGCCAGAGGAAGCTTCGTGCTGTGTGGCATTTGTATGTTGTTATTTTTCCTCTTAGCTAGTTCAAGTATTTCACGCCACAGAAACACACTCCCTTTCACACTCCCTAAGGTAAATACTGCTCTTAATTTAATGCTGCTCATAGGCATTCATCAATTCACTGAGCCTCATTACCATCGGACTGTATGTTAAACGACAATAGGGCCATTAGAACAAAAAGGGCATCCCTCTGCTGAGGCCAAACAAACCTATTGTAGCCTATATTAAAGCGCACTTAATTGTACGCCTTCTTCAATACTTACCTTCTACTTATTCCAAAAATGTGACATATACATATATATATATATATATATATATATATATATATATATATATAACAATAGAAGAATAAAAATAAGTGAAATGGCATTTCAAAACTGTCCTTTTTTTAAAAAATGTTCACATAAGTGGACTCCCCTCATCCAAATTTACACGCAAATGTAATGTCTTGCAACTTCGGCAAAGTGTTGTGGTCAGTAAAATATTCTGTGCATAATCCTGCCAGCTAACAGACAAACAATAAAAGAACAATCTCTGTAATTCCCACCCAGAATATGAGTCATTGCTGCGTTTTTGTGTGATTTCACTAGTTTATGTAACATCTTCAGGTTTTGTAATTAGTTTGAAGTTTGCATAACCCATGATGCATGATGTGGTACATAACTAAATTGACCTGATTTTGCCCCTGTTAAGCTTCCCGGTGTGTCTGCTGAAAAAAAGCATCAACAACAAAGAGTGCTCTGTGTAAACTGAGACGAAGCAGTGCCCTCCAGTGGTGTACAGCTTTAAAAAGCGTGCTTGAAGGCCACATCGCTTTACATGCGCCTTCCTTCTTGTCTCTCGTCAATGGCTCCTGGCTGACAAAAGCACACAGTGCAGCTTTTTTTTTTTTAATTCAGTTTCCACCACAGTCTGTGGAATGTTTATCAGTGGTAAGCATGCGGCAGCCCTGTTAGTATGGCGTGGCGTTTTCTGCTTTGGGGATGTGGAAGGTGAACTTCATGAAAAAAAGAAATGGACGAAAGATGAAAGACGGTTGAGAAAAGTGAGTTCCAAACTGTTCGCAGTATTTGTGTTGCCACCCGATTTGATCAAACCATCCATCCATCCATTGAGCCAACAATCGTGTCGATTTACGGGGTGACTAAGACCTTAATACATAATTTTGGATCAAAATGAAAATTCCAAATGAAATATGGCATTTCACAGTATCCACCCAATCCAAATCCCATTTAAAAACTACTTCAACCAAGAAAATCTGCGTGCCCCGTCCTGCAGAATCTGAGACACAGACTTGTGTGGCCCCACCCCGAAGGGAAAAATATCTTCATTTGCATATGAATAGGTCAGAAGCATACATGTCCAATGTTTGTAAATTGAGTAAGTGAGTTTTTCAAATTTCTTCTTTCAGGTTGAAACTAATACACGTACACGTCAAGTGGCAAATATGTAATAAGTATCTGCCCGTGATTGACTTTAATGGCTGCGTAAGGCACAATTCCTGCAAGAAATTATTTCTTTTTGACCAGTTTTACATAGTTGTCATTTGGGTTCATGGGTTTAGGAAACGCACTATTAAATGATGCCATGATAGGGCTTGGCTTTATTCTTGTCCAAATGATGCTTGCCGGCTTTTGTGTTTGAACTCTTCATATTATCTTTGGTCCTGATCATCCTCGGGAGAAAGCCAAAATACAAACTTTTAATTCTCCAAATTGTCCAATCCATAAAATAATCAGTGATGAAGGAAGCGCTTGTATGTCTTGCTTTTGCAATGTACCAGAAGAGTGTCCTGCATTCTGAGATTTCCTGGAACTGAACTCAATCGGGAAAATGTTTGTTTGTAAGTAGACCCATGTCACATCATGCCATCACACGAAAGGGCATTTGACAGAATAATATTTTCTATACTGTACCATAAGCAAGGCAGGGAAATAACCCCAACGAACTGAATTATTCAAAATAGTTGTCTCTTTTGACATTGGGTTGCTTTGTTTGAATTTATACATGACGTCATGCCCGTACTTACTCTATGTTGTAGGCATATGCACAGTACACATGAAGTGGAAGTGCAGTTGAGTAGGTCTATATGTTGACTTTTTTCCTTTTCATTTCGTTTTGGGATACAATCTCCATGATTGGTCTATTAGGATTAATTTTTTTACTTTTTCCTACTTCCTTTGAACATGTCAACTGTGCTAAATGACTACAGTCATACCTCGATTTTTGAACGTCTCGACCAAATCGGTTTTCGACCGGAAAATTTGAGACTTTTACGCCTCGGATTATGACCGAAAATCGGTTTTCGACCAAACTAAGCAAACCTGAATACGCCACTCGACTCCTCTCGGCTTCCTTACACGAGGAAGTGACGCTTCCTTGTGTAACGTTCATTGTGAGCAAACGTGTTTGTGCTGAGTTAAGCAAATCTGGCTGTTTTTTGTGATTTCTGCAAGTGTATTAGCCCCTAATCATGGGCTAATAAAATACTTTCGGATTTCGAACAAATCGGTTTTGGAACAGCCTTCTGAAACGGATTATGGTCGAAAACTGAGGGATGACTGTATTTGGGTTTTTTTGTTCTTCCTTTTTACTTCCTACCAAATTTCTGTTATCTCTTTATATGTTCAATAAACAAACAAACAAATATTAAGGGAGAATGAGTGTATATTTGAAAAAGCTCAAGAGAAATAATGCTATTTCCACAAGCCAACTTTTTAACATACGGTACCATATATGGGGGTGGGGGGTGTAATAAAAAGAAGAAAAGTTATTGTCCCGCTGTGGATTTTTTGTAATGTAGCTCAATGTTGAAGAAATGCAAGCTTCTATTTAACCAAACAAGCATGTTTTGGGTTTGTGGGAGGAAGCCGGAATACCCGGAGAAAACCCACGCAAGCACAGAGACAATTTGCAACTACTCCAAGGGAAATGTAATACAACTTTGTCATAAGTTCTTTATCACTGCGAAAGTACAATTATAAACATGAGATTAGATGAAAACCTGTCTAACACTGTCACAAAATGTATAAATTTTATCTTGCAAGGTCGTTGTATAACTTCGAATTTGGACATCTTCGGATAATGCAGGTGCACCGAATGTATAACAAACTGACACCACAAAGTCATCTTACACAAACTGAGCTTCCTAGTCAGCAAACTTTGCTGTGCCCGCACTTTAATAACCTTTTGCCCCAGTAGGCATCGTTAACCTCTCTTTATGACAAATGAGGAGGTGTTCCACATTTGAAAGGTCACGCCGCTGCTCTTTCAGCGGCACGCCGCTAGCCAAACTCAAAACACATGTTCTCATCGTCTGTAACCCCAAAAGGTGTTAACTCGGGAGTTCACAACCTCATTTAAAGTCATCTGTGAGAGCCTCGGCTCAGTCAAGCTGAGTCATGCGCAACAAGTCTTGTCGGCTCAGACCACTTCTGCAAGAGAGACAGCTGTTTTTCTTGACTTCAGATAAAGAGAACCTCTGGGTGAAGGATGACATTGATACTATGCAACGATGCATGAGATTAAGAGGTGCGGATATACACAGTTAATGTTCATATGATAAAACCTTGGACTAGACGTCGTATGTACTTTATTTTGTTATTATGCCATACGATGTCACTGATCTTTGACAACAGTGGGCCTGTGAAGCCCTTTGAAGACTATGCAAATCAATTTGACTTGAATCAAATCAAGCCCGCAGTTGTTTTGCTGCTTTCCCGCTGCAGATTAGGGAAATCAGAACCCACCAGATGGGAATCAAGTTACATCCTTACACCTCACTAGATCTCTCTGCATCTTTATTTCAGTCCAAATCCCATCATTTTGCATGTGTGAGCGTATATTACATGTCACCACCATGAAATATTAAACCCAGTGTAGCATTAATAAACGACAGCGTCACTGCAGCATTGGCCAAGGTGCTGGCAAAAACGGCTGCTTGGATTAGATTCTTCTTGAGGTTACACGCTGCGGACAGTGGGCAATACGTTTCTTTTTAGCAGGCTGATGGATGATCGCAGGAAGTTCGTAAAAGACAACCTCCCCCGCCCAAACTGAATATTCTTGGGCAGGGAGTGCTGAGTGCATGTAAGTGCTTCTTAAACCACAACTAAGTATGTTCTCTAGACCTGACGACTCAAGCTGTGGGCAGGATGGGTATAATGATTGGTTTGGAGGAGAAAATGGTTTGTGTGCTTTATGTTTGTATGTGAATGTGTGTTTGTGCCCGCCTGTGGACAAAGTGGTATACAGAGTAGGTTACCCACATGGCTTCCACATCTTGTCAGCCGCTCCCTCTGCCCCCAAAAGTGGTATGTTCGGGGTAGCTCTGGCATCCCAAGCTACCACTTCAAACCTTTATTCAATAACTGGACAACCCTAATTAATGTAAGATGAACTCCAAACCACTGATGGTATTTGATGGTCAAGAAAAGAACAATTATTTGATGCATGCCGACAATGAATCGAGAAAGCCAAACATAAATATCAAGTCTGCATAAGCATTGCTGTAGGAATACAAAACTTTGTGCACTGGCTTAGCTTTGAATATAAAACAACAGACTGAGAGTGAAGCCCGACACTCTCTTACCCAAAGGCATAAACACTTGTCACCTGATTTTACTGCGGTATAATTGGATGGAACTTGTTGGGATGTAACAGCCTACGAACATGAACAGACAAAATTTAATACTAATCTTATTAAAGGCATTTGAAATCCTAGTTCTTCCATCCTGCAACTCTTTTCTATGCCATTTTTCCTGTTCAGTGTCATGTACAAGTGGAGCATGTCACTGCTGAATTCTGGTGAAAGGCAGACTAAACCCTGGACTGGTCACCAGTCAAGCAAAGGTCACACGGAGACAAGCATTTTCATTCAGTCACATCGTCGCTGAGCGGGACTTGAATCCATGTTACCTGATGTCACTAATCCCAGTTCATTTGAAATCATAATGATAAGTTGTCATTGGTTTCAAAGACAGTATTTTTCTGCATGGTGTCATGATATAAGATAAGATAAGACAAGATGTGGAAGACAATTGTAAATAGCACTGCGACCTTATCCATATCTGTATTTATATTGCACTTAATTGAATTCCCAATATGTGGATTCTTTCCAAAATCCAATGGGATCACCCTCCAAAAAAATCCTGTTGTCATATGAAAAACTAAAGACAGATGAAAAATCTCACACGACAAATAAAAACATATTTTGGGCCCTAAACTGGTGAGATGGATAATGCTGCCATTTAGTGTCCTATAGGTGCAAGAAGCTGTAAAAGCCTTTCCTGATTACTTTTTCACAGCTTTGCTAGCTCGCTTTGCTCGCCTATCAATACAGCCTTAATAATAACCAATAATCAGTGAGTGATGGCGGCTGATGGGAGTCTTCTGTTTGTCTGGTACTTAGTCCAATGCACTGACTGAGGCACTCAATAAGGTTGTTTAGAAAATAGTCTAATCAATTATAAATGCTGTGCCCATAATGCTGTCTTGAATGCATGAAAAAGGAAGAGGGCTAAATGAAACTCTTTGGTGGGTTAACTGTGAGAAAAGAGTGAGCAAATGAAGCAGACAAATAGTTCCCCATTTACATGGCGACAGTTCTTTCAGATCCTTTCAATAACAATCTAATCAAAGTACAAATACAACCTAAATGATCCATTCACCCATCCTGTTTCTCCAGCAGTTGTCCTCGTTTGCATCACGTGGGAGGTGGAACCCATCCTTGCTGACTTTTCAGCAAGAGGCGGGGCACGGTGGACTGGTCACCTGGGATAAATGAACATTTAATAATAGCACGGCACATACATATAGACAAAGAAACATTTAACATTTCCAGTTATGTTCACACCTTTACGGACAATTTAGAGTCATCAATAAACCTACCTGTCATATTTCGGGGCTTTGGTAGGAAGCCGAAGTACCTGTAGAAAATCCGCAGAAGCACAATGAGAACCACAGGAAGTGGATTTGAAATCCAAATCTCAGAAATGTAATCACAGAGGCTAACCACTCGATCCCCAGGCAGACCACCCAAGTAATAAATGTAAAATAAAACACTCATTTCTTCAATTATACAATTATTGGTCAATAAAAAGTTAAAGCTACACTACAAAGACGAGTCACATTTAAACACATTTTGTTGTGGGAACCACAGGGTGAAGGTGCTTAGAAAGTGTTTAAAGCATATTACACAGGTAATGGTTTGAATCTTTTCAACACAACCTCCGACGATTAAGGTAACATTTACTGGCTGAAACGTACATGTATTTTGATTTGTGGTAGGAGGTGGCCTTCCCTCTGAATAGAGGACCATTTCACATGGTCCGCCGCTTTGATTCATCCGCTGAATGGTTCTTTTCAGCTGACATAGTTACTTTGAAACAGTGAGCGACAGACATGTAAAAGAAGCGCTTCAGGTCTTAGAAAATATTTTGGGAAACCAAAATAGACTGGTTCTAATGAGAGAGAAAGAGAGAGAGAGAGAGAGAGAGAGAGAGAGAGAGAGAGAGAGAGAGAGAGAGTTTTTTTTTCAATGTAGCTGAATGGTAGATGAGCTATATATTGACGTTGAAATCGCATGAGCAAGCAAAAACGTTTTTGGAGACCCTTTGAGACAATGCCCTATTGGAACCTAAGAAATCTACAGTTGTCCTCCACTCGGCACTGTTTGATCAGTATTTGCTTCCAGAGTCATCAGGGTGGACTTGTGATTGCCTCTAAAAGTGGTTGAGGTTTCCTCAGGTCTGATTAAGCATAACGAGGCACTTCTGTTGAACACCAGAAGTAGGCTCTTTTCAGCGAGAGGAGACGCCCCCTCATCTGCTTGTCCCTGTCGAAATATTTGTACTGTTTGTCTTTGTGTGAGCGCGTGGGTATGTGTGTGTTTGTAAGAGCGATACTTATGCCCCTCCATGTGTGGGCACTGCCCAGGGTGCCATGCAACCAACCACACACACCGATCTCACCTAGGCAGGATGAGTCTCTGTCTATCCCTGTGCATACACACACCTAGCTGCAGCAGATTCAGACCACCCAGGCAAGTGAGGAACCATGAGAAGGCCACTTTATGCTCTCAGACAGCCCAGGCCGACCACAGTGGCGCCCCTCTGACACCCATGTAGCCGCTATTACCCACACAGTGTGTGTGTGTGTGTGTGTGTGTGTGTGTGTGTGTGTGTGTGTGTGTGTGTGTGTGTGTGTGTGTGTGTGTGTATACGGGTCTAGGTCGACCCTCTCACATTAAAAAATATGTCTGGAGTTGTGGATGGGGCTGTGACTCTTCTCTTTATATTCCGTCAACCACAGGCTCCAGCGCATTTAACTGGGTTAATTTAGTTTAATTACAGTTCAACATCAGACGTTTCATATTTTGTACCTGGCAAATCTCAACTACACTCGTGAATGTAAAGTCAAACCACAGTGATGATTTCACTGCTTTCTTGCACAACCGTATCCTTGCTAATACTCATCAAACAAATGTGTTAATAGAAATAGAATTGGAGGCTTGATTGGGCAAAGTGCTGACATTTATCTTATTTGTTTTGTGGCTGTGATGGTTTGGTTAGGACTTGTCATATGACCAGAGCCGCTGTCAGGGATTTGTGACCCCATAAGAAAATCATACTTTGGACAACCACCACTTTTGAGGGTTAAGGATAAGATGGACATTACGCCCTGTACTAGTGGCCAGCCGATCATAGAGATGACAGATATGCTAAATGCTAATGCTACCAATAATGTGGATATTGTTTTCATGCCACTGAACAAATGGAAGCACTTAAAGTACAACCATTAGATGAGGAGAGATGAAACAAGCTCTTGGTGGGCAGGAGCTTTCACATGACTGGACCAACGCAGTTATGCTAATTAAAGATAGCGACTGAAATGTGTTGACTGGTGCCTGGTGTTGGAGAGAAGAAAGGAAGTTTTTTGCAGAACAGGAAGTAGAAATGATTGGTGAGGGAGAAAGTTACAAAGTCACTGAGAGGATGACAAATGGAAAGGCAGTTGTTCCTGATAACATACCTGTAGAAGTATGAAAGCGTCAAGCAGAGGTGGCTGGGAGTTTTTCTTCAGGAGAATTCTAGAGGGTCAAAAGACGCTGAAGGAATGGAGGAGAGGTGTGCTAGTGGCCATTTTTTGAGAACAAAGCAGATGTGCAGATGTGTGGGAATTATAGAGGAATAAAGTTTAAGACCATTACAATGAAACAATGGAAAAGAATAGTGAAGGCATGACTTAAAACAGAATAATAGAGTGTTTGTGACTGGCATAGTTTCAGGCCAAGGAAAAGAACCATAAATGCATTAATTGTGGTGAGGTGTTTGATTGAGAAGTACAGAGAAGAAGCTGTGTTGTGTCTTTAGGGGTGTTCACATGGCAACATTTGCTCCGTGCTACGCCGGCGCTGCGCCAGTGGAGCGGTCACACGTGCAAATTTGCTCCGGGGTAGCCCCGGAAAACAGCTTACACCGGAGCAAATTTGATCCACCTCAGGGAGGTGGTTTAAAAATTTGCTCTGGAGCAAATGCTCGTTTGCAGAGCAGCACCGATGTAAATTTGCACGTGTGAACTCTCCAATTTGCTCTGGAGCAAATGCTCGTTTTCGAGGGGGGGAGTAGCCTTGCTACGCATGAGAAGAGTTGATTACGTACGGCGAGAAAGCCTTGCTTTCATGCTCTGTCGGACTTCCGTCATGTGTTTGTTTAATAACGACACAAGACATGGCTGGTAACATTAGCAAGCACCTCTTGGATTATACCATCTCAACTAGAACGGGGGATAGTCCCCAAACGTCATCTTTCCTTTTGTAGGAGACTGGACTGTCTCGGAGTTGTTTGTGTAGCTTGTTCCTTTGTTGTGTGTTCACAACCCCCCGCACCCAATAGAATTTATTTTGTGATTTCCTCTCTTGATTTTTCTGTTTGGCGCATTACATGTTTGCTTTTCTGAGTGTTATTGAAGTCATCGTTGATTTATGTTTTCGGGGGCGGTCACTCTCGAGCTGAAGGCACGGAGACCGAGAAGGAGAAGGACGTGCCTGTACAGTAGTTGCTTGAGTTGTGTATAAGTTTTAAAAACAACCAACACGACAACTCATTTGTTTTCTGTCGTTTTCCTCCGCTGCAGAAACTGCCGTATGAATGCAAGTGGATCTGCACCGACGCTGCGCCGGTGTTGACACGCTCAGCGGCTTTGTACGTGTGACCGCTCCACAAAATTTGCTCCGGAGTTAAATATATCGCAACAAAATACATCGGTGTAGCGCCGGAGCAAATGTGTGCCGTGTGACCACCCCTTTTGTAAATCTGAAGAAAGCCTATGGGTGCCCAGAGTGTAACCGTAGTACATCACAATGTTCTCTCGAGGGGCAAGAGGTATGCTAGAAGAGTACAATAGATAGCTAGATAGCTAGCTAGCTGGCTAACTAGATAGATAGATAGACACCCTGAACTGGTTGCCAGCCAATCGCAGGACACACATAGACGAACAACCATCCACGCTCACACTCACACCTAGGGACAATTTAGAGTATTCCATTAACCTGCCACGCATGTTTTGGGAATGTGGGAGGAAACCGCAGTGCCGGGACACGGAGAACATGCAAACTCCACACAGGAAGGCCGGAGTCGGAATCGAACTCAGCACCTCTGCACTGTGAGGCCGACGCGCTAACCACATCAATATCAGGCTCAATCAAAATATCTTTTGTGCTTTGATCCATTTGTATATTCTTACACTCCATTTACAATTTAAGAATAGTTTGTCTTTTGTCATGGTTTTATTTCTGAAAAATAAAAAAAGCAAAGGTCAAAGGTCAATTTGAAGGACTATTATGTATTACTGCAACTTTTTTACTGTATGAGTCCAGTGTAACATTCATTCGTTTGTGCTCATCAAAGCAACGATTCCTCACTCGGCTGTTTCAAAGGCTGCAACATTCTTGGTGAGGGAGGGGGCAATGCATTCAAACTGAACTTACAAATCTGGAAAAGCGTGAGGCATTTTTGTGTGAAGTTTCTCCAGCCAAGCCTTTGTCACGCCTCACATGCTGCAGCAGCCCTTCCACCCTTGATAAATGACTTTGAACGTTCTGGGCCATCTTGCCTCTGATCTTTTATTTAAGTTTGTTTTAGACACCCGGTGCGCTAGTTGGAGCCTTGACAGCAAGAGGACGCTTGAGGTGTGAACAAAGTTAATGCACACACTTTGGCAATACTGCTTGGTCGATTTCAGCAAAGATTTGAGGGTTGTCGTGCAAAGCACGGATATCCATTTCACTTTGCAAGCACCGTGAACTTTTTTCTTGAACAATGATTTTCTGGATATGATACAAAACAATATACAAATTATACATCAGGTGGGAAGCCGATTTCAGTCAAATTGACTGGGTGTAATCTAATTGTCATGACTGAATAATAACAGAAAACGCTGCACTTAACTTGGGTTATTGTGGAGCCTGCATGAAGCTCTGTGCACTATCGAGTGAAAAGGTTCAACTTAAATGATGCTTTGTGCATGTGGTGAAAAAGGTCACAAGAGGGAGGAAAGAAAACAAGTTGGGGGGGGAACTAGAAAGTGTGTCGGCATCCCACAGGATGATGAAACCACCACCGTGAGGTGTTCATTCAGTAACTGCGTTTCATTTATTTTTCCTTGCCCCTCTCTGATTGGCTGAAAGAGATGTGTGACCAGTTAGCCGCACAATTCCCTCCAGAGGATGATGATGGATCTAAAGGATAGTTCTCTATCCTTCTTGTTACAAAAAACTTCCTCTGACATGTTTGGGCACGTTGACAATGTTTTGACTGAAAACAGCTTGAAAGCTTGGAGGGAATACAAGCTTTCAACCCCAGGGGTGGGCTACTACTTCAACTGCCGCTTTATCCCCCTGAGGAGAAGACCAAGCAGCAGTAGAGCAAGCCCAAGCAAGGCTTTGATTAAACAGTGAAGTCCAATGAATAAGTGTGACATAAGTCTGTTTTCTCTCTCTCTCTCTCTCTCTCTCTCTCTCTCTCTCTCTCTCTCAGTCAGATGAATGAGGACACAGATATGTCACTTTGTTGACACAGGCAGCAGGAGTTCCTGGACTTTTTTTTTCTGAATTGCTGGCATGGAATCAGTGTCTGTGGTCTTGGTTGTGTGTCTCGAAGCTTTTGCAGTTGTTGCATTTGATCTGAGTTGTGGCTCCAAACAGGCTTTTGTGTCTGTCCTGCAGGTCTGAAATCACTGAGCTGAACACGCATTTCGGCTTTGTGCTCTCCGCAAATCCTTTGATTTGAGTCATTGTAGGCTTAAATGCATTGTTGTTGTGGCTCCTCTATTCAAAGCCCCGCTTAGATCTGCTAATATTGTATGGAGATGCAATGAATGATGAGGCGGTGACCCACAATAGCTTCTATAACAGCCGAAACAGGTCTCGAGTCAATGCTTATTGTGTTTGCAATAGTAAAAGGATGCTTTTATTGATCATCAAGTGGCGCGACACAAGTCTTGTTGGCAGAGTGATTTTTGGTAAATCACATCGACGGACCCCTACGGTGATAAATTCCCTTTAGGAGAGAAGTGAAATCTCACAGTGACTGTCCAATGAGATAATGGTAACCAGTAGGCTTTTTTTTTCCTCGTGAGAGCGGGGTTGGGGGGGTTCATTATGGCCCAGGTAAAATAACAAATGTCATGGTTGGCTAAGACTTTTGCGCTGTGTATGCATGAATGACTTCACCTCTTTAAACTGTAAAAGTTTGGAAAACCCTGAGCTATAAAGAATCCATTCCTCCATACATGCTGTTTGTATAGCGAGATAGGGTTTAGCCCAGCTAATTGGGAAAGAGTGAATGGTTACGAAACAGCAAACAGCTTTTATGTACAGATCTTAATACAGTCAGCTAAAATCAAGGTTGCTTGCAATTCCAGGCGCTCAAACCACATTCTCAGGTGAGACTGGGTCAGGTACGTATGTTTGGGAGTGGCATGCCCTTGAGTTAATTTTAACACTAAGCAGTGAAAGGTAATTATATTACCTGTTCTCACAAGGACCGAGTAGGATGAGCAACAAAATGCGCATACTGCAAATAGTAGAAAATCCACATCCTTTCATATTTTACAAAGTGATGGTGGGTTTATTCAGGAATCTCATAACAAGGATAAACCTTTGAGATTGTACAAATATAGTTTTCTTTTCTGAGTATTTGCGTGTTTATTCAACCCACCATAATTTGGGATTTTGGACACAATGTTTGCACAGTTAAAATCAGTTTTTTGTTCTTTTTTAATGATGAATAAGTTATCTTAAAAATTTTTTTTTAAATGCTATGTTTTTTCATTGAAAGAAGAGAACAGAAGTTTTGTTTCTATTGAATCTTTCTATGTATTTCCTGGGTGAAACATCTATCTTTGCAATGCATTCCCTATGAGCACATGTAGGACAGTCGGCTGAAGGCCGTAATTCTTAAAAGTGGGTCACAAATCCGTTCTTTGTGGCCAGTGTCAAAAATATATGAAAAAAATCATTTAATGTGCATCTGATGGACTATTTTTGTGAAATCTAGTTGGAAAGGCATGTGTCAGAAACATTCCAATCATCACTGTCTTTACAATGACATTATTACAAGTTGGTGCTGACGACTGAGCAAAAAAAATTGTATTTGTTTAAAATGTTGAGACACGGGTCTATTTTTGACAAATGCATTTGCCTGATCTCAAAAGCGGGTTATGATTTATGACAATGGGAAAAAGTGGGTCCCTGGGTGAGACCTGGCCAAGCGGCCGTTTCTTACGGTCCAGACCTCAATCAAACTTTCGGCTCTTTTCACCTCTACCTTCTCTTTTTTTTTCACTGGTCCTCTGGGGCAAGTCTTCCTGATCAGGCAATCGGAACACTGGAATGCTCCCCTCAAGTGCCTAATCAGAGGAGATGGTGAAATCAATGAGGTGGATAGATCCTAACAGGAATTTGAAATGAACACCGGGCTCCGGGATCAATGAGTATCTTAGCCTGTTTGTGTTTGTATGTGAACGTGTGAGCAGCTGAAGAGATTCGACCTTGCTGCTTGAGTTGGACTGCTATTTATAACGCATAGAAGGGGAGAAAAGGAGTATCTAAATTAGTGTTCATTAGGGGTCAAAGGTCTGTCAAAGGAGTGAGTCACTACTTTATCAAAATTGGATATCGAAAAATAATCTGTTAGGGGAGCAATTGATACCGTGCACATCAATCACAGACATGAATAGATGATTGATTTAGTCTCTAATTATTCTGTGGCTATTGTACTGAAAACTAAAAACGTTGACTACATTGATGGAGCACCTTTGGCAGTCAATCAGTCACCTTATCTGATGAATAAGGACATTGGGAGGGGAAAAAAATAGAGATGAGAAGTGTAGAGAGCAGATTAAGAAGGGAATTGCCACCATCTCATCACCATCTGGACTGCATCACTACAGCCATGACTCCAGTGATGTCACTCAGAGAAAAGATGGTACAAATTACAAACAAAAGTCCACATGTATTCCTTAAATAAGAAGATACAGGCTTTGTAAAGTCAATTTGTCAGAAATCAAAAGAGCAAGAGAGTTTAACACCAATGACAGTGCTACCTTCTAAGACTCAAATTGAATTTTTCATGCTGAAAGTATTGTTCGTTCATTTCTGGTCTCCAGACTCAGAGCAGTGATATGGGCTGTTGTTCTTTTGCTCCTCTTTCAGAATCGGAGACGACTCAAGTGCTTTCCCAGAATCTGTCAGAGTTGAGCAAGAACAACGCTTCATCCATCACTGGATGGATCCATGGGCTTTTCATTTGACTGGAGAGGTCTACTTCAGAGACCAGGCCCAAATTCATGTTCCAAAGCCTGTCATTTGGCTCACATATACCAAAACACTCACTCATTCATTCTTGCTGTTTGTCCCTCTCTAGTTCGTCTGTCTCATTTATCTTTATTTCTTACTTTCTCCCTCTCCCTTCTGCCTCTTGAACATTTTTTTCTCACATCTAATGAGGAGTGGTGAAAATTATGATGTGATCCAAAGGTCTGAGCTGCAAATGAAACGCACATTTCAGAGCACACCCAAGACAAAGTGGTAGGATGTACGACGGCATGCTTCCAAAAATCAAGCTGGAGCGTGCCCAAGCATTGGCGCTACAGCCATTGCCCAAATGTTACTTCCAGTTCATCCTCAATCAACAATTACATAAATTCTGCATATAGAGCAGTCTCCAGTAATTTGTATTTCACAAAGTAAGAAATAAGAAATAACACTTAATAGATATACACATCATCTTTACGCACATCGAATGGCGGTTCTAGAAAGTTTTACCTGCGCCGACGAAGGGGCGGCAGGAGATTCAGTTTGGGAGCCAGAGGTTATACATGCACACACACAAGCAACTAATTTTCTTTAAAGAGTGAGGGGAGATAATTCTAACCTGGTCATTAAAACATTTACATGAACTGTGAGGACAATAGGACAAACATTTAGAATTGAGTGATTTATAAGGCTGCCGCTATTGAATATTTTTGTGTTTGTTGTAGCCATTTAAAATGTGATTGAAGAATCAAGTATTCTGTAAAACAATATTTTTGCTTGCTTGAAGAGCAATTATGACTACACAAACAAAAACAAACCAACTTACTTAATAATGGAAAACCAATTGTTTGCTCTTTTAGATCAACCGTTTTTACTTCCTAAATGCACATTGTGCATAGCAGCAAACAGTTGCAAAGATAAAAAAACAGACAAATACATTTTTTTTCTTGTAAGTAGAAAAAAGTCCTTCGTTAAAAAGGCATAAACAACATTGATGATGTACTTCACTTGCATTTATGAACTTACACACACAAGACTAAGTAAACTAAAATTCATCTACACCCCCTTAACATGACATCTTTCTCTCCCTTTGAGCTTCACAATAAAAAAATAAAAAAACGCAGTCCAAGGCAGAGAAAATTCCTCGATCATTTTTTTTGCACCCAAAGCACTTGACATGAGTCCTCATTTATTTCACTTGGAGTATTTTATTATGAATAGATTCATTGCCAAATAAGGGTGGCAACTGCCGTGGCAAAGCATTTGGTGGGGGTGGCAACTGCTACTGACTAGATCCGCTAGTGCACACATAAACTGTATTTTTTACATACATATATACACATATAGATAAGATAAGATAACCATTTTGTATACCACATTGAGGAAATATGCATCGTTTCAGGAGCAACAGTGGATACAGGAAATTAAAAAAAAAAAAAGCATATAGCATCTAAGGAGGACAACAGCATATGTACCCATTTGTATATGTTAAAGATCATTAACATAATATCAGTGGCAGGCAGCTTTCGCTTTCATACCTGGGCCTATTGTTATTACATAACAAGTTAAATTATGTAAGTATGTTACAAAACAGGGTGGCCCGGTGGTCGAGTGGTTAGCGCGTCGACCTCACAGTGCAGAGGTACAGGATTCGTGTGGAGTTTGCATGTTTTCCCCGGGCCTGCGGGGGTTTTCTCTGGGTACTCCGACTTCCTCCCACATTCCAAAAAACATGCATGGCAGCTTAAACGAACACTCTGAATTTGTCCCTAGGTGTGAGTGTGAGTGCGGATGGTTGTTTATCTGTGTGTGCACTGTGATTGGCTGGCAATCGGTTCATGGCATACTGTCCGAAGATGGCTGGGATAGGGTCCAGCACACCCCGCAACCGTTGTGAGGATACTACAAAACAATTACCGTAATTTCCGGACTATAAGCCGCGACTTTTGTCACACACTTTCAACTCTGCGGCTTATTTCATGAAGCGGCTTATATAAAGACTTTTCTAATGGCCGCCTGTGTACCTGTGTCTTTCTTTGTAAATATCTCATGTTACAATATGGGCACCTGCGGCTTATACACAGGTGCGGCTTATGTGTGTACAAAATATTTTTTTCCTTTCAACATGTAGTGGTGCGGCTTATAATCAGGTGCGGTCTATAGTCCAGAAATTAGGGTAATCGGATGAATATTTGTGACATGAATATAACGAGGGTGAGTTTGTAATAATCAGTTAAGATTTAAGGATTCCATGCCATTTTTTTACCGTGAACGGAGCTAAGTTAACCAAGTGGGAGATTTTAGCGAAGAGCCAACGATTACACGACATGGTGATCACCTTGCATTTCAGTCAGAAACGCTCCCACACTTTCATGATTGTCTTTTGTGACACATTTTTAATTCCTGCTCCACCAACCATGTGCCACAAGAACAATTTCTTTCTACAGTATGAGACAAATATGACAATGCAAAATGCGAATACAGCTCAAGTTGGATTTTTTTTTTTTTTTAATGCGCTGCAAACATTTGCTGTGGTTGGAGAGTGTGAGAGAGCAGTGCACAATGACGCATGTGCAAGGCTGAGAGGGAACATTGGTAGCGGCGATACTACGTGTATATGCGTCTCGGGGCAGCCCCGGTGCTACACTGGAGTAAAAGTTGCCGTGTGAACACCCCTACAGACGGGCTACTGCCCACATCGCACTTTTAACGAGAGTCTATCGGCAATGCTCTGTGTGCCCAAACCGAAAATACATCACCATTTGAGACGCCAGAGTTAAACCAATAAAATTTTACATATGAATAACTATATACTATTTATATTGCTCATAGAAAAACAGACATACATAGATTTTGGAGGACTGTTTGAAGGACTGTTTTATTATCATATTTCATTTTCGGTATTGAGTTGAAAAATGTAATTTTTTTTCCAAAATGACTGCGCAGGTGGGAAGGAGCGGCCTCTACTGACGAGCCGCGACTGTTCACCAGTGCTCTCCCTTGGGGCTTTGGATTGTTTTTTTTCTCCAGTTATCCAGTGTTGTTCTTGACTTCCATAAATTCAACAAATTTGAGAAAATGCTTTTAGCGATAAATTGACAGCTGAAACAATAGTCACTCCTAGTTTCTTGAAGTCCATTAAGTGCTTTATTACAAAATGTTGGCGAATTCTGTGAAGCAAAATTGATGAGCTCATAAAGTATCAAACGTGTCCAGATATGTTCCGGGTTAGGTTTTACCAACTAATTTGCATATTTTCATCCTTGTTGTACCAGACAGATTATTGCATTCCGATGAGTTGTGAATTTGGGATCACGCGCAGTCTGAGCAAAGAGCACATATTGGCCTCAACATGTCAACACTCACTAGTTAAGGTCCTGAGAGGAGAAATTGATTAGGGGTCAGTGGCACACAGATGGTTTATTTACTTAGCTCTGACACTGCCAATTTGAAAGCAGGGACTGACAAATGTTCTTGAACTGCCGCTTTGTCGAGTTTGATTTGTTCACCTCTCTAATCCCGCCCTGTCGCTCATATCTCCAAGCAGGAAGGAAACTGTTGTTGAGAAACAGTCGACCGTTTTCCTCTGTTCATCTTCTCTCTGCTCTGTTGGAAAAACAGAGGTAACGACCAGTCTTTCTGGGCATTGCATCAAGCTTTACCCACAGGTCAATGGCATTTATTTTTTTCTTCAAGCTCCACTCAAGGCTCGATGTTGATTATAAGAGAGATTTATTTTCTGTCACTCACAAAATTTTAAGTTGTTTACATGAAGAGCATATTGGATCTGTTATTTATTTCAATTTCACTGAAGAGAAATACTGTCGAAGGATCATAAAGCATCTTTTTTTTAAGTTGCATGATAATTAAACAGATTCGGAGGTGTTTATGGGCCCGTGCTCGGGTTCTGGCTAATTTGAGCAAAGTCTCAACAACGCGGATCTTGTTTGGCTGACGTTTGAAGCGGTTTGACTGTTTGGAGTGTCCTGTTAACTCTGACTTTTAAATAGCTGCTTCTGAAGCCCCTTCATGTGCTGTGCTCTAAGGCCAATCTGTGTGCTCCTGGAAACCCAAGGGAGACATTATCGAATTAAACCCAAAAACTTACTTTTAGCTCATTTATTTATTTATTGATTTTTATTTTGTCAACTGTAAACCGTCCACCAATCCTGAAGAGAATATCAGCTCCTTTTTCCATCAAGAGCTCGACCAACTTCATCTTGACTATTATCTTTCCAATAATTACTTATACAGTAATTGGTGCAGTATGTGAATGTTTTCAAGAAAATGCATTCTTATTATACAGTGCATACACCACAATATTAAATACACCTAAATAGTCCAATGGAAGACATTCACAGAGCATCATTGTGGTTGTTTGCACGAGTGAAGAACGGCATTGTATCCAGGGTTTCTATTGCAATTTGTTTTTCATTTGGGTACGCACCAAATCCTTTTAAGTCAAATACATTGCGATTGATAGATTTTGCTGTTGTCGTTGAATAAGTACCCTTATGACTGTCTTAAATTGAACCGAAGTACAGTACTGCTTTAGATTTTGATATCAGTGTGCTTCATGTGGAAATTAACGTTCATGTCATTTAGTGTCTTATATTAGTCAAAATGGATGGACGGATGTCGGGTGGGAATCAGAAAGTCTTCGTTTGTGCCTTGTCTTCTGCTTTGAGATGATAAGAGACAAGTGAGAGTCTGTGTATCAGTGCATTCCAAGTCAATTTCAGGGAGCACTTTCACAAACCACTGGTAAAAATGTCAGTCTCCAGTTAATGGTCCTCTGCTCACACATGAGACCAAACAGAACAAACAAAAGCACTTATGTTGAACACATAGGAAAGAGAATGTTTTATTCATTCTAAATAAGCCCCATACCTATCGTAAACACCTATATTACTGGAATCCTATCATTAATATGACCGAGAGGAAGACTTTCAGTCTGATAAACAGCAAACAGCTTTCTATTTTCCTCCGACTGAAATCGTTTAATGGCCAGATTGAATCAGCAAAATTAAATTGTTGTATCAGCCCCGATATATAAGCAGCTCAGTTGCCGATGGGAAAATAGAACGATTTAACTCCGAGGGAACTCTTTGAAGCATGTCACCAGAGTGATACTGGGCCACAAGAAATAAATCTTTGATTGGTCACTTGTTTTGTGAAAATGGATGGCGATCCCAGATTCACGCTTAAAGATAAAGCCAGCCCAGTTTGAATGTATATACCACACTGGGTGCAAGATTTGTCATGCATGTCAGGGCGGCATCCCTGCCTGCCTGAACTTTGAGCCTTGGTAAACCATTATCGGTTGATATGCGAGGCCGCAGCCCAGATCGCACCTAAAACATGTGGCTGATACGAGGTGTGAGTGAGCCGTGCAACAGCGGCGTGCATGGCCTGCATGGAGTATTTTTAACTGTCAGCACTAAATGCCTCATTCAGCCCCAGCGTATCAACCCCTCCACCACCCCTCTCATAACCTCAACCAGAATATCTACAT
The DNA here is from genome assembly GCF_001891065.2 of Hippocampus comes. Taxonomy (NCBI): domain Eukaryota; kingdom Metazoa; phylum Chordata; class Actinopteri; order Syngnathiformes; family Syngnathidae; genus Hippocampus; species Hippocampus comes. The sequence continues at coordinate 51,874 of NW_017805536.1, read as the reverse complement.
CTCTGTGTGCACAACACCACAGGAAGGCTTGCCAGCTGTTTACACGGAAACACACTGTGACACAAACTCGCACATATATATAGAGAGAGAGAGAGAGAGAGAGAGAGAGAGCGAGAGAGAGAGAGAGAGAGAGAGAGAGAGAGAGAGAGAGAGAGAGAGAGAGAGAGAGA
>NW_017805536.1:0-51625 GCF_001891065.2 Hippocampus comes | reverse complement strand
GCTGAAATGCTGTAGAAGTGAAGACGAACGAGAGAGAGAGAGAGAGAGAGATTTTATTTATTTATTTATTTATTTACGGGCGCCCGGTGGTCCAGTGGTTAGCGCGTTGACCTCACAGTGCAGAGGTACCGGGTTCAATTCCAGCTCAGGCCTCCCTGTGTGGAGCTTGCATGTTCTCCCCGGACCTGCGTGGGTTTTCTCCGGGTACTCCGGTTTCCTCCCACATTCCAAAAACAGGCATGGCAGGCTGATTGAGCACTCTAAATTGTCCCTAGGTGTGAGTGTGAATGGGCCTTAATATATTTATTTATTAACACATTTTCAATAAATTTTCAGATCTCAACCAGCGTAAATTTCTCCGTTTTCCATTTTAAGTTTTCAAGTAGTAGTTACCGATTGTGTGCAGTCGGGGTCTTCATGACCTTCTCTGCTGTCCCAAACATTATCAGAAGCACTGGCCTATATTTACATTAACTTACATCAAATGATAATTTCCAACAGTCTTTTGTCTTTCATTTTATGTGTCTCAGCTGCACGGCTTCCAGTCATTTGTGGTTTTATTTTTTTATTTTTTTTATCCAATCAGACTCCAACTCCTATGTGTTGCTATGTAATGTAAATCGAACAAGTCCTTCAGACTACTTGGTGCTGGCGTCGACCACCCACGCGTACACACACACACACGCACACACACACACACACACACACACACACACACACACACACACACGTGCACACTCTAATATAAGACACACTGTGTCTTATATTAACCAATCAGATTTTAGATTCACCACTTTGCACCTTTGCAAAATGTCCACCTGATGTGGATGTTTTCCTGTGCTCTCATTGGTTCAGCTAAATACCAGTAGTCTGCTGGATTTACCCCTCCGATTGGTTGTGGTCAATATGCATGCCAATTATTGATTTACGGAGGAGGATGAAAATTCTAATTTCATTTTCAAGGCACACTTTTCAAGAGCGAAACTGACTTTATGAGGCTAGGTCAACCAAGAAATTGATTTTTCAGGCCCGCTTTCATGTCAGTTTGTATGACCACAAAGGTGTTCAACCCAAAGCCAAAAACTGAAAACCTGCTACAGTTCGGCTTTTGCCACAGGTGCTTCTATTCAACTGGCAGGTAAGCTAGCTCATTTACTAAGCAAAACTGTGGTCGGGTTTTTACTTTCTGAACTTGAATTTAACTCCTCAGTCACTAAAGCTATCTTACACAGACAGGCAGGAGCAAAGGAAGGAGGTTTGCTGCATCAGCATCTCTGGTGTAATATACTTCAAGCTAAGTTTACCTATTGCTAAATTCTGTATTGAACTGCTAATAGTGTCGAGGTTTGGAGTTGTTCGGTGGATAAAACTTTGTTTCCTTGCTTTACAGAGGTAATGATGATATTCATCCTCAGATAGGCTCAACACCTGTCTCTTTAATGCCAAGCGAAGTAATATCACCTTTTTGTGTATTATTTCTGCACCGTAATGGTGTTATTAAGAGGTGTATTAAGTCCCTTAAATCCCCACTGAAGGTCCACGTCCGACACTCACAACTCCGCCACTGACCGTTCCGAAATGAGAAAAATTAACTTAAACCTAATTGTATTCCAGAAACAGACTCGAGTGTAGATGGACGACCATTTATTCAATGTATCCTCCCAGCAGTAAATGGAATGAAAGCCTAATTAATGTCACTGTCAACACCTATATCTCTCCTGCTTTTTACTGTTCTGCTAAGTCGAAGTGAGTGTGGTGCAAAAGGTCATTTAAACTACAATGCCAGTGCTGTCCTAAGAGCAGCGCTGTTTTTAAATCTTCATGAAAGTGGAATATTTGAAAATACACACTTCCCCTGTACACATACAAACATAGTGTGATTTGGCCCAGGCCTGTGCAGCCTGTTGACAAGTTGGAGGAATGGAATGTCTAAGAAACTGTGCGCACACATTGAGCAGTCGCCCAAATACTTCACTTGGGCTCGCACTCCTTCAGGAGGTGCAGTGAGGGAACAGCAGGAGAGGAATGCAGGCATATAATTTGTTCTTATGAAACAATGCTGTGGCAATTAAACACGTTCTGTCTCACCCACCTTGCACCTCAGTCTCTTTGATAAGTTTTTGGAGATGAAGGGTGGTAAAGTGTGACAAGATGATTATTATCACTGCAACGCAGCTGTCGGCTAGCCGCCTCGGTTTTATTTATGACTTAATGAATTACTCTCTCACAACCACCCACTACGCAAGATTTTGAATCTGGACCAGGAGAGGTTTTTATCTCCAGGCAGTTTTTAATTGGCACAAACTTGAAATTTTCCTCAACTGCTTCAGCTTTTCCCCAGGCACTGATCAAATCTCAGGTTGCCTAAAGGAGCCGCCAGTGTTTTACCACACCTACTGTTTGAGATATTTCAGCATTGCATCAAAGTTATACTGTACGGCGGGGGCCCTCGCGTTCCCTTATCTTGAGAACTAATGAATGAACGAGGGGAGCTTTAGTGAGGCTGTTTTGTATTTTTAAGGCTCTGCATCTGTGGTCTATCAGGCCCGGCCCATTCAGCGGAGCCGCAGGAGGGTATTTTGGGCCAGACTAAGTTCAGGCCCACACAGAATTGCTGACAGACACAGTTAAAGAAAAACACAGGGATGCTTTCCTTTTGGGAGGAAACCAAATTATGAAGGAACAATTATGTCTAAGAGAAAAACCACTAGAATTGGCAGATGAGATGTATAAATGGGTGAAAGTTTATGTATAGGGGAGAGTACAGCCAATGTGATATTTCAATAAACATCCAGTCGTGTGGAGACATCTTTGGCTATCACGACTAGCTGTTTTTTGAATAACTTTTTTACACAGTATTCATAAATAGCAGGACAGGTACAGGTCAGGATTACACTAAAATACAAAAAAAAAAAAACTTTAAAAAATGGCTAAGGTAAGGATTTGTGGGGATCTGGGTAAATGATTTAATTTTTGCCATTTGATACACGATATATTCATTCATTTTCCGAACCGCTTTATCCTCACTAGGGTCGCGGGGGGTGCTGGCGCCTATCCCAGCTGTCTTCGGGCAGTAGGCGGGAGATACTTTGAACCAGTTGCCAGCCAATCGCAGGGCACACAGAGATGAACAACCATTCACGCTCACACTCACACCTAGGGACAATTTAGAGTGTTCCATTAACCTTCCACGAATGCTTTTGGAATGTGGGAGGAAACCGGAGAACCCGGAGAAAACCCACACAAGCACGGGGAGAACAAACTCCAAACTCCAAACAGGAAGGCCGGAGCTGGAATTGAACCCAAGTCTGCTCTTTACTAAACGATATTCTTGTGTTATATTGTCATCGTTGCATTGCTAGAACCTTTTTACTGTTTATAAATATAAATCAGTAATCATCATCATCATCATCATAATAAATACAAATGTAACCAAGACAATAATGTGATATCAAAAACAGAATTTAAAAAGGCCCTTTTGATATATGATTTGTTGCTGGTTGGTTTAGTGGTTTAATTGTGTTAAAGATAACAGCTGTCTTATTTATACACCTGACCATATACTATTTCAGTTGGCTCACTGATTGAGGCAATTTGCATGCCCCATGTAATAGGGATACAGCTCTCTGGCTATGATTCCTCACATTAATATTTAATTGCCATCAAAGTGTGTTTTCAAAGTATAGGGTGACACGCCGATCTCCCACTCCAGTCACAATAGAGCTGATTCCGGAGCGGGTGAGGAGCGTAGTGTGGTTCCAAAGAGACGACTTCTCGGTCATCTTATCCCTCCCTCACCCAGCGATGACACCTGTAGCGCCTCTCCACCAACAGTAAATCACGTGACCATTTCCTCACAGAGAAATCCTAATCCGTGTGACCAAGGAGCCTCCTCGGCACAAGACGGATTGAAACCCGAGGAGACGGCATTAAGAATTAAAAATGCGAGAAAGTGGTCCCCACGCACGCCTTGTTTTGTCATCAGTGTTCCATTAGTGTCACTTTATTCCGCACCTCCTCGCCTCCTCCCCTTCAGCATGTATCATGAGTCAATATCGGGAATACCGGGACGCTTTCTGCGCAAATGGTTACAATATACCTTCTTCACGCCTAAGAGTTGACAAAGGTTGTTCGGCTGACAGGCTATCTGAGCATCAGACTGGGCCACTCAGTTAAGGGGATAAAGGTATGAGGACATATCGCAGTAACACATCCATTCATCTAGCCATCCATCCATTTTCCGATCCGCTTTATCCTCACGAGGGTCGCGGGCGTGCTGGAGCCTCGCCCAGCTGTCTTCGGGCAGTAGGCGGGGACACCCCGAACCGGTTGCCAGCCAATCAGCAGTAACACATATCGAAGCAAATGGCCTCTTTCACACGAAGCATCGAAGTCGACGTTTTCACAGCTTTGCAATGTGGCACAGTCGTGTTGAAACAGAAAGAGCCTTCCTCGGAAAGTCCCAGGTGAGTGATGAGGTGGAAGGTGTGGGCTCTACTCGTAGTAACTAGTAACCCAAAACCTAAGATGAGCAACAGAATTTAAAAAGGCCCTTTTGATATATGATTTGTTGCTGGTTGGTTTAGTGGTTTAATTGTGTTAAAGATAACAGCTGTCTTATTTATACACCTGACCATATACTATTTCAGTTGGCTCACTGATTGAGGCAATTTGCATGCCCCATGTAATAGGGATACAGCTCTCTGGCTATGATTCCTCACATTAATATTTAATTGCCATCAAAGTGTGTTTTCAAAGTATAGGGTGACACGCCGATCTCCCACTCCAGTCACAATAGAGCTGATTCCGGAGCGGGTGAGGAGCGTAGTGTGGTTCCAAAGAGACGACTTCTCGGTCATCTTATCCCTCCCTCACCCAGCGATGACACCTGTAGCGCCTCTCCACCAACAGTAAATCACGTGACCATTTCCTCACAGAGAAATCCTAATCCGTGTGACCAAGGAGCCTCCTCGGCACAAGACGGATTGAAACCCGAGGAGACGGCATTAAGAATTAAAAATGCGAGAAAGTGGTCCCCACGCACGCCTTGTTTTGTCATCAGTGTTCCATTAGTGTCACTTTATTCCGCACCTCCTCGCCTCCTCCCCTTCAGCATGTATCATGAGTCAATATCGGGAATACCGGGACGCTTTCTGCGCAAATGGTTACAATATACCTTCTTCACGCCTAAGAGTTGACAAAGGTTGTTCGGCTGACAGGCTATCTGAGCATCAGACTGGGCCACTCAGTTAAGGGGATAAAGGTATGAGGACATATCGCAGTAACACATCCATTCATCTAGCCATCCATCCATTTTCCGATCCGCTTTATCCTCACGAGGGTCGCGGGCGTGCTGGAGCCTCGCCCAGCTGTCTTCGGGCAGTAGGCGGGGACACCCCGAACCGGTTGCCAGCCAATCAGCAGTAACACATATCGAAGCAAATGGCCTCTTTCACACGAAGCATCGAAGTCGACGTTTTCACAGCTTTGCAATGTGGCACAGTCGTGTTGAAACAGAAAGAGCCTTCCTCGGAAAGTCCCAGGTGAGTGATGAGGTGGAAGGTGTGGGCTCTACTCGTAGTAACTAGTAACCCAAAACCTAAGATGAGCAGCTGATTCCTAGTTGGACAATAGTCATTTCAAATGCCCTAACTTCTGGCCATAGGCATTGATCTGTTGGGGGTTTGGGGGTCTTCCTGGGGCCCCACGCATGTTCAGGCCCCTGGAAACCACCTGATGGTCGACAATTAATTTGGGATGGGCTAAATATCTATCAGCAACCAAAACCACACACACCCGTCAACAAAGATGACAAGGGGCCTTCCCGCCTAGTAGATTACATGTTATTCACAAAATTGTTCACTTTAGTGTGTCATCAGTAGAATAGTGTTCAGCACCAACCCTCTGCCCGCCGTCGAGGGCCCTTTATGATTCATGGTTCATTCTAGGCGGGCAGATTTTGGTGCGACGCCATTACTTCCTGCAACCGCCCCATATGTTTTGCATCTGTGTCTGATTGTGTTTGCGTCTTCCTCTTTTCTCATAACGCCTTCACGTTTCCGTTCTTCATTTTCATGTCTTCTTGTTCCCCCTTTCATGCGCATTCTAGGTCATTTGCTTGCTGAAGCTTTGTTGTTTTTCCTTTTGTTCTACATTTCAAGGTCTTTTGTGCTGTTTTACATTTTTCATTGTGTTATCACCCAATAACTCTCAAATAAATGTCATTGGTTTGGCCTGCTGACTCATTTACTGAACGTTGAGTGGATCTTTTCAGTGTATTTCCTGTGTTAATCGGTTTCTATGTGTATCTGAATGTGGGTGAAAAAAAAATAATAATCCAGCAAATTTAAACTATTACCACTAACACAAAATTGTGATATGCACACCAACATTGCATATTAAATAATTGTCCACAGAGATTGAAGTGTGATTGCAGTTAACTATTGTTACATCAAATGTGCAAAAACGCACACAAGAAAGTGACACAAATCTAACTCGACCCAGGTCTTCATAGTCCGTTAGTCCCTTTGGTATTCTGCAATGAGACACATAGAAAACAGGTCATTGCCAGTGGCGATCTTGGGTGAGCTTCTGCGACACCGCTTATTCAGAAAACAATCTTGAAGAGATACAACGAAAAAAAACCCCAAAAAGACAAAATGTGAGGTGTCTTTCGGTGCTGGTCGAGATATAGGTGTGGTCGGCATGGCTGAAATTATTATTCGCTATGGCTCGTGCAATGACACAGACTTTAAAACCTATCAAAACTAAAGTAGACTGACAAAAAAAAAAAACAAATCAATCCACAACATCAACAAATTAAACACACGTATTGAGACCTATCGGGTGTTCTACTGGCTGACTAATGCTCCTATGCCCTTTAATAGCACCCGTAGTGTTTTCACAGAATTAATCAGAGAACAAACTGTATCTGACACATTGTCACTGAGAGGTGTACATAGATCAACACATACTGCATATCACTCATGCATCATGAAACGTGTGGATAATCAGGAAAATAAGATGATGCCTGTCTTACCCACAGCTGAATGGCATCTAACTGTGTGACAAATAAATTAATCCTTCAGTTTCCAGGTTACCTCACTGTTTATATATCAACGGTCATTCAAAATTTTTCCTGGAAATGACCATAATTACATGCTTTAATGAAAACACATCAGGCTTTCCAGTTTATATGGGAGGCTAAAATGTAGGTCTGTCTATACTTAAACAGAGCCAGCTCACAAAGTGAGAGTCACCGTGGAGCACTATTTTGCCATATTTTAAAGTTGCTTGCTGAGCAAAGGTACAAGAGATAGAGTGAATCAGTTTCCATGATATCTGTAAATCATACATGAGACATACTCTCAGTATATTTTAAACAAAATTTGGGAAGCAATCATTTTATAAGTGTGTGAACAACAGAAACAATGGGCTTCTTCATCCCTCTTAGTACCTCCTGAATTCAAAAATATCACACAGGCACGGGGAGAACATGAACTTCAAACCATTCAAACCATCGACATCTGTACAATGAGGTGGATATGCTAACCAGTTGACCTCCACGCCACCTTCAATGTGTCCTGTAAATCAAATTCGTTCTCAGAACTAGCTGCATCCTTAGCATGAGCCACCACTAAGAGTTTTCATACGGTATGGTTGGGCTTGGTCAGGGGTCACTGGCTGGGCCACCTATTTTAACCAAATTATTTTGTATGTAGCTGTACATTCTTCTTTGTCTATTTATTTCTTCTTTGTCTCTTATGTACATCTTTTATCAATGTATTCCTTTAGTATGGTGCCCCTACTATTCAAAGTATAAACCACACTCACTATAAACAGTACAGTTGCACATGAGTTTGGTAAAGAGGAGCCTTCAGAACAAGATGACAAACCTGTGTTCATAAAACTCAAACTGTGAAGCAGTTCAACGCCCAGCACTTGTACTAGATAAATGGTAGACATACTGGAATATGCCTTGATGCATGTTGTTCGTGTTACTGTATTCATTCATCCATTTTCTAATCCGCTTACAAGGGTCGCAGGCATGCTGGAGCCTGTCCCAGCTCTCTTCGGGCAGGAGGAATAGTTTGCTGATCAAGAGTGGGCCAAAATACCTGCTGAGAGGTTTGTAGAAGTCAAGGTGAAAGTTACAAAAAAAAAAAAATCATTTGATTGGAGCAATTTCCTCAAAAGGTTGGGCAACAAAATATTACATTTAGCGCACCACCAACTTTGTCCAGGCCTGTATCAAAATCAACGAAGGCAATGCTACGTAGCCATTGAATTTTTGCTCTCCATCAATAAATACAAGAAAATAGCATTATCAATAAGTTCAACTATACGTATGCCCATGCTCTAATATGATAGAATTAGTATCTGTGTTTTAAGGTTTGGCCATTTAGATGAAATTCTAAGCCGGACGGGGAGTAATTTGGACACGGGGAAAATTGATTTTGACCATCAGCACTTTCTCATTTTCAAACAGTGCCTGCGGCTAAATGGGTTAGCCTGTTAAACACATTACACAGGTAGCTTCTCCTTTCCTCCCCAATGATTATATGTCCGCCTTGAGCAATTGATATTTCTTGCAAATAAGAAAATTATCATACTCCATGACTGGAAAGAGAAATGAGGGCGTTATAGAGGAGAGACTCGGGACTGAGTGAGAGAGACGGAGGTACATTTTTCTTTATCCTTTATTTTTTTCAAAGGGTGGGGTGTACGTATCAAATGTCCTAAGCTATATGGGAATGGTGGTGCTGTCAGACCTCATCAATAGAATTATACAGTGAACTATCAGATTTTAACTCTGCTAAGGCACATAAGGAAACTGTAATTTCACTCCCTAACCATGCATTGTACTCATAAATCATAATTCTAGGCAAAATTTTCCACTGAATTCTTTTTGGGTTTTTTTCATTCATCAGATAGACGTGAAAAGCATTTGACTCATTTTCCAGTCACTTGATTTATCTTATCTTGCAAGTAACAATAATGATGAGTGGGGAGTTACACTCGAGTCTGGAGCTGGCCCTCAAAGAATCAACAAGGCACCAGTTGGTAGCAACGAGGTGTGTGCCATGATGTGGTTTACTGAGCCTACTGCATATCCAGCCATGTCAGGGGGGCCTTTTCCTTACAGTGCTCCTACCCTGTGGCCCCAACATCTGTTTGCAGACTATATAGCTGGAGCCCCTTTGCAGTCTAAATCGAACCACATGGGGGAACCTGATAGTGGTCCGTGGCTTGGAGGGAGCACTTAACCTGGCCGGCAGTACCTCTGAGATAAATGGTCACTTGCCACTGGACCTGACCCTTCAGCATGTTGTATTTGTCCTTATCTGTTTACTCACAGATAGTTTTGGGTGGACAGTCTCTCTCAGTTTGCCCTCGTGCACAGCTCATCCATCCTACATCCTCTCATGGGTTTTTTGTGGCTGCGGTGCCCTCAGGAGTGGCCGAGCGATAAGGAGGCTTTACTGTAGGGCCGCCCCGCATACGAACACCAAACACACTAATGAGAGTGAGACAAAGCCACAGGCCACAGACATCCAGTAAACAGCAGACCACAGTCCACAAGATGCAAGCTCTCTCTTCCATTTGAACATGCAGGTATTGAACACAGAGGCACCACCTTTCTCTCAGCGTTTCTTAGTGCTTTCACTTACTTGCGTAATTGACTACAGTGGGCTCATATTCAGTCAGTGGTGAGTTTGCATTAGGGGCGGGGGCTATTTCTTTCTTTCTAATGTGTGCAGTGGATCTTCCATACACACAAGTGGTACATTTATCTTTGCGTCCAATCAAAATAGTTCCATTGTTGTGCTTCACCACGGAATCCTTACATCCTTTTTCAACACCGCTTATCCTGAACAGGGTCGCGGGGGTGTGCTGGAGCCTATTCCAGCTGACTTCGGGCAGAAGGCAGACTATACCCTGAACCGGTCACCAGTCAGTCGTAGGGCACATATAGAGAGAAACAACCATTCACACCCACATCGTCACTGAATGGGCACCGTTCCCACGTTGCCCGCACATAAGTCAGGCGAGTGTACCACCACACCGTCAGTGACTTCCTCCACAGAACTGGGCCAGTAATATCAAATACATGACGAGCTGGAAAAGAACGAGAAGAACTGAAAATATTTTTACTGTACCTAACATATTTTTCTATTTCACAAGCAACACTATTGAGTGTCAACAAACAGACATACCAAACGTTCAGCAATACCAACAAAAGTATCGATTGTATGCGTCTGTCAGGCATCATCAAAGGGAAAAGATTTTTACTTCGCTGTACTTTTATTATGTCTGCAGTGCACTCGTATGGCATATAGGAAAATGTGACTTTAAACAAATCTGCCATAGAATGAATAAAGTTGTTTTTTTTTTTTTTTTTTAATTAATGGCGACAGTTTGGACATGAAACAGAACGATTCATCTGACATTATTGAATGTCATGGAAAAGTTTGTTTTCAAATTAGAACTTGGAACTCAAACAGTTTCATGGAACCAAATTGGGATTGACTACGGAGGTTCCACTGTATTTTATATTTAAAACAAAGCAGTGATTCGATTAGAAAACGAATGTGAAGTAATGTAGTTAGTGTATGTCTCTTTCCCTAATTCTGCCAGCTCTCTCCTCGCTGTCAGTTCCTTGTTTTCCTTTCAGACAGCCTGGTGGGCTTGGACCGACATATGCAGATATTTTCATTGGGCTTTGGGTCACAAATGTTTGTGGCCCAAAAATTCTGCCTAGCAACAAGCACTTGGGCTAATGCGGGTGATGACCAAGAAAAAGGTCTAACAATTCTATTGATCAGTTATTCCTCGGCTCGAGTGTTTCTAACTTATTTTAGTCATTTCAAAATGAATCCTAAATGATTCGCGTTGTCTGGAAAATGTATAAGATTGCTGTTGGATTGGACTTTCAAAAAGACTGTCACAAGTAGTAAGTAATTAATGGAGTTTCCAGGTACAATGTGTATCTTATTTAAGTGGTTGTTACGCCACCAATTCTTTTCAAACTGTCCCTGTATACAATACAGGCAACTGGGCCAGCTACTGTGGAATAACTGTGTCATTGGCTTGCATTCTCGCCACTCAAAGCGACGAACAGTATTTGATCGTTGAGTCAGGCAAAAGGAACAATCCATCTCTGGCTTGTCTAATATGTTCTGCAACCATGTGCTTCCAGTTACGTCAGCGCTCAGTCCTGAGCGGAGGTTAAGTGAAACTACCTGCTGCTCTGTGTCGGGCGATTATTTGCTTTGTCCGCAGCACTGCCAGATCATAAAACACTTTCACCCTGCATGTTCTCAAAGTCCCTGGGGTTCATTATTGTTACGCCCAAACGTGTTACTGTTTAAACGCACCTTTTTAATGCGGTGCTGTGACAACCCACTGTGGGCTTTTATTAACGGCACAGGCCAATATCTCAGCAGCTAACTATCATGTCCTTTTTGTTGAAAGTTGCCCCTCTTCATGCATATTCACCGCGATGATGATTTGGAGTCTGGAAGTGATAGAGTAAATAATGAAAAATGAGGTTTCTACTTGCAAATGGGATGTGACATGAAAGTGAACTGGAGGCCTGGCTCTGGTTTCCTGTCTGAATGACTGTTAATTAATGCAACAGAGGGAGGTCATCATTCTTCTCTGGTCTGAGAATGCCACAAGCAGTTCTGGGACCTCACTCATCCACATGCAACCTTGTTGTGCTTTTTCATTTTGGAGGAAAGTCCATTAGGGATTTGTAAATCCATCCATCTTTCCGTTTTCAATACCGCTCGTCCTCATTAGGGTTGTGTGTGCTGGATCCTATCCAACTAACTTTGGGCAAGAGGCGGGATAAACCCAAGACTGGTCGCCAGCCAGCGTTTTGAAATCCACCTTAATTTCTTTTTTTTTTTTTTTTTTTTTTTACACCACACAGATGCTCTAAGAAGAGAGAGAGAAGATCAAGGCCTTTTCACCCTCTATTAGTTAGCAGAGCCCGTCCATACTGAAAGGTTTCCAAAACCGCAGATGATTAGTCAATGTCTCTCCGCTTGACTTCATTTGCAAGATTGGGAGATCAAAAGGCCATAGAGATCCTCTAAGATGATCTATAATCACTCGAGACTCCAGCATGATCATTAAATACTGTTGTATGGGCGTCTTTGCCCCACTGCCAGCTCCAAATTTCTGCTCCCTCTAGCAGACGCCACTCAAGGGGAAACATTGGCGCCTCCTATAGACTGTGATTAAAGTAAATGAATGAAATAAGATACAAGGAAATTGAAATGATTAGTTTTTATAGTAACCACGATGACTGGCAAGGCCCCCAAAGCTTCAGAACAGGAACAGCTGAGCCAATACAGCGATTGCATTCAACTGTAAATTAGGGTAGACGAGCCAGCAGAGAGGGTACTCTATAATACCAACAGAGCAACGTAAGACAAAAATTACATTCACGATGCATTCCAGTGTGAGGGTTTCGCCATGAAATACAGTCAGCTTTCAAACACTCTAAATTCCCCCAAACAATGTCTGGTTTTGATCACAGACAGATATTGACATTTCTGTCACACAAGAATGTTATTCCCGGTAAAACATCATTTTTACTTAGATTTCAGTCCGAGGCAGCGTGTTTGAAATGAAACTGAAACAGTGCTAAACCCTTGACCCTTGACCATATTTACAGTACAGAAAAAAAACACATATAAACGCGCGGATTGACTTCCACGTCCTTGCAGTTTCCATAAGATTTTCTATCTGCACTCATGGAATAATTTAAAAAAAAAAAAAAAATCTGCCTGTGTCATTAAGTAAATGGAAACAGTGTGGATATGTCGGCTGAAACTGTCGCCGTCATCAAACAATCATCATGAGAAGTCAGAAATTATTCAAACAGAACATTCAACCATTCATCTATTTATATGGTGCAGGAATGAGATTCAAGGATATCAGTGCCATCTTCATCAAGAAACTAAAATTTGCTGGGCAGTTTTTTAGTTTGTTGTACAACAGTAAATATAAAAATTTGAAGATAACAATAACTGTTCTAATTATGTGGTAGCATTAAACAGATCGTTTCAGTTGAGAGAGCTTGAACAAATGGATTTAATCATTGCAGAAATTAAAAAACACATATTTGAGGAATTATTAATGCTGTTAATTCATGGCAGTTGTGCCATAAAGCTTCCACTGGGTGGTGGCCCAATAAATTTCTAAATCACACCAAGTCTGTCGGCAGGCAGCGAAAGAATAAATGTTGAGCTTTGTGGTTGCTTAGTCAGTACATAGTGTTTATGTAATTAATATTGAACATGGCCGGTTGTGAAATAGACATTTTCAGCACAGTAAAAACATGTTTGCAAGTTTCTTTGGACATTTTCATTCCTTTTCGGTTGCATGCTATTTGATTAATTGAGCACAAAGAAGCTTTCAACATCTTTGTCAATGTTTTTTTTTTTGGATAACATTTCATATTTGCATTATTTTCTCTATATCTAATTTTCAATTTATACCTAGTAGAACTAGTATGTGTATAAATCAAATTCATACTCTCCACATTGCATGTCCGCAGTTTCTGCATGGACTATTCATACCACATTTTGGGTTTCAAGTCCGTACACGCTCTACACATGTGCACTGGTGCACACATCCGCAATGGTCCGTGCATCCCTGCTGCATGTAAAATTTGAATACTGTCCAACGAAAGCAAAAAGAGAAAGCTCCTATGTTTGGGATAGTTCACTTCAGGAGTTTTGCTGTCTGGCTCTCTACATTCTTTTCAATTGGAATTATAAAGATGGGGACGCCAGCGGATTTCATCACGCAAGCGCGGGGTAAAGCAGGCGCCATTGTTGTTGTTCCGCCTGGCGCAGTTCATATGTGACTCGTCCACCCGGTCACGCAAAGTGAAGGGTTCGCATGGGTCGCATGATAGTATTTACATCACGTTGAGCAACGCAAATACAGAAAAGTAACAATTTAAAGAAACAATTTCCAACTCAGGGTTAGGATCCAAACCTTCAAATGATGAGTGTTGTGGTCCTCTGTCAGCAATTGGCCCGGCGCCTGAGAGCGATGCAGTTTTATGTGTCCTGCTGCTACTTCTGGGCTGGGGTTCCCCACTGAGAACCCCACCAATAATTGGACACTTTGGAAAACCAAAGAGTGTCTTCACAGACACAACACCAAAGCAATATGTATGAGAAATTCCCAAACTCAAATATAGAATGCAGAACCAGAATTTGGACTGTGAATCAGTCAAATGCCAAATTACAGACTTACTATAGGTCAAAGTAAAAAAAAAAAAAAAAAAAAGAGGTATAATTTATAAAGCATGCTTTGCCATTGCACATGGAATAGCAATTTCAAACATGGGGGGAAAAAACTAATTAATTTGCATTAGAATGTGTTTCACAAATACTTTATCAATGCAAAACCATGTAAATGTTCAGGTTATAAAAATGAATCAAACACTGTCTAACAAGCTGTCTTAATGGTATCACACTCGCTGTAGAGCTAAATGGTACAACCATAAATACTATACATAAATAGGCAATTGCAGTTAAATTGTAAAACCAGTCATTTTTTTCACTCTGCACAACTTTCCACCGCAACTGTACCCTTCATATCCTGACCACCTGGGTTTTGAACCACAGTGCACCAGTGGGCATTGTGTGATTTGTTCCTCTCCCAATTCTCTCATCACCTATTTCCCCTCGAGAAGCCACACATAAGGCGCCACCGCGCCCCTGCTCATTTTCCACCTTGCGGCTTGACTACAAAGGCACAGGCCTTACTTACAACTGTGCATATATTGAGTCAACGAGAAGGCGTGAGGGGAAAGAGGAGAGGGTACTTTTTTTTGTTGTTGTTGTTATAACAGAGGAACAAAAGTTAACACGGGGAGCAACAGTGGCCCCCGTGAAAAGCACTCCAGTAAGTCAAAACAGCTGCATGGATGTGCATCTTGCTGTGGGGCTTTGTGGGGGTGTGGATATCATGGCTGGTTGCCAAGTTGGAAGCTCCAGAGATTCATACTGGGGCACAAAATGTCGCACAAGTGGCCAAACCAAAACCACCATGACCATTGGGGGAAGTGACATCATTCGCTATGGTTTGGCAGGCAGCTATGATGGCATTATAATAGTGATGGCCTCACACTTGAAAAACGATCCAAAAATTGGTTAACCACTGAGGAAAAGACATGAGGCCACAATGAATGATGAGAGAAGAAGGTGAATGTTATTTAATCTGCTTGTCACCAAACAGGTACAAGTATAATTAAACAGCCATGGACCAACCACCAATTTGGATTTGGATTACGAATACATTTGATGGGGATATTTAAGGTGCGCAGACCATAAATCTCAATGACATTTGTGATCTCTCATGTGACGCATTTCA
This sequence comes from Hippocampus comes, assembly GCF_001891065.2. NCBI lineage: Eukaryota > Metazoa > Chordata > Actinopteri > Syngnathiformes > Syngnathidae > Hippocampus > Hippocampus comes. The sequence continues at coordinate 36,220 of NW_017805536.1, read as the reverse complement.
TCATATACTGTACAACAAGATTGTGGTTGTTACAAGTATTGGATAGACCCAAATTACTTTGGTGGTCCTTTCACGTGTCATATCAATGCTTAGAAGGATCTACAACTGCATTAAAGCAAAAATTGGTTCCCATACCCTTTGATCACAGAGACCACAGGAAGTGGTCATTCTATGAATAATGGTTTTTAATGTCGTAAATCCAGTTTACTAAGCTTCAAACAGATACCATTCTGATCCAGTTCAAATTAACCGCAACAGTCGGCACTCTCTATCGAGCAAGCTTCCCTGCGCTTTTCCAAACAGTTTATTTTGGCAGTTGCGTCTCAATTTCATCCTTTTATTGCCCCAATTATTCTTGAAACCAGCATCGTTTTATGCATAAAGTGAAGTCCGTCAAGTGCCATGATCCTGTTTGACAACATTATAAATAAGTCATTGTTGAATTTACCTCGTGATTTCATTTTGCTGAAGAAAGTGAAATTTCTTTATGCAGCATGTACAGGTACACCACATTGGAACAAATTTTATCCTCCTGATGTTTCATCCTTAATCACACCATCATATTTTGTTCCATGATTTCAATGTTGCGGAGACTGTTTTGGGGAAGTTGCTTTTTAGTTCCAACATATGCCTCGGTTGCGGAAAGGAAGGTCCATAAAGGTTTGGTTGTACGAGTTTGTTGTGGAAGAGGTCCGCTAACCTCAACCCTACGTAACACTTTTGGGATGAGCATGAGATGTTGAGTAGTCAAAGAAATTATGTCAGGCACACTGCAAAATCGCAGACAATGTCTAATAGGTAGAAGAGGTAAGAGCTGCAGTGTTTAATTTTTCGTTTGGTATTGCCCTTTTCCTTAAATTACAGTATGTGTTTTTGTGATGCACTTGTCCTTTAAGTCGTAATTATTTGAAAAACCTTTCAGAAGCTTTTTGTTTTCCGGATGCTGGATACTTTCCATTCATTGCGGGGGTTTTCAAACAAATGATTTTCCTGAAGCATCCCAAACGTGTGTTTGTATACAAGATTCAATATTATTGTGATGTCTGAGCAGAATTCAATAGATTTCTCCTCTTTCAGTTGCGCCTCTGCTGCAATCTGATATGACAACAGGAGATGGGCATGGATCACTCTTTCTGGCAGAGCCTTTTCTAACTTCATCAGAGGGGCGCAGCCAGCCCCGTGAGGGGCCATGAGAATCTGAAAACACCCTGGTCCATTACTCAGACCGTGCAGCTAACCTGGAGGTGGAGCGTTCCCTCAGAGGCTTTTGGCTTTAATGGACTCTGTTAAACACATTCTCTCAGAATATTACTTTTAGGCTTGACCCGTATCTGGTTTCTACTTTGTATATACTCGAGCTTGTTTTTTTTTCCTGACCTACATTACTAATAATAATACATGTATCATGTTCTTTTTTTTTCTATACAGGTAGTTTAACTTTTTAAGCTCTAAAAATGGACTGCTGGTCTGAAATTTGTTTGGGCAACAGGCCCGCTACTTTGCCCTCGACGGTGAGATCACATACCAGTGGAAACCCTCATTCATTAGCATACAACTCATCGCTGCTCAATGTCTTGCTTACTCACACTAGAAATCTTTGTCTGTATTTATTTCATGCCAATTGGGTGTAACACTGGTGGTTGATTAGTTAGCACGTCCGCCTCATGGTGCAAAGCTGCAAGGTTTGATTCTAGCTCCGGCCTTCCTGTGTGGGTTTTCTCCGGGTATTCTGGTTTCCTCCCACATTCCAAAAACATGCATGGCAAGTTAAAGGAACGCTCTAAATTGTCCCACGTGTGGGGTGGCAGAAACTCATCTCTAAGGACTTGGGGTTTGGAAAAGGTTTGACCCCCATTGTGGAGATGAATATAAACAAGTCTGCCGTCCAGCCTGATGCCCTTTGAGCAAGGTGCCATCCCTGTTACTTCTCCATCCGTAGTTCAAGAGCCGCAGCACTGCTTGCGCACCTCTTTCACACAACTCAACTCACCCTTATTTATAGAGCACTTTAAAACCAAACACAACTGCATATAAAGCGCTTTACATAAAGTAAAAATCTGACCTGCAAAAAAGACAATTTAAAGAATAAATTAACAACAACAACAACAAAAACTGTCAACACAATAAAACAGAGTTTCGTGCTGAGTCATACGCCATAGAATAAATAATGAATAATGTATTTTAAGATAAGTTTTAAATGTTCACTCTGACATCTCTCCTTGCATGCCTGCTTGTGTGTGATCTGGTTCTTTGTTTCATGTGCAACAAAAAAATGCACAACCGAGTGGCAAAGTTTTAAGAAACCTTTCAGGGTCAAATAGACTTGAATTTGTGTATGATTTGGTTTTGTAAATCTCAAATAATGTCAACGGCAGTTATTTGTGCGCTTGTGTGGTACGAAAAGGTTATTCCATACATAGAAAATACACACATAAAAAGTCATGCAAATAGGTACCAAAAATTAAGGAGTATATGTTTGTGAGTATATGTATCTGTTTATATGTTACCTTTTGTCATACAATATGAATTCAGACCTTTTTTTTTTTTTTAACTTCATTGACGCAAACCCTTATTTTCAGTGATGTCAAGAAATATAGTTCCCTAAATAATTAATTACACTAGACATGATTCCCAGTGGACAAGTCTCTCCACCTGGAAAATGGTTAAATATAAAAATGTTGTGCCTCACAAAATATCTTTCTGAAAGGATATAGAAGATCTTTTCAATACCAAAATAGCTCAGAAGGTAAACCATGCAAACCACAAAGAAAGGGCTCATTTATCACCGAGGGGGTTGCCAGTGATGTTGTTGTTGACACTTGCTGAAGATATTTGGCACAGGCTTCCTCATCATCAGATTTAAAATTAGAATGTCAGGAGCTTGAAGTTAACATGAAAGCAGTCTGTATTTTTTTTTTTTTTTTTACATGAAACCATTTATTGTTTCGCATCAGAGCAGATGAGAACTTTGCTGGGAATAGAATTCACCTTTGTGTGTCTGCTTTGCATCCACATTCATTTGAATCTGCTTGTGAACTTTTTTTTAAACAAGCTACTGATTCAGGGAGTCAAACAGGGGACAATTTGTGGAAGACTGTTGTCTAACGCAGCTGTTTGTCCCGGGGCTTTTCTCCATTATCAACCTTCATCAGCTGCGCATTATTTGGTCAACTGAGAACTTCAGTATTGCAGAAGCAAATCATTCACCATTAAAATTGTCGGCCCTGCTCAAGGGAGGTCTTGAGTGTATCATGGGGAGGTTTTTTTTTGTTTTGTTTTGTTTTGTTTTTCTAACTTCTCAGAGCTTTCACCTAAACTGCGCGCTCAGATGGTTTTTGGATGGTAGAAACTAAGGAACGTTTGAATTTTGAAGATTAAGTGTGAAAGAATTGCTTTTTTTTTTGTCACGTTCTCATGCTTTAACTGTCAGAAAATATCGGGGAAAAGTCTCCCTCTTGTGGTTCATTGGGCTTTGACAGGCAGAAGCAAGCTGTTCTTATCAATTGCAAGTACTGGACACTTAATTTCGTTGTGAGTTCTTATTTATCATTTCTAAGACATGACCTCTCCTGAAAATAGTCTGCCACTATAAAAGGAAATGCCTACGTTCTGACCAAGACCATGAGAGTGCTATTGATTTGACCATATGATTAATGTTTTGGTTTTAGCATTATGTAATTTGCCAGCCATTCACTACAGGCATGAATGTTGGTTTATATGTACCAGGTCGTGCCTTTCAGCCATTGGATGGATGGACGGAGTCAGTGTAATGTGTTACGGTACAGTCCAGTACAGAGAAAGTAACATATTCGGGACTTATTTCATGTGATATAGTGCACAACTTCAAACTATGACCATAATATTTTATGAATAGCTCTCTCTGTGTCAATATAAAATAATTATCTTTATAAAGGCATCTTTTAATTGGAAAAATTATTATTATCGTCTCTGATCCACTGATACTTTGAGTCTCTCCTCTTTCATCTAGAACTGCTTCAAACAACAAAGCGTATGCAGGAAACGTGGGTAAGATTGCATGACTGTCCGTCCTTTATGTTATGTGTTGTGTTACATTATTTTGTTATTTTATGCTAACTGTTGATGGGGGGTGGCGGGGGTGGCCTAAGCATGGAGGAAAACGCATCAAATTTGGCACACACATTAGGCCTGTCAAATTTTGTTTTGCAATTTTAAAGTTGTCATACACAAGTACAGAAAAAAATGGGTCTGTAGCCCTCCCTACAGAGGTTGAACAGAGATCAATTACAAGAAGGCTGGGACCGGATACAAACCCAAGACCTCTGCACTATGAGGCAGACATCCGAACCAGTCTACTGAATAACACCCCTGTACATGCTCCAAAAAAATCCAAAACATCACATGTATGTTATTTTTCATGTCTTGAAGATATCTATATCATATTTTGTTACGTAGGTACCGCCACCTACTGGTGACAAGAAATGTTATCTTTTACATTTTAATGTATTGCGAGAAGCAGAGCCAATTGAAATTTTTATCAGGAAAGCCTCAAGATGTTCATCATGCTTTTTACAGAATATTATGAATTGTTGGCGTAGGGCGAGTGACACAAATTCTAATAATTTGACATGACAAAAGAAGCTGCTGTAACTTGACCATATCTTTTCTAAATTTCATACATTTGATGAGAGTCCAGGCCTGAAGATCTCTACAGACCTATTTTACATTGCAGTGGTAGCGCCACCTACTGGCAAAAGGAAATATATTGATTATTCTTTGATGTATTCCTCCAAATCCAAAAATATTTTTGGATTCATATGCATTTTTACATCCCTTTGGAATTTGGCATCATTTTTGGCTTTTTCCAGAGGTCATATTTGAACAAACTCCTCTTCGAGAATTTATCCGATCGTCTTCAAACTTTGGGTGTTTCATCTAAAGCTGTTTAAGATAAGTTATTGAAAGCTTTTTTATTTGACTGTGCGCTATTGCCATAGTACGGAGTCCCTAAGGTGACATGGGAAAAAAAACACTTTGTGTTCCTTTGCAAAGTTTGCGTTTCCTCGCAAAGTTTTACATTCAGTCCCAAAGATTGTGACATAATGCAGTTTTTTTTGTTTTGTTTTGTTTTGTTTTTTTGTTGTTGTTGCAAGGGTACACTTTTTTTTTTGTGTACTTCTTGGTCATCTTCTGGGTATATTAAAGCAACAAAGATGGAGCATTTTCACCTGTGGTCGATTTTAATTGAATTTTACTTTGAAATTGGGTCGAAATACAAAGACATAAAATCTGTTCTTGATCTTAAGCACTGTTTCCGAATAAACAAAAGACATCTGAAGCGTACTGTCGTCTGTCAAAGAACTGCGCCTACAGTAGCCAACCTGACCCGGAAGTACATAAACGTGCATTTAAAAAAAAAAAAGTGTTCCCTTGAAAAACAAAACTGCATTATCTCTGTCACCAATCTTTCACGTGAACCAACTGCCTATTTAAACTCTGCCACGCCAACAACTGGCTGTCTGATTATTGAGCGTTGCTCATGACTCTTGTCTCCAAGTGCCTGATTATTCTAGACGTTCACGACTTTTTGTCTCATACCTTCTAGCTGCGTTTTTGTCTTAGTATTTTTTCATGTAAGTAGTTGTTGTTGTTTCTCAGTTGGTACTTCTCATGTATTTTATTTCCCTGTCCTTCGAGCACCACATTATTTTACTTTTATCTTGTTCCTTGCCAACGTTTTTCATTGTACTTAGTCTTGCGTTTTGTTAATAAACATTTGCTGTCAAGTCTTATCTCTGCCTATGTTTGTGGAATCCATTTCTGTTCACCATTCCGGAACACATGACAGATTCAGATTTACGAAATAACAAATTTGCTCAAATAAACTTTCTATGTGCTTATTAACTAATTTTCTTAATTTATGTGAAGACACAGATCATCTTTAATGGTTTCTAAAACATTTGAAAACAGATAAATACCAGATGCAAAACATTTATCTCCATGAATCTTTTGCAGGGCTTATATTTTCAACTGATCACTTATAGTTGTTGCTCTCACAGACCTACTCAAGTGTGCCTTCCTGTCAGAGTCCCACTTGACTATCCACTTATTGGAATCATTCAAACTTTTTATTGCTGTCCTTTGAGTTTATATTGTTGTTGCACTTTTGTTATGATCAGTAATTATGATCATAAAGTTGGTGGATCATTCCATCGGATGACAACTCAGGAGACATCGATGCGCCCGCAATGTACTGGCTATGTCTCTGTGGTTGCCGCTAGTGGAAAAACCATAATGGCCTTTAATTGGAGGCTTAATTGTGTATGTGGTGGAGCAAAAGCATTGGCTACAAAATGTGTGGTATTTGAGTGCACAGATACGTGCATCTTCTGTGTAAAAGGTGTCGTTAAAACTCAGCAAATTGACTTCTTCTAGCCTGTAAATGGCGAAAGAAGCAAGTACCATTCCAAATTATCAATGTCATGATGATGTATAATATTAGAATTCAATTTGCCAGCAGGAAAAGTCGTTCATTAGTGAGTAGAGAACACACATACTGGGCATTTGTGTTGACACAATAGTACATTTGCCGTGAGGCGCATTATAGACATCCTTTTCCAAGTAGCTCAGTGATCTATGCCCTCTGGAAATGTAGTAAAGCAACAGCAGCTCAGACATCAATAGAATGCATTTTGACTGTCAATATGACTGATAATGTGCTGTGAAGAATGGTTCCAGATGAAAATGTGTTTAATGACATTTGACCATGGAAGATATGAAGTTCCACTTTTGAAAAGATGTATTGCGGCACTAACATTTTGGCAAAAGACAGTTAGCCTTAACACTCAGAGGTGTCATTAAACATCCAAAATGGCATAATGGAATGATCTGAAAATCATTTTCTATTCAACAAGAACGTTATTTCTTTAAACTGATTAACTCCCTAAGTTATTTTGAGTGCCATGAAAAAGTATTTGTCCCCTTACTGATTTCTGTGTTCTTTGCATATTTATCACACACAAAGTTTCCAGTTCATCAAACCAATTTTAATTTCACACAGAGACTACCTAAGGAAATACAAAATACAGTTTCTAAATGCCAATTTAATTTATTAAGGCACATCATTTGATAAATTACATTAATGGGACAGCATTTGATAAAAAGAACATGCCAACATGAAGCATGTTGGTGGCAGTGTGATGGTCTGTGGCTGCTTTGCGACCTCAGGACCGGGACAACTTGCTGTGATTGAAGGGACAATGAATTCTGCTGTCGACCAGAAAATCTTGAAGGAGAATGTCAGGCAATCAGTTGCGCCCTCAAATTCAAGCGCTCTTCGATCATGCAGTAGGACAACGATGTGAAACACAGCAGCAAATTCACCTCTGATTGGCTAAAAAAAAAAAAAAAAAAAACTGAATTAACGTTTTGGAGTGGCCAAGATCAAGTCCGGATTTGAATCTAATTGAGATTGTGGTGTGAACTAAAACGGACAGTTCATCCTAGAACACCCTGCAATACGGCAGAGTTGAAGCAATTCTGTGAAGAACAAACAGTGGGACAAAATTCCTCCACAGCGATGTGAAAGACTTATCACCAATTTTGCTTGATTTCAGTTATAACTCATTGTTCGGGGGCAATTACTTTTTCACATAGGGACAGGACGGTTTGGATTTTTTGTGTCAAATAAATTAAATTGGCATTTTGTATTTCCTTGGGTTGTCTCTGTCTGATATCAAAATGGGTTTGATAAACTGAAATCTTTGTGTGTGATAAATATGCAACGAACAGAGAAATTAGGAAGGGGACAAACACTTTTTCATGGCACTGTGTATGTAATATATAGTCCATCATAATCTGATATTATTGTTTGATTTCCATTCGTTTGTATCATAGCAGAGTTAACGACTCCACCGAACCCAGTAAAAGAGGGGAACACGGGCCATTAAAAATCCAATATGGCGTAACTTCAAAGGAATAAGAAGTATTAACACGTTTTTTTTTCCAGAATGTTGCTCATCCTCAGAATTGTTCGTACTGTATTTCAAATTACATTTTCCACATCACAGAGAATTGAAATTGAAATCAAGTGTCAAACTGTCAGCATCAAACATTTATAATTGTTGAGGAATGTTTTGAGTATCACTTTAACATTCTTAACTGTCGTACAAGAGTTAAAAGAAGAAAAATAAAACAACCCGCCATAACTCTGATGACACCTGAATTCACAACTGCCAAGTGTTGACTAAGGAGCAGGGTTTGTCAGCCTGTTTGTATTGAATTTTGTTTTCTTGTCACTTCCTTTGTCAGATTTTGTTGTTCACGCTTGCAGAGCGAGGCTGGTCAATGTGGTCCTGTTCCCTTTGAACTGCCGTAGTCACCAAAGCGTCTTGCTGCATTTCAGAAACAATTTGAAAATAAAGATTTGTCAGACCATAGTACTGTTTTCCATTTTGTCTCAGGCTGAGAGAAGTTGGCAGCATTTCTGGAAGCAGTTGAGTTATTTTCACTTTGCATTGTAGAATCTTAACTGGAACAATTAATGGTGTGTCCACTGACAAGACTTTTCCGACGTGTTCATGAACCCCAGTTGCAGCCTCATTTTTCTAATGTCCATTTTGTGGCACTCTGCCACAAGAGCGATCATAGGTTCAAGGTTATTCGGTGTATTGAAAGAGTAGAGTGAGTACTGTACATCGTTGAGAAAAAGTTTGCCAATTCAACATGGATTTTTGGAGGGTTATGGAAAATACAAATAATTGAAATCAGAATTGTTATTTCAGTCTCATGTACTGTATTGTAAATCAGAACAGCACAGTTCTGCCTCACAGCGCGGTTCAAGCGAACAGTGTCACTGATTGTAGGAAAAAAAAAAATCAAGGCTGCGGTTTAGAAGATGGGGGCGCCTCAATGAGAAAGATGAAACAACTCAAGTGTTCCCTGGTCTTGATCACGCTGGCACCAGTGGGGAACATTTGAGTGAAATGGAAAACAAGACGCCATCTTTACGTTCAATTCATGTCTGCTGTGCCTCAGGCCCAAGTCCCCTGGACTTGCACACTCACTTTGACACATTCACACAAATGCAAGCTTGCTGCGCAAGGCTCGAACTTGTGGTTCCACTCCAGTGACAAGAGGCTATAGTCAGGGTGGCGACGCTTCAGGAGCAGCTCCTCATCTTGGAGAAGCATGTTTGCGTTGGCCTGGAATTAATAACTTTTCATTTAGTGCGGAAATGACAGGAATAGTAATTAAGGAAATGGAATGATTTTATTGGCCATGGTGTTTATATTAACTTCCAGATGTGAAGCAGCTGCTTGTGCAGTAAGCGACTTTATCCCATACCCCCATGTACACGCTGGATAAACTTTTATTAAATGTAACATAACAGCGCCACTCAACTAGATTGCTTATCAATGTATATAACAAATATGAATGATATGCAACATGCGTTTCCAGCATTTAAACTCATATCACACTCAGTTTGATTAACATGCGATGGCTGCGGGGCACCATGAAGTCTGTCCGTATTCATGAATGTGTCCCTCAAGTGCAATTTATTTGCAGATATAACGTTACTCTATTTTAGGCATGATTTGCTTGACTGGTAAAGTTAATAGTGAAGAGTGGCTGTTCAGCAGTTTTGGGTGGCCTCCCCAAGCACATGTGAGATCCATATCATACTCTGCAGTACAGTTCAAAAAACACTAAGTGGCAATGACATTGTTGCCAGATTCCTTCTATTGCCTGGCACAGAGCCTCAATGCATTAAAAATGTATATCAAGCCACTCTCTGCTATAACTTTTGAAGCTCTTATGATCTTTTTAAACTGTCAGACTCACATATAATGTGCGGCCCATAAATTGTGCAAATGAGTGTGTAGATTTAAAAAAAAAGATAGAATGTTACTGATGAGGTTCTGGACGTTCTCTGGTTGAGCTGAGAGTGCATTATGTTTGTAAAGACATTCAACAGTCATTAAAGATGAATGCAAGCTAATGCAACGATTTCATGTCTGGACATGTAAAAATCATACGTTTACATGTTTTTGCAACTCACGCTTTGAAATCGCATTCTTCATTGAACAGTGAGTATTGCTGATTTTGTTCGTCACTTTCCACTTTCAACATCATTTGAGAGGTATTTTTTGAAGTTATTTTGTCTTTTTCACAGCAACAGACATGGTGTCTCCATTACTGGAGCAAGAGATGGCTGTGATGTGTTCCCATCTGGTTTCCAGTGAAAATGCATCACTCCATTACCAATGTCTCTGATCTCGAGGATACTTTAATCTAAGACTATAAACTCAATTTAATTACATCCTGCGAAAGAGCTCGATTAGTTCAATGCAATTAAACACGGATTACATCCACTTGGCAACTCAAAAATGCTCAAATGGTTTTGCTGTTTTTAATTGAACAGTATGTAAACCACAACATAATTTACACACGTATAAATGTTACTTGGTGATCGATCTTTAGTTCCGTACCAAATGGCTTCTAAATCTCCCAGAGCCTCTGCAGTTTAAACCTTGATAGAACACTAACTGAAATACATTGGAATTGACACTTGGAGAAATACTAATTCATAGTTTCAAACACAGAAAGATGTTTGAACCCTATAGCACATTGCAGCATTTTACATTTGTATTTTTTATTCGATTCGATTATATTAGATTCAATTCGATTCGATTCGATTATGTTTAGTGGTGCACCGATCAATCAGCCACCAATCGTGATCAGTTGATTTCTGTGGAAAAGTACGTGACCGGCATATGCCGATTAATGCCTTTCATTGCCAATCACAAAAAAAAAACAACAACAACAACAAAACGATCACCCACAGCTCATACTTTGCAGCCGACAGCCAACTAGAAACCAGCCAGTGTGTAGCATCCTGTCCCCTCGCCCTTTCTTTAACACCACACATCCCTCCATCCATCGATTATCTGATCCGCTTATCTTCAAGACAACCTTCAAGATTATATGACACTCCTACCCTATCATCTGAATTGTTCCTTTGATCCCTTGAGCATCAGTTCCTTTGCTCTTCCATATCTAAGACATCACATGCACATTTATGAAAAAGGAAATAAAGAGCATCTTGTAACTATTTACAAGCGTTTTGGGAAGTGTGTGGCTTCACCATCACTACAGTGGGCTACATTCAAAGAAGGTGCGAAGTAGTGGGTGAGCCCTAAACACTCGCCCTGATCTTGCACCAAAGAACACATGAAGGGGTTGAGGAAGAGGATTGCACTTTTTCCCGTTTTTTTAATCTTTTCATTTGGGTTCGCACAAATGTTTAATTTTATTATAATTATCTTTATTATAGTTATCTTTATAATAGTAAAAGGGTCCCCAGACAGGCTTTATTACAGCTGTTACAGCACTCTACAATACATGCATGTAATACAGTATGCTCAGCCTAGTTCACTCTATTCAGTCTTGATACACATAAGTTGACAAGTGTTTCATTTCTTTCTTCAGTAAAGCACTTTATAGGCTATTTAATTTAAGTATTGTCCTCTTTCAGTAGACGTGTCCCCAGACAGGTTTTGTTTAACCCTTTCAGGGACAGCGGTTACTACAGCGGACAGTTTATCGGGTTATCAGGTTACAGGTTATCATTATTGGTGCATGAAAGGGTTAATTTACAGCACTTTATATGTATTGAAGTCTGTATTCTGCTCATATTTCGTCATGCTGTATAGCTTTCCCATGCCTGCAGTGTAGCTTTGCGTCCTTGTAACAATCATCACCTAGAATTGGAATACTCCCTGCTGAAGACGCACAAACTTTGGAATGCGTCAAGCTGAGAATCGGTTTAGGAGAAACAAAAGTTATGACATCACACTTTGTGTCTCGGTACCGCCCTTCTGATGGTATAAAAATGATGTGAATCTCTCCCTGCTTCGCACTCGTGACCTGCAGCCATTGTCTGTAATTCGCGGGTGCCCGGAATATTCCGTTATTAAAAGCTTTGAAGGAACTGTTCATCGACTCCAGTCTTTATTTGAATAACCAACATTCTCCCCGTCCGAAATTCACCGAACACGCGGGGGAGAGGAGGCCGCTCTTCCCCCAACAGTATACACTACAAGATAGTAGGCCAGTTTCATATGCTCATGTTCAGGCTATTAAGTGTTTCATAATTATTAAAAGTGTTAAAGTACAAAGAGGCCAAACTCTCAAATTTATTTCGGCCATGTGGTTTTGCTGCGATGCCAAGAGAAATGTCCCTTATTTCCAGATCTGAAAGGTGGATATGTTGTAATAGACCAGAACCACAAACTATTGATCTGAAGCGCCCTAGAACATTTTGAGGTCAGAGCGTGGGACAATCACAGGAAGAGGTAGCTATCATACGCCAGTTTTGAGCTGCATGATTAAACCTCGTTAAGATAGGTGGGTAAAGTCATCAGTAAATTCCATGTGTGCAGCCACAGCACACCTAAAAGAGCAACGATGCTTGCACATTGTGCTGCATGTTTGTGCAAAATGCCATACAATTACAACAAGCTTCCACACTTGGGTACAATGCCTACAATTGCAAGGTGGGAAAAGAAAATTCTTGATTTAAAATGTGCTGTATTGCTATCACATGATTTGACACCTACAAAAAAAGCAAACCTCATGAAAATCGGTTGATATGTGAGTATGTTTCCACTTACTTCCAATGTCCACGCATTGCCGCTGATGGAAACGTTGCCCCTGCCAAGATGGCCCCTACGTATGCATGGTGGTTAGCTCGTCTGCCACAGCGTGGTGGCGTGTTATTTTTTTCATTCTTTTTCTTTTTCAACGAACTTTATTGAAAACAACAAAGCATGTCTGGCGTATCCATACCCTGGTAAAAATATATTTATATAATCAAACTTTTAGAAAATATTGCGCAACATCCGTTCCACAACGTTCAGTTCTTCCGCTGCGTAGTGAAGTAATGGCGTCCGCTAGCGAGGTTCGTGTTTCCCTTTATGTTAATGTAAATTCAGTTGAATTTCTCAACCTGCCACTGCTTATACTGCTGCCGATTATATTCTTTGTAACGATAATGTGTCTATTCCCTTACACCATATGTTCGGAATTGGTAATCATTGTAAAAGTTTGGTGTTCTGGCGACGTTGTTGTGATGCTAATTGTCTTGTGAGCTAACGTCAAAATCCCCAAGACAATTTCTGTTTTGAAATGATTTACAATGGAATTACTTGACTTACTATGTATTAGAGTTGTTTGATTCATTCCCTATAAACGTGACTTCCAGGAGAATACTACACCTACTGAGGGGGAGCTGACGGAAACCTTCGCGTCTTCGAAGAGAGAGGACAGACTACGAAAGTTCCGCGAGTTACATTTTAAACGGGTAGGACTAAACTCTTGTTTTATTTATTTCTGTCAATTACAAATTTTGCATTGCGTCTTGATTGGTCATGTTTAGTCATTATTTAAAATGCATATCTGACATTTAACATACAAACCAGATGTAGGCCTTTTACATATTTTTTTCATACAATTTTAACCCGCCCCGTATAGCCGCGCACCCCTCCAAAAATTCTCATGAAGAAATTGACTTCTATATCAGAAAACACACGACAGGGAATTTGTCTTTATTGATAATTAGTGTTAAGCATTGGTTTTATTGGGAGAGAATCTCATCCACTGGTCAACTTTCTGCATTAAAACTCCAGTCCATCCTTATCTAAAACTTCCAACTGCATTTCCAATAAATATCACAGTGCAAAAAACCACGGGGTCAGTAGACCTTGAATTCGTTGCCAGCTAATCGGAGTGCACCAAGGGACATATTTTTTCAGGATGCCAAGTTGAGAAAACTTGATGTTAATCTGACACATATCAGGGACTTTACAAGAATGTTTTCCTCCTTGCAATAGAGTCCTGAAAAGTGTTCTGTATCCTCTTCCACAGAATGAAGCACGCAAGCTCAATCACCAGGAAGTTGTTGAAGAGGATAAAAGGCTAAAGCTACCCTCGAACTGGGAGGCTAAAAAAGCCAGACTGGAGTGGGAACTTAATGAAGATGAAAAGAAGAAGGTATGTAACACACTAAAAGTACTAAAAAGTTGAAAATTGAGTTAAGTCCATAAATATGGGGATATAAATATTGGGGCATGGACAAAAATCCATTGTGGTGGTTGTCAGAGTAGAAATGAGTTAACTGCAGCATTTTGGCTTTATTTTGAGGGTGTTTACAGCCAAATCAGTTGAACACTGCCGGGATTACAACTGTTTGTATATATATGCCTCCCACTTTTTAAGGAACCAAAAGTAATGGGACAAATTCACAATCATAAATCAAACCTTCACCTTTTGATGCTTTGTTGCTCTGTTTTTATGTTTAACACGATGTCCCAGCTTCATTGGAATTGGGTTTGTACAATGTTTTGAAACAAACTACTTACCTGATAAAATTATCAAACCAAATCGGGTAATTATGAGTGAAATTATTTACAAATAACACATTTTTTCCCAACTATCATCTCAGTGTAAGATATACAGTGGACCCGTACGAATTAGCATTTTTGCATATTCACTTTGATTAGTTACTTGGTTGTTTCTTTGAAACTGATCATATAATAAGTATTGTATTGAAATATTTTTTAGTGAATGTGCATGTTACGGTGACATGGCCACCAACCACATCCACACAGTGCTGATGTTGTGGATTCAAATCCGGGCTCCTGTCTTGCTAGGTGGAGTTTCCTCCCTCATTCCAAAAACGTGCACACTAGGTTAATTAAAGCCTCTAAATTGTTCTTAACGGTGTGATTGTGAATGGTTTTTGTCTATTTGTGCCCTACAAATGGCTGGCAAAACCAGTTGAGGGTGTGCCCTGCCTTTCACCCAAAGACAGCTAGGATAGGCTACAGCACGCCCGCGACCTTAGTGACGATAAGTGATTCAGAGAATGTACTGTGTGTTCCTATTACGTTTTGGTAACAATTCATACACTGATGACCATTACGTATAATACAATTGTATTGATCTTGCTGTAGTGCTCTGTGAAAATAAAACAATCAGGAATGTTTGCGTGCTTTTGTAATAACCACGCAAAAGATGATTATTGTCTTCTAAACATGTAAATTTTTCTATTAACTTACATTTAGGTTGATTGAATTAAGGTCTGGGTTGTGTGTTGTTTTTTTAAAAGGAATGTGCAGCCAGAGGGGAAGACTACCACAGAGTGAAACTCCTCGATATCACGGCTGATGATGCAGCGCGGTGGGAGAGAAAGAAAAAGAAGAAGAATCCTGACACAGGATTTGCAGGTTGGGGTTAAAAATCGTTTTGGTGTTCTTTGTTCCTCGAGCTTAGATTCATGTCTGGCTATCGTCTTTGAGACGGTTTGCGATTGCAAACGAAACCTGACGAAAAATCAAGTAGCCCATTTAATTTAAGTAATTTAAGAACTTATTTTTGATTCGCAATTATGGTATGTCAAAAAAATTGTCTTTTTTTATTGTTAGTAAAAATCTACTATGTTCTTAAATGTCACTGTTAAAAATGCAATTCCAATGAGGTAGAAAAACTGATGTTCAGCAGAATTGTAGTTATCTGCTGAATGTAACTATTAAAGTAACTGGTACTCTAACTTTGTTACTTTTAAAATCAAGTAGCCAGTAAAGTGGAGGCACGGTGGGCGACTGGTTAGCATGTCTGCCTCACAGTGCAGAGGGGCAGGGTTCGATTCCAGCTCTGGCTTTTCTGTGTGGAGTTTGCATGTTGTCGCTGTGCCTGTGTGGGTTTTCTCTGGGTACTCTGTTTTCGTCCCACATTCCAAAAACATGCCTAGCAGGTGAATGGAACACTCTAAATTGTCCTTAGGTGTGACTGTGAGCACGAATGATTGTTCGTTGGTCGTTAGATCCATGTGTTTCATGTCTTTTGATCAACCAGTAACACATGACGGTAGCTGTACTCCACACTTAGGAATAAATGACCATGTCTGATCAGATCAGAGTTTCATCTAAAGATAGCAAGTACATTAAACTTTAAATTTAACCGATGGCACATTGCTTCATCCATCTACATTCACACCAGGCTTAAACGTCACCTTTTGTGTTCGACATACTGAGTTGTGGCATATTTTGAAGGAATGTGGAATTTTTTTTTCTCATGCCCATAATAGTCATAGTTTATGTTGGTGCATGAAACAACCTCACACTATTTCTGTACTAATTATTGTTCACACTTCAATCTGCTAAGAAGGCTTTGGCCTGTCGTGTATGGCTACGATCACATCACAAATGATCAGCGCTGAACCTGCATGAGAGGCTACTTACGGGAAACTCACAAAAATGTTCTTTCTGTCTCACACTAACACATCCGACCCAGGTTATGCTGAGGCCCAATTCAGGCAGTATCAGAGGCTCACCAAGCAGATCAGACCAGACATGCAAAACTATGAGAAACAGCGAGAGGAATGGTAAGTAAACTCAAGTTCATAGAGCACTTAAAAACAACCATTGTTGTGTACAAACCAATAACAAAAACAACAATGAAATAGCTCAAGTACAGCCAACGCTATAAAACACTAAAGCAATGCCAAAACTCATGCCGAGTCTAAAGTCATTGATTGAAAGTTTTAATTTGAAATTTTTTCAATTTTAAGACGAGTTTTAAAAATGGGCAATATTTACATTTGTTCAATTGCATCGTAGATGTGTCAAGGGTAGACAGTGAAAATTTGAGGGAAAATGACATCTTGATTTTTGTTTCTCTGATGAAGAGGCACATGAGAATGATATACGAGCACATCTCTGCAATTATAAGCATATCGCGTCAAACATAATCAATGCCAAGGATTTTGCTTGGCTTAATCTGTTTAGCATTCATCCCATCACATGTGCACAAAGTACAACTTATATATCAATGACTGTACCCCAGGTTTGCCCTGGGGATAGTTTCATCCAAACTAAAAGCTGTAATTTAAAGAATTTTCAACTCTGAATCTCTGGCACGCACACGAAGGTCAAGGAAGTGCCTGCGGGCTTTTCTTGCCTTTAAATGTTGCCGCATGCACAACCGTGAAGGATGCACCGACACATTTAGCCCCGAGTCACACTATCGTCTTTCAGCGGAATGACCAAGATCACAATGGTGGTATAGAGAAGCCCATTCAGATGTGCCGAAATGCTGATTAGCTATGGCTCAGTATTTCTAATTTCTTTTGCACTTAACCCGCAGTGGTGAGGACTTCCACCCCACGTCCAATAGCTTGATCCACGGCACTCATGTCCCTTCCCAAGAGGGCATTGACCGCATGGTGGAAGATGTCGAAAAACAGTAAGTTCCAGTCAAAAGATGACAAAAGAGATGACTTCCTACCAACATTACTTTGATGCTGGCTGTTGACTACACATATCTACCTTTCGACTGAATAGTTATTTATAGGAACGGCTCGCTGCAATTTAAATTCCAACCCCCCAAAATCATTTCACTCAATCCCAATGAGATGATTCATTCTATTTGATACCCCCAAACTAGAGCAATGCTGTTCAAATACTTTGTGTTTTCAAGTGAAATAAATACTTTCATAATTAATGATAAAAAAAAAAAATCATCAGGGTGACCTGGACCAGACACTGCCAGGCAGTCATGTTTGAATATAGAATAACATCGAGATGAACCACTTTTTAACTTTTCATTACCACACGCCTGTGTTTATTTAGGGGTTCGATTCCGGCTCCGGCCTTCTTGTGTGGAGTTTGCATATTCTCCCGTGCCTGCGTGGGTTTTCCCCGGGTACTGCGGTTCCCTCCCACATTCCAAAAAACATGCATGGCAGGTTAATGGAACACTCGAAATTGGCCCAAGGTGTGATGTGAGCGCAGTTGGTTGTCTCTGTGTGCCCTGTGATTGGCTGGCAACCAGTTCAGGGTGTACTGCTCAAAGACAACCGCAATTAGCTCTAGAACACCCTCGACCCTTGTGAAGAGAAGCGGATAAGAAAACAGATGGACGGCTTTCTTGTGTTCAGATTTATTTTTGTGTCAAGAGAAAGTCTCTTCCCTTGCTTAAAGTTTCGGCTGTCATAATTTTCACTGCTCACCAAGATTCATGACACCCAGTGGATAAGATAAGAAAAGATAAGATAAGAAAACCTTTATTTGTCCCACAATGGAAAAATTTGCAATCTACTCAACAGGAAAAAAATAGTGGGGGGGGGGGGGGGAGTAAAGAAAAACAAAGTATTGCATGCACAAAATAAATGTTTCAGAAAAATGAACTGTGTACAGTACAGAATGCAATATAAAATATAGATATAAGCATATATGCAACTGCATATATGCTTGCCCTGACCCGTTTTATATGCTTATATCCCAAAATGGGTCAGGGCAAGGAACAATGAAAAGACCATAAGTAAAAACAAACATGTCTTCCTGCATCGTGTAGAAAAGTGTTTTTCCTAGGTGGTGGCAAGAAATATTTTCCAAAGAAGGTGCCATTTAGCAATGCTTTCACCTCATTAAATGATGATTGGTGCATTTCTGGGACATTTTGTCTTCTTTTTTTTGTGACGTCAGTTTGATCATGTGATGTGTTTGCACAATTGTGCACACCCTCCTATGAATTGGATGTAGCTGTGTTCAGAATTAAACAATGTCGTTGAAACTCATGTTAAATTGCCTCAGATTAACCCCAAATGACTTTCTGATTTTGTAGTTGGCTTTAGGTTTGTCGAGCGCAAACACCATCCCTCTGGTCCATGTAATAGTACCGATCCAAAACATTATAACAACCTTCAAAACCCATTCCAGCAATTGTAAATGAACAACTTGGTAAGAAGTCCATTTTAAATTACCAGTAAATCAAAATAATTATTTAAATGGAAATTACATTTAAAAAAGGCAGTTCATTTGAATTTTTAAAAATCTAGTTTTTTAAAAAATTCGGATTAAAATAAACCTTTGGGGGGGCACAAGACGGTGCAATGAGATTAATAGTTTGATCAAAAAGTCAAAAATATAATACTCGGATTAGTCACTTAGTCATATATAGTTGGGTTTTTTTTTCAATAGTTTTTTTTTTTTTTTTTAAATGTAATATGTCTTTATTTGGTATACATGTTCACATTTGTGTCCATAAGGCTCCAACAGGTCTGACCAGCAGTTATCTAACACAGTAAATGCCAACACACTTGCCTGTGGATGAAACCTTTCGGCTATTTCAGTCATCCCGTCAGCCGCCGTTTACTTTGGTTAGCCACATACCCAAGTGCAAAACACTGCTGCTCCCCTTTTCAGATCCTTGCAGATTGATCAGATTATAGTTTAGCATTGTAACTCCTCTGACAAAACCGGAGTTTTATCAGTGGTTTGTGGAATCAACCACTAAGCTGCTGTCTTTTCTGTTGTGCAGGATCGAAAAGCGTGCCAAATATAGCCGAAGAAGGGCCTACAACGACGACGCGGACATCGATTATATTAACGAGAGGAACGCCAAGTTCAACAAGAAGGCTGAACGGTTCTATGGCAAATACACAGCAGAGATTAAGCAGAACCTGGAGAGAGGCACTGCTGTTTGAGTTCCCTTTGAGTCAGCAATTCTTGCAATTGAGCAGTATATTGCTAGTCTTATATACGTGTATCTTGTAGCTATGATGTATCCATTAAATTTCATGTTTGTACAGTTTAAGAATAACATGAGTATTCTCACCCTTATTTTTAAAGTATACCATTTTCAGCGATTCTTCAGTAGAGAACATGAGTTGGTTGTGTGTGTGTGTGTGTGTGTGTGTGTGTGTGTGTGTGTGTGTGTGTGTGTGTGTGTGTGTGTGTGTGTGTGTGTGTGTGGTCTCATGACAGTGACATTTTGAGCGTGAGAAATATCCACCATCAAGACACATTAAACCTCGAGGCTTGTTTGTTGGCGAATGCTCGCTGACAAATGTGTTTGAAGTAGGTGCACTGTGGTAAGGAGCAACAAGAGCGTAATTCAATTGATTATCATCTATCCCATCTCTGTCTGACCAGCTTGCCTGAAGCAGCTACAGCCTTGTGACTGGCCAGGAGATTAATGGCAAGCCATTCCCATGCACAGCCCCTCCCCTCCCTATACACTTCCCCCTCTTCATCTAAATCTGTCTGATGTTGATAGCACAGTGCCCTCTACAGGGGCGTATTAAGTTACCTGGAGTTTATTTTCTTCCGAAATGTTATTGAGATCATCCATTCATCCATTATCTGAACCTCTTTAGCCTCACGAGGGTCGCGGGCATGCCAGAGCCTCTCGCAGCTGACTTCGGGCACCAAGCGGGGTACACCCTGAACCGGTTGTCAGCCAATTGCAGGGCAAACATTGAAGAACAACCATTCATTCCACATTCACACTAAAGGAGAATTTAGAATGTTCCTTTAACCTGCCATGCGTGTTTTTGGAATGTGGGAGGAAAGACGTGACATGTTGCAGTATTAGCATAGAAGAGTAATCTTTTTGTTTTTAATCTACCTAAAAAATCGCACTCGCCGCGATGGCCATGTCATCCGTCTGCCCCAGGAACACCCAACCAGCACCATCTTGGCCTTCAAACCCCAGCATGCTGGCTGGAGACGACCCAGAGGTGCCCCCCGCACTCGCTGGCTGGACGTAATAGCCCTGGACCTTGGGGTCTGCAATGTGACCCTGGCACAAGCTCAACATTTTGCCTACAATAGACCCAGATGGAGAGACCTGGTTGCATTGGTTTGCTCTACGTGCCATGTAGTGCAAAAAGAAAGACCTAAAAAAATAGCAATGTCAACTCAGATTGAACAGTTAGCTTATCAAATAGTAAGAGATGGGTCACAAGGTGGAAAAAATCAGACACGATGGAAAATGCCAAGAGTGTAAAATGGCACGCAAACATGCAATTGTACCTGCCCTAACTCGTAAATATGATAAAACAGCGACATTTTGTGGACATGTTAAAAACTGCAATTCAAGTCAACTTAACTATTTCCAAAGCACTTAAAACCCACCACCGCTGCTTAGAAAGTGTTGTACATAGAGCAAAAAGAAATCATACGACAACAAAGACGGTTAAAATAATACATGAATAATCAAGACATTTTAAAAAATGCACAAAAACGGTAAGACCAAACCATCTGGCAGACAGATGGTCTTAAGTTCTCCTATCTTACTTCCTATCACAGTTAGCAAAGCAGTCTCCAAACCATGATGCCTCATCCGACAGTTTTTTTTTTAATTTGGACAACAGTGGCATCCTCCATGGTGTCTTCCAATGACATATACACATTCTCGTTGGTTTACTTCTCTCCAATAAAGATGTTTGGAAATTCATCCCTTCATCCATTTTCTAATTCGTTCATCCTCACTTAAGGGTCGCGGGCATGCTGGAGACTATCCCGGCTGTCATCAGGCAGTAGGCAAGGTTCACCCTGAATTGGTTGCCAGCCAATCGCAGAGCACACAGACGAACAACCATTCATGCTCACAATCACATCTCGGGACAATTTAGGGTGTTCCATTAACCTGCCATGCATATTTTTGGAATGTGAGAGGAAACTGGAGTACCCAGAAAAAAACCCACACAGGCACAGGGAGAGCACGCAAACTCCACACAGGTAGACCGGAGCCAGAATCAAACCCTGTACCGTTCGTATGTTCACTTTAGGCTGTTGGAGCCCTATATGTTTCATGCAAAATAACAGTCTACTGTTGAAAGAATGGACACAAAGTTTATGTTTCCATCAATAAATATTTTATTTGAACAGCAAAAATACAGGAGTAGGGAAAAGAAATAATCCCACCTGAATGATTTCTTCATGTCTTCCAATTTAAATCATCTGAAAGAAAATGCCACTATGAAATGACTGAAAATATGTACAAATTAATTACAGTATATGTGCAGCGTCCTCTTGGTTGTGGTCCATCCTATCGTGACTTGTTGCGCACTTGTTTACGCGGCCTGGCAGACTGACTCGACATGACTGGGACCCAGTGGCCATAGGGCTTCCTGCTTTCATAGCTGTCCACTCTGGCTGTTACCTTTGCACCAATCTGCAGCACTGTGCTTGGTTTTGCCACACAATTCTGGGGAAAGAAGATGTGATAACATGCTTTCAAAACATATTTAATGCAATACTATCAGAAGCCACTATAACGTTATGCAGTTTGTATTTTGAAAACTATATTTAAGAAAACTTTAAAAAATTGAGAAAAACTTCAATGATTCAAATAAAATCAGACTGCATAGTTCAATACAAATTGTATATTCGTAAGCTCAAAAACAGACCCCCCCCCCAAAAAATGTGCATTCCAAGTTAAATGGAACTGAACTGGACTTTGCCAGTGATACTTTGGCATACCACAAGAGAAAGCTGAGAATCGCTGCTCTAAAACGTGAAGGGTGAGCTTTGTCTAAAAATCTGTGGTCACTTACATTGATGCTGAAAGTGATGGTTTTTGGTTTTGCGGCCACCTTTGGGCTGGTGATAGTGGCCTCTGCTTCGTTGCTCTGTTTCATAAAGACAAGAATAGCACAACTAGTCAGACTTGAGTAGAACAAGTGTTGAGCTTTTTGCTTTCACTGTATAGACTCAATCTAGCTTTTCACAGTACAGTAATTGTATAGAAAACACTTGTAGTGCAGAAAACCACATGCACATTTACTCTCACTGTTACAGCCAACTTCTCAGCAGACGCCTCATGTACCAACTTATCTTTGGCATATGGAGACGACTTCTTCATCTGGTTATAGTTCTCTTGACAGGAATAGTCATTATAAAGCACACGCCCGCACTCCATCAGCAAGTGGTGGATTCTGCTAAATAACGATGACCCATTTCAACTGCAAACCATAGATACATTTGTCATGTCAACACAGTACTGCCTGTAGAACGCAGTATATCAGTCCTCTAATTTGCTTGTGCTGTGTGTACAGTTCTGTGTGTTTCATTTACATATGTCCTAATCCAGGTACAGAATAGATAACGCAGAAGAATCATCTGTCAACCTTTCACGCAAACTTATTGTCGTCACCCAAGTCACATGACAGCCTTTTATTCCCAGGTGCCGATGAGTGAAGACCACTGTCATGTTATCTATGAAGACAGGAATAAATACAGAAAGTATGTGCATTCCCTCAGGGTTCCAAAAGGACAACACAAGACACAGGAAATACATCACAAAACAGACTCCTGTATTGACTGTCCGGTAAATAGTGTTGCCGTACACACGTCAGATGGAGAGTTGCTTTTGTTTCAAATATATTGCCAGTGCGGCTAATGTAAAAACAAGTCAAAATGACCCATCAAAAGCCTAACACTGACGGTTTAACTATAGATCTTCATAGGCCATGATATACATTAGCTGATATTTATGTTTCACTTCTACCTTTGCCTCTTGACGTATTTCGGTTGATGTAATGAGGCAATTACATTTTTAATACTGTATCATAGGCTATGTTCACACTGCAGGGCATGATGCCCAATTCTGATATTTTGTGGGGGTGGGGAAAAACACTTGTTCAACAAATATGAACGGAATAGATCGGTGAAGTGACACACAAAACACCAAGTCACTTGGCGCTGTTTCTATACAGTATGTAAATATGGTCCTGCGTATAGGGGGCTCATTTCGGATTGCCAGAGAAGTTGGGTTGGAGTAGGTAGAAATATTTTGGGGAAATGACACTACTCTATCTCCTTATTTCTTGGAGTCGTCTATTTAAAATACTGTCAAGTTATTGCTGTGCAAAACAAATGCATTGTCGGCGTTGCTCAATTACTAATGTCACTACAAATGACCACTTTAAGCTTCATCTGCAAAGTGGGACTAAAGTCAAATATATTTTAACACTGTTACTCCAACCAAATTTTCAACTGCATAGACGAGTCTGAGTAGTCTCCCGGGCACTTTGCCCAGCCACTGTGGAACGCATATTTGCCTTTTGATGATGTGTAGGGAGGATAAGCGCCACGCAAGTGTTCATACCGCCGAGTAAAATACCGGTAAATGAAGATACATGTGTGAAAACTGCAGTGTGAACATGGCCTTATTATCACTTACTCCCTTCACAGTGATGACCAATCCTAATCAGGGGTGAGTGACACAGTCAGCAGGGCAGGCACTCACCTTTGATGGTGTCTTCTCAGGGTATGGTCTCACCCTTTTCTCAGACTGGGGTGGAACACCTTGGGGCTCCTTCAGCTGCTCTGACAGGATCGGTTTCACACTCTCGGGAAGCTCCAATTTCTCCACTCCTAGCAGCTTCATGGCATTGCTCTTTGCAGCTTTGAGAAGTTCTCTTTTATCTGAAGGAATGCAAGTGAAGCTACAATCAGTGTGTGTAATATTGTTAGCGGAATGGAAATGTTCCTTAAATTTTGCTTGTTCAAAATTACCTTCCAAGCTCAAGCTGACTGAACTTCCTGAAGATCTTGAGGGGCTTCTATTGGCTCTTGATGGTGATCTGGGAAACCTGTTCAAACGAGCCTGAGCCCTACTGCATCTCCTCCCACCAAGTGGAGACCTAGAGCGGGACCTGGAACTGGAGCGTCTATGGTGCCTGTGATACCTGTGCAGTGAGGGTGAGCGGCTGTAGGACCGAGAGTGTGCCCTGTGGCGGCGTGCAAGGTGGCGGTGGCCCCGGCTGTGTCTCCGATGGCTGCGACAGCGGGAATGTCTGTGGCAGCGAGGATGAGAGCGGGACCTGGAACGGGAGGAGGAACCACGGCTGGATGATGACGATCTGTCGCGCCCCCTCTCACTCCCAAAAGAGGAGGTAGGGCTGCTCTCATAACTATTCCTGGAGTAGTAGGATGAGGGGCTGCTCTGATCAAAAATCCTGCTCAGGCTATCACTCTGGTGAACATGAGTCATTGCAAGGTGAGAGTCTTCTCCCTTGGTCATGGTCTTGCACATGCTGGAACAAAAAAAAAAACTGATTAAGAACAACACTGCAGTTTCCCAAAGCCATTTTGCACTTCATTGTTCGTGGCCCTGCTAGGTTGCAATTTTAAGTCACATCCTTGATGTAGTACCATGTTGTGACGCAACATTGACTGGAGGGTACAGCGTAATTAGCAGCAAGAACAGGATGCCTTTATAATACGATTTCTTGTTCCCACTCAGCAAAGACAAAGATTTGCTTGCGAGTTTTGTTATATACTGATTATGCGTGCTGCCCATCTACCAACAAACAAATCTAATAGAGGTTGGTTGAAATGTATATTTTACGTAACGTGAACTGGGAACTCAAAACTAGAAATTAGAGCGAACGCGTACTTTTGAAAAGGGTGAAATGTTGAGATGTCTTCAAAGTGTGTAGGAGTACTGTACTAAGACCACAAAAAATGTTTCGTAAAATTTAATTGCTATCACAGCAATCGACGGGTTTTCACTGGGTGCAAAGCAAAGAACCTATTCCCCTCGTCAAACGGGGGTTTCACTGCTCTCCAAAATGGGTCAAACGGGAGCTATTAGTAAACGAGTAAACATTGTACAAGTCTAACACAAACACTACCATATTCATTTTTTTCAACCACTTATGCTTTATTAACTTGTTTTCTTGTCCAGTCCACAAGAGCAATGGCGTCGTTACGTAACGAAAGCGTACTGGAAAATTCTAGCTCACGCAAGTTAGCAATAGCTGTAGCTCTGACGCGGCATGGTTTAATAGTCCTGAACAGAGCGTGACTACCCCAAGACTATCATACAAAGCGAACCGTTTCGAAACAAAATTCCTAAACTCGGTGATATTAGCACACTTGCAAATTCAAATGATTAGGAAAACGATCCTTTGAGGAACTTACCAGTTAAACTGTCGCTTGAGTTGAAACAGTATCAGGGTAACGACGGTAACAAACGCACAATATGTTTGTCTTTTACAAAGTAATTGAGGAATTTGGAGATTATGAAATGTCGTTTGCGTATTAAAAGGTTATGATCATTCTCGTTGTCGTCTTACAGTTAAAATGAAGTCGAGTAAGTGGTCCAACGAGTTTTTACAGCGCTTCTGGAAAATTCCAGTCACGTGATTCTCCTCTGTGACGCCCTCTCCTGGCGGTATGGCCGAAAGCATTCAAAGCGTCGTCATTCAAAATAAACAGGGCGTCACTCCAGAACAGTTTTGTATCCGCTTAACATAAGCATGAGGACGTTTATAAATATTTCATCTGCAATCATTGCCCTTTTACAGTGAAAAATAGTGTTGTGTGAACAGGAAGTTCTGAACAGTTCAAGTCATTACACGCGAGCAAAAATCACGATATGGTGCAATCCTTGAATTCACCTAATAATGTGAGGAATGTAAACATCACAAGACGTGTCTGAGCGGCCTCGACAAACCACAAAATAAGGATGGTGCCGTTATATTGTCGATGGAAATCTCGCGATAAGACAAACTATGTAGATCCCTCGCGATATTTTATGCACAAAGTACACTGGCGCTATGTTTACAGGCAATCCAAAGGTTATGTCTGATCTCGCGATTATTTGTATAACCGATTTAAATAGCTGCGTGAGCGCGATAATTGTTCATTTGACATTTACTCCCAGTCTCGGATCTTTTCTGTACGACCTGGCAACGAAGCTAGCAATTGCTCAGAAATGGATATTCTGACTGTTTTGCCCTCCGATTTTGGATATGTCATATTCATTTACCTTTACAGTTGGATAATGCTGGCTTATCTAGCTGTCAAAGTTGGAGCTGCCAGGAAGAAGTATGGCGTTAAGGTAGTGGTGTTTTCATTTCAATGGACTGTGTTGATTATACAGAGCGAATAACGATAGACTTTGCACTTGTTACTTGTTTTTGAACAATCGCTGTGTGTTTATTTTCTAATAAAATAATTGTCACGTATATTGTACAGTATCCAACAATGTACAGTGACAAGGAGCACGTTTTCAACTGCATCCAGAGAGCCCATCAGAACACTCTTGAGGTGTATCCTCAGTGGCTTGTTTTCCAGACCATCGCAGCCCTCGTCTATCCGGTAGGCTTTATTTTAATTTGAATATCTTATTTCAATAAGATATTCATCAGAATGGTTTCTTAAAACGTCAGCCTTGTAGGATGGGCAAAAGTTTGACATGAATATAATAACGGCACCACCGTCAGGAGCCAAAAGCGCTGTCACAATGACGAAGCACATTTTTCATTACCTGTATGATAAGAATCTTTTTGCTGTTTCTCGATCCTCAGTTATCAGCGTCAGTACTAGGAGCCATTTGGGTGACCAGTCGGTTTTCCTATGCCTGGGGTTATTATACTGGAGGTAAGACTGACATTTGTTCTATAAAATAGGGATCAAACACCTCAATTTGACCTCGAGATCACAGCAATTGATGCAGGCGCCAAGAAAATTTGAATATCGAGGGAATGTCTATTTATTTCCATACTTTGCTTCAAAAAATGGATCAATACTAGTTCACAACAGAAAAAAGTGAACTATTTCAAGACTTTATTAGTTTTATTTTTGATCATCATGGCAGAAAAACACAACAATTAAAAATATGGTGTTTCACAAAATGGTGTTCACAAAGTTACACGATCATGACAAAGATCCCTATGTCCAAATCTTGTCAGCCATCTAACTCTAAATAGCGAAAGAGGGGCGGCATGTTGTTCGACTTCAGAGTGCAGAGGTCATGGGGTCTATTCCAGCTTTGGCCTTCCTGTGTGACGTTTGAATGTTCTCCCTGTGTTTGTGTGGGTTTTCTCCGGGTACTGCGGTTTCCTCCCACATTCCTAAAACATACACAGCAGGTTAACGGAACACTCTAAATTGTCCCTTGGCGTGTTTGTGAGCACGACTGGTTGTTCGTCTGTGTGCCCTGCGATTGGCTGATAACCAGTTCAGGGTGTACCCAGCCTACTGCCTGAAGACAGCTGGGATTGGCTCCAGCACGCCCGCAACCCTTGTGAGGATAAGCGGATTAGAAAATGGATGTTTGTGACCATTTTGACAAATTTTTGAAGGCTTACAGAAAATTGAGTTTTGTAGCTATACAAGCAAGCCTTAACCCTCTTCTTTCATCAGGAAAAAAAATAAAATTCTACCTTTTACCATTGTTTAGCAGACAGCAGTGGACATTGGTAGGTTTCTTGAAAATACTAATTTCCCCCAAAAATTCAGAGAAAAAGAGCTTTTTGTGAAAGGATGAATTTCAAGCAGAAGGTGCCATTTTTTTGCAATTGTGATACCTCAAATATCTAAACAAATTTAAAATGTTTCCAACTAAGTAACATAAACAACACAAAAAAATTATGTTTCCAACTAAGTAACATAAACAACACAAAAAATGTTCGTTGCAAAATACCAGTTTATTGCGAAAAACAAAACACTGCACTGATGCATGAACTAAAAAAAAAAAACAACAAAACACTGCACTGATGCATGAACTCTGCATGAACTTTTCATGAACGTTGAACTTTATTCATGTTTTCACCACAACACTGCTTTCGAACACCACATCGCCATCCATGTTGGATCGCTGTACTGTATACACACACACACTTACACAACGTGCGGCCCAAGATCTGACCAAAGTCACTGCTGCCATTTAGTGGTGCCTTATTATACTGAAATAATTCCCAAAGCCTTGATACTTACTGAGGAGCAGCGCGAAGCCTATTTATTTATATTTAGTAACAAAACACCAATAACGTAATTTTACATTTTGGTGTCAAATGAGTTAAGAATAAGGGGGAAATGTGGCCGGAAAAGGTATACAAGTGACATGAATGATTGTTATAATGGTGAGTCAGAAATCTTTGGGTGCTTCATAAGGAGTGGACTGAGGCTGGTGTCAATCCATCAAGAACCACCACACACAGATGTCGACACGACATGGGCGACAGCGAAAGAATTCAACATGCCATGCTGCTCCTTAACCAAAAGCAACATCAGAAGCATCTGTGCTAATAAGAAAAAGTACGATGTATGTTGGCAAGTGGTGGCAAATCCTCTTTTCAGAAGAAAGTATGCTTTCATTTGAAAATCAAGGTCCCAGAGCACATGTGCCCAAGTCTGGTCCTTGAGATCCCCTGTCCAGCTTGTTTTAGTTGTGTGTTGGGGGAGACATCTAAAACAGCATGGACAGGGGCTCTCAAGGACCAGATGAAGAAAGCCCTGTACCAGAGTCTGAAAAAATACTGTGACAGCACAAAAGTCAACCTGCTTAAATGCAAGAGAGTGAGAGTTTGAAAAACTGGGTGATGGTAAATTTTCCATTGTTCTCAGCAAATGTCTTCTTCGCTCATATATGCAGCCCGACAGAGTCAATTTTTTGACGATCCGTCGATGTGTGTTCAGGCAGCTGTTTGGTGTGTCTTTAATCAGACTTGGTTTTAGTGGGAAAAGTGATTTAAAAACTTTGTGGTCTCAACTGGCGTGGAATTGAGCCTTCCCGCCTTTTAGTCGTCACCTTTCATTGCCATGCGGCCTTGTTAGTGCAGTCGATAGAGCGTCAGTCTCATAATCTGAAGGTCATGAGTTGATTCCTCATACGGGGTATAGCAGTCTTTTCCCAAACCTCTTCAGTTAAAATTGGTTTTCGCCACTTGGACAAGAACACGCGTCTGGCCCATTGAGTCAATTCTGCTCTTTCCCCTCTTCTTTATCCATCTCGCCTTTCATTTGTTAACTTTACTAGCTATGTGGCCTCTTTAGCGCAGTTGGTAGCGTGTCAGTCTCATAATCTGAAGGTCATGAGTTCAAACCTCACATGGGGCATGGCAGTCTTTTCCCAAACCTCTTTGGTTAAAAATCGTTTTCGCCACTTGTACACGAACACGCGTCTGGCGCATTGAGTCATTTCTCCACCCCACCTTCTCCTTCATCCATATTGCTTTACATTCGTTACTTTTGCTAGCCATGCGGCCTCATTAGCGCGGTACGTAGCGCCTCATAAAATGATGGTCATGAATTCAACCCTCATACGGGGCATGGCAGTCTTTTCCCAAACCTCCTCCGTTAAAATTGTTTTTCGCCACTTGGATATGAACACGCGTTTGGCACATTGAGTCAAATCTCCACTTCACTTTCCCTTCTCCTTCATCCATATCACCTCACATTCTTTACTTTTGCGAACATGAGTCCTCGTTACCACAGTAGGTAGCGCGTCAGTCTCATAATCTGAAGGTCATGAGTTCAATTGTCATACGGGGCATCGCAGGCTTTTCCCAAACCTGTTCAGTTAAAATTGGTATTCGCCACTTTGACATGAACATGCGTCTAGCCCATTGAGTCAATTCTGTGCGCGGTCCCTTCTCCTTCATCCATATCGCCTTAGGTTCATTACTTTCGCAAATCATGTGGCCTCGTTAGCTTATTAGGTAGCGTGTCAGTCTCATACTCTGAAGGTCATGAGTTCGACCCTCATACAGGGCATGGCGGTCTTTTCGCAAACCTCTTCAATGAAAAATGTTTTTCGCCACTTGGGCATGAACATGCGTCTGACCCATTGAGTCAATTCTCCACGTGGCGTTCCCTTCTCCTTCATCCATATTGCCTTACATTCGTTACTCGTGTTAGGCATGTGACCTCGTTAGCGCAGTAGGTAGCGCGTCAGTCTCATAATCTGAAGGTTGTGAGTTCAACCCTCATACCGGGCATGGCGGTCTTTTCCCAAACCTCTTCAATGAAAAATGTTTTCGCCACTTGGACATGAACATGCGTCGACCCCGTTGAGTCAATTCTCCACTTGGCGTTCCCTTCTCCTTCATCCATATTGCCTTACATTCGTTACTTATGCTAGGCATGAGGCCTCGTTAGCGCAGTAAGTAGCGCGTCAGTCTCATAATCTGAAGGTCATGAGTTCAACCCTCATATGGGGCATGGCAGTCTTTTCCCTAACCTCTTCAATAAAATGTTTTTCGCCACTTGGACATGAACACGCGTCTGGCCCATCGAGTCAATTCTTTACTTTCCCTTCTCCTTCATCCATATCACTTCACATTCATTACTTCTGCAAGCATGAGGCCTTGTTAGCGCAGTCGGTAGCGCGTCAGTCTCATAATCTGAAGGTCATGAGTTCAATCCTCATACAGGGCATGGTAGTCTTTTCCCAAACCTGTTCTGTTAAAATTGCTATTTGCCACTTGGACATGAACAGACATCTGCCCCATTGAGTCAATTCTGCGCTTGACTTTCCCTCCTCATTCATATCGCTTTACATTTGTTACTTTTATGAACATGCGGCCTCGTTAGCGCAGTAGGTAGCGCGTCAAACTCATAATCTGAAGGTCATGAGTTCAACCCTCATACGGGGCATGACAGTCTTTTCCCAAACCTCTTCAGTTAAAATTGTTTTTTGCCACTTGTACAAGAACACGCGTCTGGCCCATTGAGTCAATTCTCCACGGCGTTCCCTTCTCCTTCATCCATATTGCCTTACATTCGTTACTTGCGTTAGGCATGCGGCCTCGTTACCGTAGTAGGTAGCGCGTCACTCTCATAAACTGAAGGTCATGAGTTCAACCCTCATATGGGGCATGGCGGTCATTTCCCAAACCTCTTCAGTTAAAATTGGTTTTCGCCACTTGGACATGAACATGCGTCTGACCCATTGAGTCAATTCTCCTCATGGAGTTCCCTTCTCCTTCATCCATGTTGCCTTACATTCGTTACTTGTGTTAGGCATGCGGCCTTGTTAGCGCAGTCGGTAGCGCGTCAGTCTCATCATCTGAAGGTCATGAGTTCAACCCTCATGCGGGGCATGGCAGTCTTTTCCCAAACCTCTTCAGTTGAAATTGGTTTTCACCACTTGTACACGAACACGCGTCTGGCGCATTCAGTCAGTTCTCCACTTGTTCCCTTCTCCTTCATCCATATTGCTTGATATTCGTTACTTGTGTTAGGCATGCGGCCTTGTTAGCGCAGTCGGTAGCGCGTCAGTCTCATAATCTGAAGGTCATGAGTTCAACCCTCATACGGGGCATGGCGGTCTTTTCCCAAACCTCTTCAATGAAAAATGTTTTTCGCCACTTGGACATGAACATGCGTCTACCCCATTGAGTCAATTCTGCACGGCATTCCCTTCTCCTTCATCCATATTGCCTTACATTCGTTACTTGTGTTAGGCATGCGGCCTCGTTAGCGCAGTAGGTAGCGCGTCAGTCTCATAATCTGAAGGTCATGAGTTCAACCCTCATACGGGGCATGGGGTTCTTTTCCCAAACCTCTTCAATGAAAAATGTTTTTCGCCACTTGTACAAGAACACGCGTCTGGCACTTTGAGTCAATTCTCCACTTGGCGGTTCCTTCTCCTTCATCCATATTGCCTTACATTCGTTACTTGCGTTCGGCATGCGGCCTCGTTAGCCTAGTAGGTAGCGTGTCAGTCTCATAAACTGAAGGTCATGAGTTCAACCCTCATATGGGGCATGGCGGTCTTTTCCCAAACCTCTTCAGTTAAAATTGGTTTTCGCCACTTGTACAAGAACACGCGTCTGGCCCATTGAGTCAATTCTCAACAGCAATTTCACTTTTCCTTCATCCATATTGCCTTACATTCGTTACTTGTGCTAGCCATGCGGCCTTGTTAGCGCAGTAGGTAGCGCGTCAATCTCATAATCTAAAGGTCATGAGTTCAATCCTCATACGGGGCATGGCACTCTTTTCCCAAACTTGTTCAGTTAAAATCGTTATTCGCCACTTGTACACGAACACACGTCTGTCGCATTGAGTCAATTCTCGTTCCCTTCTCCTTCATCCATATTGCTTGACGTTCCTTACTTGTGCTAGCCATGCGGCCTCGTTAGCGCAGTAGGTAGCGCGTCAGTCTCATAATCTGAATGTCATGAGTTCAACCCTCATATGGGGCATGGCAGTCTTTTCCCTAACCTCTTCAATCAAAAATGTTTTTCGCCACTTGGACATGAACATGCATCTGGCCCATTGAGTCAATTCTCCGCTTGACTTTCCCTCCTCATTCATATCGCTTTACATTTGTTACTTTTATGAACATGCGGTCTCGTTAGCGCAGTAGGTAGCGCGTCAGTCTCATCATCTGAAAGTCATGAGTTCAACCCTCATACGGGGCATGGAAGTCTTTTCCCAAACCTCTTCAGGTAAAATTGGTTTTCGCCACTTGTACAAGAACACGCGTCTGGCCCATTGAGTCAATTCTCAACAGCAATTTCCCTTTTCCTTCATACATATTGCCTTACATTCGTTACTTGTGCTGGCCATGCGGCCTCGTTAGCGCTGTAGGTTGCGCGTCAGTCTCATAATCTGAAGGTCATGAGTTCAATCCTCATACGGGGCATGGCACTCTTTTCCCAAACCTCTTCAGTTGAAATTGGTTTTCACCACTTGAACACGAACACGCGTCTGTCGCATTGAGTCAATTCTCGTTCCCTTCTCCTTCATCCAAATTGCTTGACATTCATTACTTGTGCTAGCCATGCGGCCTCGTTAGCGCAGTAGGTAGCGCGTCAGTCTCATAATCTGAAGGTCATGAATTCAACCCTCATACGGGGCATGGCGGTCTTTTCCCAAACCTCTTCAGTTAAAATTGGTTTTCGCCACTTGGACATGAACATGCGTCTGGCCCATTGAGTCAATTCTCCACTTGGCGTTCCCTTCTCCTTCATCCATGTTGCCTTACATTCGTGACTTGTGTTAGGCATGCGGCTTTATTAGCGCAGTAGGTAGTGCGTCAGTCTCATAATCTGAAGGCCATGAGTTCAACCCTCATGCGGGGCAGGGCAGTCTTTTCCCAAACCTCTTCAGTTGAAATTGGTTTTCACCGCTTGTACACGAACACGCGTCTGGCGCATTGAGTCAGTTCTCCTTGTTCCTTTCTGCTTCATCCATATTGCCTTACATTCGTTACTTGCGTTAGGCATGCGGCCCCGTTAGCGCCGTTAGGTAGCGCGTCAAACTCATAATCTGAAGGTCATGAGTTCAACCCTCATACGGGGCATGGCGGTCTTTTCCCAAACCTCTTCAGTTAAAATTGGTTTTCGCCACTTGGACATGAACATGCGTCTGGCCCATTGAGTCAATTCTCCACTTGGCGTTCCCTTCTCCTTCATCCATGTTGCCTTACATTCGTGACTTGTGTTAGGCATGCGGCCTTATTAGCGCAGTAGGTAGTGCGTCAGTCTCATAATCTGAAGGTCATGAGTTCAACCCTCATATGGGCCATGGCAGTCTTTTCCCTAACCTCTTCAATAAAAAATGTTTTTCGCCACTTGGACATGAACACGCGTCTGGCCCATCGAGTCAATTTTCCACTTTCCCTCCTCCTTCATCCATATCGCTTCACATTCATTACTTTTGCAAGCATGAGGCCTTGTTAGCGCAGTAGATAGCGCGTCAGTCTAGTAATCTGAAGGTCATGAGTTCAATCCTCATACAGGGCATGGTAGTCTTTTCCCAAACCTGTTCAGTTAAAATTGTTATTTGCCACTTGGACATGAACATGCATCTGGCCCATTGAGTCAATTCTCCGCTTGACTTTCCCTCCTCATTCATATCGCTTTACATTTGTTACTTTTATGAACATGCGGCCTCGTTAGCGCAGTAGGTAGCGCGTCAATCTCATAATCTGAAAATCATGAGTTCAATCCTCATACGGGGCATGGCACTCTTTTCCCAAACCTGTTCAGTTAAAATCGTTATTCGCCACTTGGACATGAACATACATCTGGCCCATTGGGTCAATCCTGCGCTTGACTTTCCCTCCTCCTTCATATCGCTTTACATTCGTTACTTTTATGAGCATGTGGCCTCGTTAGCGCAGTAGGTAGCGCGTCAGTCTCATAATCTGAAGGTCATGAGTTCAACCCTCATACGGGGCATGGCAGTCTTTTCCCAAACCTCTTCAATGAAAAATGTTTTTCGCCACTTGGACGTGAACATTCGTCTGACCCATTGAGTCAGTTCTCCACCTGGCGTTCCCTTCTCCTTCATCCATATCGCTTCACATTCATTACTTTTGCAAGCATGAGGCCTTGTTAGCGCAGTAGATAGAGCGTCAGTCTCGTAATCTGAAGGTCATGAGTTCAATCCTCATACAGGGCATGTTAGTCTTTTCCCAAACCTCTTCAGTTGAAATTGGTTTTCACCACTTGTACACGAACACGCGTCTGTCGCATTGAGTCAATTCTCGTTCCCTTCTCCTTCATCCATATTGCTTGACATTCGTTACTTGTGCTAGCCATGCGGCCTCGTTAGCGCCGTAGGTAGCGCGTCAGTCTCATAATCTGAAGGTCATGAGTTCAACCCTCATACAGGGCATGGGGGTCTTTTCCCAAACCTCTTCAATGAAAAATGTTTTTCGCCACTTGGACATGAACATTCGTCTGACCCATTGAGTCAATTCTCCACTTGGCGTTCCCTTCTCCTTCATCCATATTGCCTTACATTCATTACTTGCTTTAGGCATGCGGCCTCGTTAGCGTAGTAGGTAGCGCGTCAGTCTCATAAACGGAAGGTCATGAGTTCAACCCTCATATGGCGCATGGAAGTCTTTTCCCAACAATTCTCCACTTGGCTTGGTTTTCGCCACTTGTACAAGAACACGCGTCTGGCCCATTGAGTCAATTCTCCACTTGGCGTTCCCTTCTCCTTCATCCATATTGCCTTACATTCGTTACTTTTATGAACATGTGGCCTCGTTAGCGCAGTAGGTCGCGCGTCAGTCTCATAATCTGAAGGCCATGAGTTCAACCCTCATATGGCGCATGGAAGTCTTTTCCCAAACCTGTTCAGTTAAAATCGTTATTCGCCACTTGGACATGAACATACATCTGGCCCATTGGGTCAATCCTGCGCTTGACTTTCCCTCCTCCTTCATATCGCTTTACATTCGTTACTTTTATGAACATGTGGCCTCGTTAGCGCAGTAGGTCGCGCGTCAGTCTCATAATCTGAAGGCCATGAGTTCAACCCTCATACGGGGCATGGCAGTCTTTGCCAATGTGCTTTTAAACTGATGTTTTCAAGTTGTTGTTTTTTAATGAAACAATCTTCACTGTCGCGGTAAACCTGCCATTAAAAAAATGTGAGCCTTGGTTTTGAATTGAGCATTTTCATCTTTCATTCGCTAATTTTACCGTCACTTCGGCCTCATTTACGCAGTAGTTCGCTCGTCAGATTTGTATTCTGAAGGTCATGACTTCAACCCTCATTTCTCGGGCATCGCTGTTTTTTGCAGTTAAAATTGGTTTCAGCCAAGTGTACATCAACCCTTGAAAACTTAATTCAGTTGATTCTCAGCTTTGTTTTCCCACCTCCTGTATACCTACCTTAAACACAGGATAGTG
>NW_017805535.1:2194489-2242371 GCF_001891065.2 Hippocampus comes | reverse complement strand
TGTGAGCAAAACACCGTGACCATAACCCAGAAGACGTACGATGTTTCCTCAGAAATGAGAGGTCATCTATCCACCTTGAATGTTATGAGGTACGACTTACTGCTGAATAATTGCCTTTATGATGAAGCATGTGAGCAAAACACCGTGACCATAACCCAGAAGACCTACGATGTTTCTTCAGAAATGAGAGGTCATCTGTCCACCTTGAATGTTATGAGGTACGACTTACTGTGAATAATTGCCTTTATGATGAAGGACTCGTACGTATGTGGCACCAAGAAACAAGAAGTGCCCGAAATGAGAAGTGATTTCCCCTTCAGATCAGAGGTGAGGAGCCAGCTGGAGAGCATCTCTGCGCGTGTCGAGCGTGTGGAGAGAGAGCTGGAATATCTCGAAAACAAGATGCCCGCCCAATCTGACATTGAGATGGAGGAGGCACTGCTGGAACAACAGATAAAAGCAGCAGAACTGGATCAGCTCAAGAGAAAGGCTAAAATCAAAGTGGAAAATGGTATGGTCGTACTGGAATACGATGGAAGACTATTTACAGTATAGAAAGGCTAAAATCAAAGTGGAAAATGGTATGGTCATACTGGAATATGACGCAAGACTATTTACAGTATTAGGACATGTAGACCGAGAAAAATCCAAGAAAAAAGTCAAGTACAACTTTGTCAAATGTGCTGTATGTGTACATGCAGCACATGCAGACCAAGAAAAATCCAAGAAAGGGGCCAATTCAAGTAAGACCTTGCAACAGAAGAGCTCAATTCAAACATATTCTCTGTGTTCTACTGTCATTTCCAGATTGCAACGTAGCCTTGAGTCAAATTAAGTCGCTCAAAATGGTGAAGAAGATGGGGGATAACGCGGGCTCCTGGTTCAAGGACCCTGCTGCTGGAGCAGCC
The DNA here is from genome assembly GCF_001891065.2 of Hippocampus comes. Taxonomy (NCBI): domain Eukaryota; kingdom Metazoa; phylum Chordata; class Actinopteri; order Syngnathiformes; family Syngnathidae; genus Hippocampus; species Hippocampus comes. Next base: position 2,241,463 of record NW_017805535.1, on the reverse strand, counting down.
AAGGTATGTACCACCGTTTTGCAGCCGGCAGTAATCACGAGGCATTTGTTGTCCTTATTTTCATCTCGGCATTGAAGGGACGATGGCTCATGTGATCGCCACAGAGCAACAGTACAATGCTATTTATTAGGATGAGAGAAAAATAATTTGTTTGACCACAGGACTGTTCACTTACAACAAGTCTGATTTTTCTTAAAGGTCTACCTGCTGAGTGGAATTCGTAACGACACCCTACTGGAATACGCATCTCTCCAAAGCTTCTCGGAGAAAATCGCCGTACCCCCGTTCAAAGTGGTCAGGCTGCCTTTTTCATGGCAGGGAACAGGCCACTTGGTCTACAATGGATTCCTCTACTACCACAAAGCAGACACACCCAACCAGATACTAAAAGTGTGTAAATGATATCCCACCTCACACACATTAGGGTGTGTTGTTCTTTCTGCACATTTATAAAAAAGCCAAATTCATGCAGCGGTCCTGCAGAGGGAGTGGATACTTTGGCAACAGAGGTCATTTCTTATTCCTGATTCATTTTAAAGTTGCAGTGGATTGCGTAATGTGGCTCTTGGCTGGAGACTGAGTGCACTACAAGTGAACCTGGTCATTGGGGAGGATTATTTTTCCTGTTTTCTTTACTATCCAGTATTATTTGAGGCCAGTAAGTGAAATTTTCTAAAACAAATTTCTGACTTGAAAGCACCTCACAGTGCACCTCCCGTCATTAGATATTTAAGTTATCTAGGGCACCACTGACCACCAAAGACAGTCTGGGAGGAATGCATCCAAAACACCAGTCCCACAAAGCATACCTGCTTTGGTAATATAAAATGAAGATTAAATGAAAAGCAAAAGAAGAAAATCTTTTTAAAATATAAAGTATTTTTGTCTTTCTACTCTGATTGAAACATGCTGTGTCGAGAGAGGTTGCTGTCCTCCTCTTTGAATTCATTTTGTTCAACCATACAGTGGTCATGGTCATAAGTTAATAAAAAAGAAAAACAGTGGGATTCAGAACAAAATGACTATGAAACAGGAGGGTCAAATAATTAGAATGAAAATTGTGAACCCAACAAATGTATTGTCTTGAGACAACCAGACAATCAAGACAATTGACACGGGGACTGTCATCGGGGCTATCCTATGATCGAGCTTTGCCATTACAGTTGAAAGGCATAAATTATGTATATTCTGTGAAAATATTGCATCACCCAATTGATGCATGTTTCAATCGCAAATGCAGTACAGGATTCTCCTATTTACTATTTACTGTATGTTAAAACTCAAACTTCCTCCATTTGTCTTCCAGGTTGACCTGTCGAATGGCACAGTGGTGGACAGCACCCTTCTTCCAGGTGCTGGTCGCCTCCCAGTGTACAGCTTGAATACCAACACCTACTTGGACATGGCAGTGGATGAACTCGGTCTTTGGGTCATTCATGCTGACCCAGAATATGGAGGAAACTTGGTTCTAACTAAATTGGATAAAGGTAGAGTGCTAATGTACTTTGGATGTATTGTACACCCTCAAATAAGAGCTTCCACACATAGTGGTTCAACTACCGTATTTCCCACACTATAGGCGCACCTAAAAGCATTAAATTTTCTCAAAAACCAACAGTGCACCTTATAATGTGCCTTATATATGGATCAATATTCTGATTTCTTGCACGCAGTGTTTTAAATGTTCTGTAAAGCGCTTTGTTACAGCTGCAGCGGTTGTGAAAGCTCTATATAAATAAAGCTATATTGTGTTTAATGTAGCGCCATCTAGTGGATGCATAAGGCAACCACAGCCACTATTGTAGCTTCTATTCTATGCGCCTTATAATGCGGTGCGCCCTATAAAAACTCTAATTGCCCCACGGGGATAAATGAAGTTTTCTGAATCTGAATCTGAAAATGAAAACAGTTTTAGAATAGGCCATTTACTGAAGGTGCGGCTTATACTCCGAAGTGCCTTATAGCGCAGAAAATACGGTAATTGTGTTTCCTTGAATTAATTAAATAAAATTTGGTTTTGCCCCTCAGGATGAAAATTGCAGGTTTTGCTGCTATGGAGCTGTAATAAGCTCTGCCATAACCATTTGTCCATCTTGCGCTACATTTTGGTTTGGTACATTGCATTGAGTTGTACGTGAGCAACACACAAGGTGACTGTTGCAAGATGCTACAATGGCTCCATAATAGCTTGACATCAAAGCAGCAGGACAACCATGTAACATGCCAGAAAAAAAACGTGACATCTAAAGCGCTAGGTCTCGACCAGCGGTCCTTTACACCAGCAGATTTCCAGTGGACTGTGTAGCACTTCCATGAAAACAAACATAATCATTGATGACAATTATTCTTTTCTAGGAAACCTGGCAGTAGAGTACATCTGGGATACACAGTGTAAAAGTCAAGATGCTGAAGGAGCATTCATAATATGTGGGACTCTTTATGTTGTCTACAACACACACTATGGTGGACGGTCAACTGTACAGTGTCTCTATGATATTCACGACACCATCCACAGGTAGGTTGGCCTTGTATTCCCATTTATCATATGTACACCCAAAAATATGCACTTTATGTAAAACGTTTTGTCCTATAATTAAGCAGTGACCTCACTAGTCACACCTTTCCTAACTAAATAACCCTTTTTTTTTCTATGCCGTGCCATCAACTGGAAGCACTGAAAGTCCTGTGGTGTTCTTCCCAAAACGCTACACAAGCCACAGCAGCATCCACTACCACCCTGGAGACAAACAGCTGTATGCTTGGGATGATGGCTACCAGACATTATACAAAGTGGAGACACGCATCAATGATCAAATTCCAGATGAATGATAGTTTGTTTTCCTTAAACAGTGATCATACTCCAACCAATTATTACACACCATAAGTATTCACATATCAAATTCATGTAAATCACTCTTTTCTCCTTGTACTGCCAATAGGTCAAACAAAGGTTACATTTTGTATCTCAAAAATAAAGAGCATTAAAAGGCATGTGCGTTTTCATTCAAATTTGAGAGGCAAGTTTTAGACTATTCGTAGAAACTCTTCCAGCTTTTCAAAAACCTCCTGAATAAAGTTGAGAAATGCAAGTTTGGAGCATAAAGTAAAAGACAATGCACATTATAAAACTAGACCTCACGTCTTCTAATTTACTTTAAACTGGTCGCCATTGCACAAAAAACAAAAATGTTTTCAATAGTTTTTAGTTGTTATTATGCAAATTGGTACCAAAACAACAAAAATAAAATGCAGCCAAAGATATTTTTACTGTTAACATGTTTACGATCGTAACAAACAAAAACACAAAATCCCTGTGTCAGGTTAAAAAATACTGTATATGTATCCTGCTGGTAGTCGCACTGCAGCTTCTGACCACTAGATGGGGATGCAATGCAATTAATAAAAATATTGTTCCATTGCACAAAAAACAAAAATGTTTTCAATAGTTTTTAGTTGTTATTATGCAAATTGGTACCAAAACAACAAAAATAAAATGCAGCCAAAGATATTTTTACTGTCAACATGTTTACTATCGTAACAAACAAAAACACAAAATCCCTGTGTCAAGTTAACAAATATATGTATCCTGCTGGTAGTCGCACTGCAGCTTCTGACCACTAAATGGGGATGCAATGCAATTAATAAAAAAATATATATTTCCTGTCACATGAAGTCCATAAAGTGGTTATCGATAAGAATAAAAATATTTGTCGTCCGACATGCGAATAATTAATTCTCTCGATTGGTGGTTCATCTGACCAATGCTGTTATCAGGCTGCACCACTAGCTTGTCCAGGTTCTTCTGATTTACTGTATCCTACTTTGAAATGCACAATTAGTTTAACATCCCCACCACCACCACCCAAAACGCCGACTGATCAACAGCTTTTGTTTCCATTATTCCCCTTAAAGTATTAATTGAAATCAAATAGCCAGAAACTTAATTGAAAATTTAGTGTCATATTTATATGCATTTTTAAATTCCCCAGCTTGTTTTATCAGGGAGGCCAACATAGCAACTGTCCTGTTAATGCAGTTGGCAGAGGAGAAGGCATTTTGGTCTTAGGCGGCCTTGTTGGATTTTTGTGTGAACTATTTGACCTCGGCTTTACCCAGTAAGAATCAGTCGATGACAGGAATCCATTATTCCCCTTAAAGTATTAATTGAAATCAAACTTAATTGAAAATTCAGTGTCATATTTATATGCATTTTTAAATTCCCCAGCTTGTTTTTTCAGGGAGTCCAACATAGCAACTGTGCTGCTGATGTAGTTGACAGAGGAGAAGGCATTTTGGTCTTGGGCGGATTTTTGTGTGAACTATTTGACCTCGGCTTTACCAAGTATGAATGAGTCGATGACATGACACAAAGGGGAAAACCTACATACAGATGTATACGGAACATAATTAATAAAGTGAGGCAGTTATGTTATACAGTCAAGAAGAAAACATTTTGGAGAATTTACTTGAATTGCTTGTGTACAAAAGGTTGGATCGCTGCAGCGCCAGCTTGTTCAAGTGTGAAACGAAACAAAGTAAATATTCGAAAGCATGTTCGCAAGCTCTTGTTCATTTTGTAGGGTTGTGATGTAAAAGTAGTCCTACTTACTTACATATTGACATAATCCAGCTCCCACACCATGTTTCTTCACCCATGACTTGGCTGGTTGAAACGGTTGAAGTCCAGACTAGTTCGCACCATCATTTCAAAGCTATGAAGGATTTGCGCAAGCTCAATTTATAAAAATGGAGATGGATGAACATCTGCTCTGGACGTAATTACAGGGCGCCCATGAAGTCTGAAATACCACCACAAAAATTCGCCTATATTGTTTGTTGTTGTTGTTTTTGTGGGAAAAACAGTCTCTGGAGTGGTTGAGAAATTTGCTAAATAGCACGATAAAGTTAAAAACAATGATTCGTCCTTGCTTTCTTTGCAATGCTCTAGTTTCGCCTCCATTCATCAAGGTCATGAAAGCTGTACTCGTAGCTGTCACTACTTGTTGGCTGAGCCGTAGAGGGGCCTGGGTGAATTGGCTCACTTGTAGACGACAGAACCACATCAAGCACTTTCAACCACAGTGGGAAAGTTTGCTCTAATTCTTTTTCCTTTGTGTGTTGTCATTGAATAATGTCAGAGACCTTTTATTAAGACACCTGGAAACTACGATAAATTGTGTAAAAATGTATCTTCTACTTGTATCTTGTTAGTACAGTAACGGTTCACTTGCCTGACTTGTCTGAGGCAGCATGTGCTCAATCACACTCGGTCAGTAACAGTGTGACTGTGCGTGTGAAAGATTGTCATTTGTTTTTATTCACTTATGTGTGCCTTACAGTGGTCCCCAAGGTTTTTTGGTGTCATGGACCAGTTGAGACAAGCACATACTGTTCATGGACCGGCGACCTTTTTTTTTTTTCCTCATTGCTTTCAAATTGCCAGTTTTAAAGCACTAGTACTGACATCAACGATAATTATAGAGTCATTAAATATTTTTATTAACATATTTTTTTTTCATTCATTTCAAACAGTGTTATTCTACTCTACAACAAAGGTAGAATGTCATAAAATAACAGTGAACTACGAAGAAATGGACCAATCAGGAATAATAACTATACCTTATCATATGAACATAATAATATTGAAGTTATGATCCTACATAAGGTGTTAGCATCATTGCTACTTGCAAATGTAACTGATCAAAATATGACACGATTGATTGACGCTTTCATCTGGGGGCTGACGGCTAGTTATTAGCAACTAAACTGCTAATGCTCACGTGGGCAGGCTGTGCAAACTCTGCTCGCTTTTTCAGGCTTTCCACTTGATCACTTAGGTGCTACTTGTTAAAATAATTCAATAGGTTTCTTGTATTGTCTTGTATTTGACGACATGCCATGCACAACTTCCTTGTCCATGTCACTTTGGAGGTACCGCTACGACTTCGCTTGTCAAAATAGCTTCACGTTAACGTTGGTCAATTTGTTTTTATTACTTTCTGTATACTGCTTCTTCTTTCATTTATTGACGGGTTCTGTCGATTTCAACTTGCAACCCAATGTTAGAAGAAGGATTACGATTGGTTAGAGAGGGGCCGGTAACACGCGGCTCTCGAGCCGCATGTGGCTCTTTAGCGCCCCCCCGCCCCCAGATCTTTTTCAAAATGTTTGAAAATGGAAACCGATGGGAGGGCAATATATATATTTTTTGTTTAATATGGTTTCTTTCAGAGGATAAACATAACACAAACATTATTAACGTTTTCCGATGCTGTAAAAATGTGTCGAATAAATCTTCAATGTCAATGTCAACATTTCGTCAACGAATATTTGCGTCATAGCCTGCGACACACGTTTCTATTAGCAGGGCGGGATGTCAGTCAGGGGGCTGTTGCAAAAAAAAAAAAAAACAGCTGCCTTTCATGTACAATTCACCGAGGGTACTTGCTAAGAATGGGAATCTGGGCGGCCAAAAGAAGCATTTTTAAACTGTCTACGTGATCTACGATAGTTAGCACGCTGCGAAAGTGCGTCCGTGTCTCGTTCATCTCAGCAGCCATTATGGCTGTCACTCATTACGGCATGCGTGTGTAAGTCTGTGCGTATGCGCGCCTGTGCAGTAACGGGTCGATCGCAGGAGGTTGGTTGTTCGAAAAGTAGATCTTCCGTCAAAAAGTTTGGGCACCCCTCATCTACATGATGAACTGCACGGGAAAAAAACTTTTAATCATGAATGCTCGATGTGTATTTGTAGCCAACTTAGTCATGTTGATAGCAGGCTAATATAGCTAATATAGACACATACAGCACGTGTTGCCTTCATTATAAGGCTTTTTATTTTTTGCGGCTCCTGACATTTGTTTTTTGTTTATTTTGGTCCAATATGGCTCTTTCAACATTTTGGGTTGCCGACCCCTGGGTTAGAGTCACGCACATTTCCACCACGTCTGACGGAGTAAATATGCTCACAGCACAGCTCGCAGGTCTGTCTCTGTGCGGCCCGGTACCAAATGGACCATGGCCTAGTACCGGTCCGCAGACTGGTGGTTGGGGACCACCGCTCATGTGACTCAGTGGCGATCAGTTCCGAGTAAAGTCCCTGCAACCTGCTCCATCTCGCATTCAAATTTGCTTTTGCCAGTGTAATTTGAAAAGTATTTGTGACACTGACACAAATATACTCATTTTCAAATAAGAGTTGCTCAGGTAGATATTTCTCTGGATTCAAAGTTTTTGTTAACACAAGCACCATGAACCATCTTGACAGAGATTGTACTTTTGATCAGGGTAACGTGTCAGCATTACACAGTACAGTATTTAGACTCATGCATACCGAACATACAAAAAATGGCGTTAACTTAGCCCGCCTTAGCTTGAAAACATAACTTTATCTGCTGCATTTTCACGTTATTTTCACGTTATTTTCTGTCTCAATGGAAAAAATACCACTGTGTATGGCATGAGGTTGGGAGAAGCGCTACGTGTACATTTCCTCAGTAAAAAAGCGATTTCAAATGTTCTCTTATAAGGTACATCGGTGAGTTCTACTCAAACGTTTGTCTGCATCATGTTGTCAGATCCATGAACAACATGAAAGTCAAGCGAAATGTTAATCTAACCCACGTCAGTCACAATTCACCATGACCCTGCATGTCTTGGAACCCCTTGTAAGGCAGCTAACAGTGTCCTCTTTCGGTCTGAGTGAGACATTGCACCCCTCTTACACCATTTCTCACGCTGTTCTTCAATCTCTTTCTACATGCGTTGTAATGTTGAGTAAAAATTGGTTGAATATTTTTCTATGCTATGTTCATATTTTTCATGTTTAAAAACTTATAGGAGCTAATATTAATAAAATATTGAAGTACTTTCGATTTCCATTAGTTTTCAGTAAAGTGACTTTCACTGACAGCTTAAAAACAATACAAAAATGTGATTGTGATCGAGATCATTCAGAAAATACATTGTGAACATTCACCCCCCCGCCCCCATATTGTCTGACCCTAGTTTGAAATTCTTTCTGCCATGCATATCATGCCCCTGACGAACACAGCGAGATTATACATGAACAATATAACATCTCATTAATATCAATCAGTTCATCGGTCCGCAAAATGTTTTTGTATTCTACTACGGTTTTATTGGGCGTTTGTCGAAAAAAATGAATTCTTTTTTTTTCAATAGCAACCCATGCAGCTTAATTCCGGACGTCTCTGTGGGAGCTTCTTTCTGTATTGAATAAAACTGTGACATGCTACGAGGCATGTTTCATTGATGGGAAGCTGTCGTTATAGCAACTTGCGATGCAGGGTTGTTGGGCTTGTCTATTCATGACCTCCTGTTATTTGATTTCCTTGATGTACATATTCGAATCTTATTTATCCCAATTGTTTTTAGGTCGTGCTTTTCTCAAATGAACTTAAATTTAACTGCCAATTACTTTTAAACATACTTGTTTATTTCTATTCAATTTGTTGACTTGGAATTTGTTTAGTTTGGAGTTTTACTTTGTGTTCCCAGCAATTTGCCGTTCGAGACAAGTTAGAGACAGACAGGAAGTTGCTAACGCAAAAGTACAATGCCGCAAATACCACATTGACTCCCAAAACACCATAATCACCAGTCACAACTCGACCATGTGCCACAAATTGTTCTTCGCTATGTTTGGCAGCTTTTCTAATCTTGGCGAGTCAACCCTACTGCAAAAAGAGGAGTCTTAACGTTTAGGATGGTTACCATAACATTCTGTTCGGATATCCAACGCATGCATTTACTGCTTATTAATATTCACTCCACAAGCTGTATTTCCGTTTGGTTTGTCAACCGCGTCATGGCCAGTTGTCACTTCTCAAAAATGCTCTTTCTTTGTGTTATTCTTTGTGCCAACACTGCTTTCCTCTGTGCCTTCTTTCTTTCATTCATTCATCTTCATTGACAAATTGACACCCCATTCAGCTGGAGGACTTGAGAAGTTATTTGTTTGCTGCTTACTGACTACCCCTCATTCAGTACAGTTTCTGTTTCATTTAACCCCTTTAAACACGTTATAATGGCCTGAATGCATTTACACTGTGGAACACTTGTTTTGTCATTTTTCTTTAAATTATAAATTAATATTTGCCTCAAAAGCAGGAATTACTTTTCTTAAAATATTATGATATAAATTATTTTAATTGGGTAATAAATACATAAACAAATAAACGAAAGTCCTTTTCAAGTGCCACCTTGCTGAGTTCTGTTCGTTTTGCATTTTATCACACTTAAATGGTGGTTGTGGCTGGAGACTGGAGAGGGACAGAGGGATGCGATCGCAACGTCACTGCTCAATGCACCTTGGCACATTAAAATGTCAGGGGAAAATACAAGCAACCTTAACCAACATATTAAAAATGTGCATCTCTCCTCACAGAAATACTTTAGCGCGACACAAGTTTCCTTTTACACGAAATACCTGTACTTGTTTATATAATGTTTAACAGTATAATAGTGATTTGAAATAACAAGCAACTATCCATCCATCCATTTTCTGATGCGCTTATCCTCACAAGGATCACAGGGTGTGCTGGAGCCTATCCCAGCTGTCCTCGGGCAGTCGGCGGGTTTCACCCTGAACTGGTTGCCAACCAACTGCAGTAACAAGCAACTACGATAGGCAAAGACATGACACATAAGTCTAGAAAGACTTTCTTTAATGTAAGGGCACCATTGTGCAGTCGTACCATCCATGTGCAGAGTCATTGACCAAAGATAAAGTGATTAATGGTGCGGTACTTACTATGACGGTTGTGCAGATGATGCAGATAATCGGTGCACCATTTTTAACTGACCAGTAGTAGTAATTGTAGTACAACATTAGGTGTGCAATTATGCATAAAGTCCTTAAGCACTTTAAAGTGTCTAGTGCTGTGGAATATTGATCAACGACAACCGTTCAACTATGGAGAGAACTGGAGCTAAAAGGATCTGTGCGGTAATAATGTCCCTCAGGGGTGTGCAATTATAAGAATGAGATCCACCCTATGTCTCTCAGCTGGCCTGGAAACACATTGGATTCCCCCGGAAGAGCAGGACGTACAGGCTGGAGATAGGAAAGTCTGGGCTTCTCTGATAAAGCTGCTGCTACTGAGGAGCAGATGAAAATAGATGGAAGGATGGGTGCATGGATGGAGTACTATGCTGTTCTACCTGATGTAACTGACTTGTAAAAACCTCTTCAAACCCTGAAATCACAGACACATTTGAAACATTTTCAAAAAAAAGAATATTTTACATAATAATTACCTGTACTTTTCCGGTGCCCCAACTGCATTCTTGATTGAGGAAGCCAGTAACTGATAACTTATTTATTGTGTGTGTGTGTGTGTGGGGGGGGGGGGGTCAATTAGTAACTATACATTAATTTAAAAGTAAGTCACACAACATTGCCCCTGATGCACATTCATATGGGTTTATGGCAGCGAATGAGCACACATGTTTTTGTCTGTGCTCCAGCAGACTGGAAATACCAGAATGAGTCACTGGCTGGTGGCTTTAGGGCTGTGTTTGATAACACAGCTGGGAATGCAGTGAAAAGGGAGGTTAGACAAAAACGCCTGGAAAAAAATGCATTAGAGAACATTTCCGTTTGGTATATTTTGAAACTACATTACATACTGTAAGCATAGTTTAGAGTGATGACAGGTACACAAAATATTTTCAAAGTGGAGCTGGTAATCTATAATACATGTTCTGTATAATACATGTTCTGCATGTGTGCGTGCCTGTGTGCTTGCGTGTGTGTCTACTCAACACTCATTGAGTCATATTTGCTTTCTAAGTCTGCCTGAAAACCCCTCGAGGCATCAGGCAGATGTAAACAGATTTAATGTCATTCAAGCAGCCTCTGTATCTCTCATACAGTTTCAGTCTTTGTCACTGACAACAAAGCATTTCTATACATTGTTTGTACCTAGTTCATTGGTTGTAATTTGGTATGGGCATTGGACAAAGTGTCCTTGATTGACTATCAATAATTAATTCATTGGATGACTGGTGTTTGGATTGCACTGCTTCGGCATTGTCGTTATCATACTTTAAATTACATCAGCATTATGTTTTGGCTCGACCTTTTCTTAATGTCCCGCACAAAGTGATGATTTTTTATTTTTTTACACGCAATGACTCTTTCACACAACTTTCCTCCTTTTTAAAAATGTTATTTTCAATTGGATCTCTGCAAGGACTGTGATGGTCGGCTGCGATCAGCTGAGGAGGCAGAACCAGATGACGTCACTTCACTTTGCTATGTCAACGCAAATTTACAATCTTTGTTTGAGTCCAATATTTTCTGCATATGTATTTATTTGCATATGGACATTTATGGTTGTAGTTTTCTGTTAAATCTTATTCATATTCAAGACTGTTTCATGTGCTTGTTTGCGGGGCTGAATTGTTTGGATTTTAACCTTGGCCATCATGTGGAGCTAGATTCTAAGCTTGATACAAACCCAATTCCAATGAAGCTGGGACATTGTTTTAAACATAAATAAAAACATTACACACAATACAATGATCTGTGACTCATATTCAACCAATATTTAATTGATTACACTACAAGTACACGATATTTAACGTTCAAACTGATAAACTTTATTGTTATGGGTAAACAATCATTAGCGATTATTTGATTCGAATTTTATCTTCCAAAAAAGATGGGACAGAGTCTTGGTTACCACTGTGTTACATCACATTTTCTTTCAACAACATTCAATAAACATTTGGGAAGTGAGGATATTAATTCTTGTCAGTGGAATTCTTTCCCATTCTTGCTTGATGCTTCTGCTGTTCAAATGTCCGGGGTCTTCACTGTGGTATTTTACGCTTCACACTACGCCATGTATTTTCAATGGGAGATAGGTCTGGACTGCAGGCAGGCTCTTTGACTACGAGGCCACGCTGTTGTAACATCGGTGCATAATGCGGTTTGGCATTGTCTTGCTGAAATAAGCAGGGGAGTCCATGAAAAAGCATATTTTTCTCCAAAACCTGAATGTACCTTTCAGCATTAATGGTGCCTTCACAGATGTGCAGGTTGCCCATGCCAATGGCACTAAAACAGCCTCAGCAACAAGAACACACTGCCAGATAAACTGGCCCGCTTTAACACACTCAGCATTGACAATGCAGAGTGACTGTATAGTCACAGAGGCAGCAGAATGACCCCCTCTCACTGGACCGTCAGCTGATATGTGCCTAAGTACTGAGGAGGACTAATCCCCGAAAGGCAGCAGGCCCTGACATCATTGCTGGCCAGATTTTGAAGGTCTGCTCTTCAGAGATTGTGGAGCTTACAGACATCTTTATCCTATCCCTTATTCACTCATCTGTCCTCACCTGTTTGAAATCCACCACAATTGTGCCACTCCCCAAGAAAAGCCTAGTAACCTGTCTAAATGACTACTGCCCCAATGCACTCACCTCAGTCGTAATGAAGTGCTTTGAGAGAGTAGTCATGACACACAAAGAAGGCAGTCACAGACGCACTGCACACCCTTCATTTTGCTTTTTGTCAGAACCTCTCCACTGACTATGCCGTCAACATCGTCATCCATAGAGCTCTCACGCACCTAAAAAAAAAAAAAAAAAAAGTATGCTTTCATTCAAATGCTGTTTATTGACTAAAGCTCAGTATTCAACATGGTCAGCCCGATAAAGCTTACCGAGAAGCTGCTTGCCCTCTGACTAACCACCTGCAACTTGGATGGACAGACCTCGGAAAGTCAGAGTTGTTACCTGGACATCAGGCACTAGGACTGTGAGCATGTGGAGCCCACAAGGCTCTGTACTCAGGTCTTTCCTTTACACCCTCTTTACCCATAAGTGCATCTCCTCCCAGAATGACACCACTCTCATCAAGTTTGCTGATGACATATCGTCATTGGCCAAATCACCAATGGCAAGGAAACAGCCTATGGGAATGAGGCGACGGTGTCCTAGTGCAGTGAAAATAATCTGTCTTTCAATGTTGTGAAGATTGACGAGATGATTATCAACCCATGATGAATGCTTGCACCGTCAACAATGGGACTTTGGTGGAGAGGGTGAAAACCTTCAAAAATCGCTTTGTACCCACATCATCGATGACCTTACATGGACCCACAAAACGTAGCACATCTGGAAGGCTCAACAGCAAGTGACGAACTTTGGAATCCCCCCCAAACTGCTCAACAACTTCGAGAGATGCACGGGGGAGAGCATCCTGACTAAGTTAATGATAGTCTGGTATGGGAACGGTACTACACAGGACAGGAAGGCTCTCCAGCGTGTCATTAAAACTGCACAACACATCAGTAGAGTAGCCTTCACACCGCTTCACCACATATATGACAGCTGGGCCACAAAAATGATCAGCGACATCACACATCCAGAACACACTTTTCAAATGTATCCCATCTAGCAGATGCCGAATAAGCCAGAACAAGATCTTAATTTAAAAAAAAAAAAAAAAAAAACACAAAAAACCCGCTTCTAACGGCATGACTCCTGAATGAATGACATTACAATCTGTCAATCACACTGGTAATCCTGCTCACTTGAACAATTATATTGTCCAATACCTTTGCAGCCTGAAAAATACTTGAATAGCCAAAATTCAAGCTCTTTGCACATTATAAACTATATTTTTACAATAACCCGAGGATTACTACTGCTGAACACAAGTAAACTTTTTTTCTAAATTGTGATTATGTACATTGCCTAGACCCGCTCAATTTCCTTCAGTATTTATCTTTCATTATTTAAAATTGCTTTTAATCATTTATATTCTTTGTATAAGTGGAAGGAGACTAGTGGTGAACAAATCCCATTGCTCGGCGGTACCGTTGTGTTTTTACTGTGCGTAGGACATATCTTGAATGAACAACTTGGCTTATGGTGTTCCCAGAGGGCCAACACAAAAACGGCAAAAAAATTATGGACCCAGCTCATGCTTTCGCCATACGGTACTCTGTGAAGAAATACCGTGTGGCTCAGCCACTGGGTTATCAGACGTCATGGCTAGCATATGTTTTTGGCTAAACCGTATGTCAAACTTGTTCACTCATTTGAAACAACATTTTGCGAATGGGAATGTCGGTGCAACAGTGCAATGTTGTACAATGTGAATAATCGCAATCTGCAGTGCAGCTGGACACTGTTCAGGAAAGGGCTGTGAAAGAAGACATGTCAGTCTTTGGAAGGCTTGGGATTTTAAGGATGGTATCATGAAAGTACTATTTTAGCCGGAATTTAAAGGGCAGTTGGTATTGCATTAGGCCCTGTGAGATATTTTTTCCCCCTCCATCAGCAGTGAAACGATATGGCGCTCATGAGGAAAGAAGTCACATTTTAATTCAAGGCGAATTATCTAATTAAGGAAATTGCATTGCACAGAGTGTGCTTAATGAGTAGAACTTGCCTTTGGGCTAGGGATGCCAATTAATTGTGAGTAGGGCAGGGATGGTCAACCACTCAGAGGCGAAGAGCCACAATTTTTACTGTGTTACTGCAAAGAGCCACATCATAGACATGGGTACAGCCAGTAAACCGCCCCTGTCTCATCCCCTCACTCACGAGCTCTCTTTTTTATGTTTTGACAAACTCCCTTGAATCGTATGCCATATTACGTTGCCATTCGTTACGCTTACACAACTTGAATACGTTGATTTCTCTGTGGTGTTTTCACATTATTTTCTGTCCCTACTGCTAAAACGCTGAAGCGTGTGGCATAAGGTTGTACCACTAAGTCTGGGAAAAGCGCTACATGCACATTTCATTGACAAGAATGCAATTTAAAAAAATTCTCCTGTTAGGTATATCTCTGAGTGCTACTCAATATTTCATCTGCATAATATTGTCAGAAAAATAAATGACGATATGAAAACAAAGCCCGTCAGGGAAACAAAAAATTGCAGCGAAATGCCACCCTAACTTCTGCAAGTCACAATTCACAATACTCAGATAATATGCTCTGAATGGTCCATCACTTTTTGTATTAATATTTCTTCCAAAAACCAAAATGAAAAAACAGATAATGCCTCGTTTTCTGATTTCTGATTTTCTGAGTGCTTTAGTTTTAGTTTGTGCCTGTATGGTGAGGCAGAACTTTCATGTCCAGAAAACCCCAAATATATTGGGGGAGATGCATCCAATTTTTGCAGTGGTTCTAAGTACAGAAGTCCAATACGTTTGGGTGAAATTTGATCATGGATTGCAGTTTTCTGACATCAGGAGAAGTTAATGATCTGGAGACTGTTTTTCAACTTCGGCCTACTTTGTCCTTGTACGATACTAACTTCTTTTGTATTTTACTTTGTATCCGCACGTCTGACGTTTGCAACAAAAC
The DNA here is from genome assembly GCF_001891065.2 of Hippocampus comes. NCBI lineage: Eukaryota > Metazoa > Chordata > Actinopteri > Syngnathiformes > Syngnathidae > Hippocampus > Hippocampus comes. The sequence goes on along the minus strand of NW_017805535.1, from coordinate 2,226,102 downwards.
AAACCACATGAAAATGACTTGGATATTCACCGCGTTATGATGTGTGCTCATGTCCACGTCTCAATCCACCTTATTCCGACGTATTGAAGGAGTAATTCTACTTTTCACTCGGGAGGCAAACAAGCCAAAGAATTTCATTGCATAGTGTGAAGAATGCTTCTGCTGGTTACATGACAGACACTAAATGTCTTTGGTTCAAGTATCTTGGGGCCTTGTTCACAAGTGAGGGAATAATACAACGGGAAATCGACAAGCAGATCGATGTGCCATCTGTCATGATGAAGACATTCTATAGGTCTGTCGTGGTGAAGTAGCTGAGCCAAAAGATGGAAATCTCGATTTACCAGTTGAGCTACGTTCCAACCCTCACTTATGGCCATGAGCTGTGGGTTGTGACCGGAGGAACCACAAGTGGCCGAAATGATTTTCTTCCACAGGGTGTCCGGGCTCTTGCTTAGAGATAGGGTGAGACGCTCGGTCATCCGGGAGGGGTTCCGAGTCAAGCCGCTGCACCTCCACATTGAGAGGAGCCACATAAGGTGACTTGGGAATCTGATTAGGATGCCTCCTGGACGTCTCCCTGGTGAATGGAGATCGCAATATCTGAAATTGTTCAGTCCTACCATACACACTACAAACCTGAACCTGGAAGAGAGATAACATTCTTCTCGAAATGAGGTCTCGTAGAAGTGAACATTGTTTTTAAATCAAGACCAAATCCCCGTGAGAAAAGGGTTGATGATACACTTTCTTTTCTTCAAACTTAAAATATGCGAAAAAGTGTGAACACACCCTAAATAACGTGTTTAGTAACAACTCTGAAAGCACATTTGTTGGTTTCTCTCTCTCTCTCTCTCTCTCTCTCTCTCTCTCTCTCTCTCTCTGTGGCGGAGGAAATACTACAGGACCATGTTCCACCAATAAATCAGTCACACTCCTAAAAACCTTGTCGTCACAACCCTGAGTCATACAGAAACCAGAATCTTGAGCTCAGTGCGCTAATGCAAAATGTTCTCACCCTGCTCAACTTTGGCTGACGAAGACATGTTGTAACACGTCCATGTTTTCAAGTTAGCATTGGGCTGTGAAGGGGACTCCCCGAGTCTGACAGTGATGGAGATAAATCGGAAGGAAAGACACAGAAGTAGAAACGGAGTAGTTACACCAAGTGGGGAGGATGCGCGGAAAATGGAGTCGCTTCAACATCAAAGCGATCTCTTCTGAGGACTCAGCAAAAACCGCACATTAGGCTGCGAAGATCCCCACTTTATCATTGGTTCTTCCTGTGTGGCTAGAGGTCTTTACACTTGGAGATTCATTTAAACACTTCCTTATGATGTCACTGCTAGGAAATACAGTTTAAGAATACTAAAGTGAAAAGGCAATGAAAATCGTCATATTTTGGGGTTTTTGTAAATGTTCGATCATAATTTTTCAGACAACATGGTTTTACTGTCAGTTACAACAGTTAACTTACTTTATTTAAGACAATGTTGAACTTGTGACATAGAAATCACATTATTAAAGTCTATATTACTGGTTAAAAATATCCATCATTCCACTTTCTGATCCACTTATCCTCACAAAGTGTTGAAAGTGTTTTGGTACTAGTTAGAAATAGTATAATGTAGCGATCTGGAGAAGTAGCTTTGTCGTCTCAGACGTTTTGCCTGCCTTCACGGCACTCCTTTCGGATCCAACTCTTTCAGCACCAGACGAACATCCTCTTTTCTGATACGAAGTCCATGTTCTCTGCAATTACTGTACATCCGTGGATAACCATATTGGTGTCCTGAATCCTCCAATCGGTTGCAAATAAAGTCAACCAGGATGTTGGATGTTTTCAGACAAAATAGTCCTCTTTTTTTCCAGCAGCTTCAGACGTCTTTTACTTACCGGTATTTGGGAACTGTGCTCAATATCAAGAGCTGATTTTGTGTCTTTGTATTTCAAGCCAATTTCAAAGTAAAATTCAATTAAACTCGCCCATGGGTGGAAAAGCTGCATGTCTGTTGTTTTCATTTACCCGGAAGTACATAGCATGTAAAAAAAAAAAGTTCCCTTGCAAAAGAACCCCCAAAAAACAAAAAACTAAAACTTTGCGTTATCTCGCAAACTTAGCGAGGGAACGCAAAGTTGTTGTTTTTTCCATGTCACCTTAGGGCATAAGTGTCAAACTCCAGTCCTCAAGGACAATTTCCTGCATGTTTTCCATCTCGACCTTTTGCAGCACACCTGATTCAAATGATCAGCTCATCAGCAAGCTCTGCAGAGGCCTGATATCGATCCTGGACAGCGGCCTTTGAGGACCGAAGTTTGACATCTCTGTGTAAGAGTTTCAATTTAACTTAAAACATGCCACCCCCCCCCCCAAAAAAAAAAGGGCAGCAAAATGTCATTATTTTTTTAAATCCTTATTCATTCATCAGAACATTACCTTGCTCATTAATATTTAATCAAATTATAGTAAAATTAACCCACACAGATAACTGTATGGCTCGCTTGCCTTCCACATTCCTGACTTTGCTTCGACTAGTAGAAGCAAGCAGCTGGACACCAGGAACACTCGCTGCTCAGTGTAAAGGAGGTGGCCAAATGCTAGCAGGAAAGCGGCAATGAGATCCACTGGTGTTATTCTAACAAAAGACGGCTTGTGATTGAACCGGTAGCGTATGGTCAGGATGAGCGCTGATTCTCTGCATGAGACAGATCTGCCCCTCAAATGAATTGATTTCACCATGGCGAGAAAGACTCTGTCAAAACAAATATCCTGAACGTTTCATCCTTGGGATATTTTGACACGAGTACCACTGACACGTTATTAAGGCACCTGACTAACATACAAGTGTTCAACACAAAAAACAAACAAAAAAATGTATAGCAGGAGTCTATTGCTTGTGTTTATTGGATTACTTCACGTTAAGATTAAAATTTGCATATATTGTTAGCATTTTCCCTCTTTGCCATCACCACTACCCGTTTTGTGGTCTCAGCCTTAAAAGTCAAAGATGCTCAGTGAGCTTAATTCTCCACATACAGTATGTTAAAGTCTTAAGCGATATCATCAATGACTACTTTTCAAGCTTGGTCTTCGTGCCAGTTTGATGTTTGATTGAAAGCAAAGGCAACTCAGATTTTCTCCTCAAAGTAGCCCACATCAGAAATTCCAATTTTGTCCTCCTATTTTTGGCCTATTAAATATAAGATGTGCCGTTTATGTGATCGTATGCAATGGCACGCTTGTGCACCAGCAGGTGGTGTATATAAGTTGGGCTTTGTGTACACAGCTTGTCTAAGCAGGCAGAGGCTGTCTCCTGAGTAAATATGGTGAGCTCCAGATAACATTCATTTGGGAATAACAAGGACATTCACTCACACCGCCACACACCACACTGCTTGGCAGAAGGCAACAATAACGGGAAGTACAGTAACATTTCAGCAGATTTTGATGAACTTTTAGGAGATTTTAGCTGATGTCACATCTTAAAAATCTGGCTTTTTATGTCAAATCATCTTTAAATTTGCATGACCTCAATGTTTTTTAAAGACAAGGGTAAATTTTAAGTATTGTGCCTGGCCAGACTGTCACTGGCAATTAAAGTGTGCTGATGTTACAAATGGCTCAGCGGCATCTTTGGCCCAGGGTGGCTCCAAAGAAAATTGAGGGGACGTATTCAAAAGCAGACACCCCGCCCAGATATCATAGTGCATGTTTTCAGGAGTCACACATCAGTTTCACTCACCCAAGTTCAGGTTTTTGTTTTTTTAGAATTATTCAACTGGATGATGTGAATGCAGCGTATTGGTCAGCGGTTGAAATGAGGAGAATAAGGGAGAAATAAATGAGCATTACAGTCACATTCAGTATGCACTTAGGTACCACTATTTGATATGAACATTTCACGTTTAATAGTAATATTGCTAGAAAATGGAAAAAATACAATCTGAAATATATATTTCACTCCAGATTTCTTATGTAGTATAAAATACAATGTACAGGTGGACAAAGTAAAACGGAATAGGACTACAGTGCAATGCTCCCCCAGTAGAATATACAGACCAATCTTTGTCAACTCTTTCAGATGAAATCCAAGAGGCACAGACAGAAAAGATCACGGCTGCAACAGCAAGTCGTGCAAAATTCACAGTCGAGGTCAAAGTAATTAAATGTGTTTGCACTGAACATTCAAAACCCAGCCAAATCATGCATTGTCCAATATTCTCTACTGTATGCGTTTCCTTATTTTTGTGAACAACAAATATAAAGGTAATCATTATATTTACTAATCACCTTCCCACCTTATTAGTTTAATGCAGTGGTTCTTCACATGGGTTGGATCGAACCCCAGGGGTTCGGTGAATCGATCTCAGGGGTTCGACGGAGCCTCTGCCATGGAGGGTAAGACACACGCGACTCAACATGTCAATTAGTTATAAATTGTCCATCACTGGCTGCAGATAATCACATGACATTGGTTGTCCAATCAGTGTTGCGGGAAATTTAGTTCGCGCAGTAGTCAACGTGTGACTGCCGTGATAGTATGTCGTAAAATTAAAAAAACAAAAACGTATACTTATATCTTGAAATGCGATTTATGTTTTTTCTGTTTTTAAAAAATGTTTTTTTTATGTCTTGAATTTATAAAAAAATATGTATTTTTTTTCATGAATGAAGGGTTCTATGAATGTGCATATTAACTGGTTGGGTTCGGTCACTCTAAAAAGGTTAAGACCCACTGGTTTAATGGTACTGTACTCGTTTGCATGCAACATGTGTGCTCTGTTAAAAACTTAACTGTGATCTTAATAATTGTGATCAAACGTGTGTTCAATGCACGACATGTTTGCACTGTAGTTGAGAGAGGAAAGTAATTTCATCTGTGCTCTATGTTCCACATAGAGCATATTTGACGATAAAAGTTAACTTGACTTGACTCAGTAACTCAAGTTAAGGAATGAGTTTTTGAAAGTCGGTTGCTACAATGTGTTCAGGTGTTGTTCTTTGTTGTTGGTCATGCTAGTCCGTCCACAGCACTTAGAATTTCACACGAGTCTTCTAATGCTCTCGTTGTGTTGTTTTTTTCTCAGTGACCGGCACATGGCTCAGAGCAAAAGGCTTTTCGCTCTCGTGTGTGTGTACATATACTGTACGTGTGTTGCTTTGTGTGTTTGCCCGTATGTGTGTGCAGCCCTGTTTTGGCATATTTACCATTCCTCTCGGCTTTAGTCTTCTTGCCAAGTGCTTTAGGTTGTTTTAACCGAGTCTGTGGGTCAGCAGGGGTCACCAAAAGGATGATGGTAATGGAGTGACAAAAAGATCACAGACGGAACTAATTGAGCACTGTTCACTGTCAGAAGCACAAAACATATGAGTGTGAGTTGTGGCCAAGTGACAGTGAAATATATGAGCAAGGCAGAAAATAATCCTCTTCATTTACCCTCCAAAATACAAATACGTCTGGACACATGATAGACTTCCATTCCTGTGATGATTCGGCCGTAGTCTTAATTTGAAATCCTCATGGTGAAAATTCTTCCGTACAAGCCGTACAACGACTATGAAGTCAATATTCAAGTACTTCCTGTGCTATATATATATATATATATATATATATATATATAGAGAGAGAGAGAGAGAGAGAGAGAGAGAGAGAGAGAGAGAGATAGATATAGATATAGATATATAGATATAGATATCTATATCTATATCTAGATATAGATATATATATACGGTATACAGGTATATACAGTATATATCACGACAGTCACACGACTACTAAACAAACTAATTTTCCCACAGCACTGATTGGACAAGCAATGTCATGTGATCATCTGCATCCAGTAATGGCAAAGCGGGCGTGTCATCACTAATTGACATGTTGAGTCGTGTGTGTCTTACCCTCCATGGCAGAGGCTCCGTCGAACCCCTGAGACCAATTCACCGAACCACTGGGTTCGATCGAACCCAGGTTAAGAACCACTGGGATAGAGCATGTGCAGAACACCAACCATGTTCCATTCAAAGGAGGTTGTCCAATCTCATTTATATGATCATTGAGAAAGGGGCTAACCCAGGGGTCAAATATGAGCATACTGTATTTGGGTTTTTGTGTATGTTGACATGGTCTTTTAAAATCCACATATTGCCAATACAGTAATCCCTCGTTTATCACGGTTAATGAGGACCAAACCACCCGCGATAAACGAAAATCCGCGAAGTAGCGACCCCACCCCTCCATATAGGTACATGTACATAATATTTATAAGGCCAAATTTAATGGTATACATGCATGTAGAAGTAAATTTTGAAGTAATTAACATGACTTAATGCTGTATACTAATAGATTTAAACATGTATGTTAGGTTAGTTTATGAATAAAATACAGTAAACATATAAATTATTTATTTATTTATTTATTTTAAGTCCGCAAAGGTCCGCGAGAAGCTGCGAAAGTCAGCAAAACAACAGCGAACCGTGAAATAGCGAGGGATCACTGTATTCAGGTTTTGAAAAGGTTATTAACTGCATGTAAATGTAGACACTGACCATTATTGTTCCCTTGTACTGTATGTGGAAGTGATGTGACAATGTTGCTTATTTTGGAAGCATTTCAATATTTTGTCTATTCAAATATGTCAAGATGACTTGTACAAAAACCAAGGAGGAACAAATCTCCTTTCAAGGTCTTCAGTTTGTTTGGGAGTTGGTTCAGTTTGTCGACTAAGGCTAAGCCATCTGAGGAGCTGGCATCCTCAATTTGGCTTAAGGGTCACACAATTGGAATACCACAGTCACTTGACATTATACCACAATTGTGCTACATTGCTCTGGCTGTAAAAGTATTGTCTGAGCACCCTGCCTATCTGAATTTTTTTGGCTCTTTGGCATTCTGCTCAAAGTGCTATGAGACGCGTTGAATTTGTTAAGAAATTGGTAGATCAAATATGGAGTGAGCTGCAGGCAGTGTGCTTTCAAACAATGCTGTGCTCTCTTTCGTACCGAATATCTCCTTTCAGAATTATTCCCGCTTGCATGCTCGATGACTTTTTGTCTATTTATCTGAGTTAATATTTTCCACTTTAGTTCCAATTAATTCTAACCGTAATATTTTGCCAAGCCCTAATTTCATTGACTAATACAACATAAGGGTGGTCCGGTGGTTAGCACGTCAATCTCACAGTCTAGAGGTCGTGGGTTCAATTACAGCTCCTGCCTCCCTGTGTGGAGTTTGCATGTACTCCCCGGGCCTGTGTGGGTTTTTTCCGGGTACTCTCACATTCCAAAAAACATGCATGGCAGGCTGCACTCTAAATCACAGGTGTCAAACTCAAGGCCCCGGGGCCAGATCTGGCCCGCCACATCATTTGATGTGGCCTGCGAAAGCAAATCAAAGATGTCAACGTTGCAATGATCCTTGCTAAAATCTCTACCAAAATTTCAAATTCTCATTTGGAATAAATAAGAGTGATACTGTAAGCATTTTCTTGTGACCAAACCCCTCATTACAGTAACTTAAACAATAGGTGAATAAACCGTTATTTTTGACTTCTTTACATGGTTTCAGTCATAACGGCCCTCCAAGGGAAACTGTAACTAAAATCTGGCCCGCAACAAAAATGAGTTTGACACCCCTGCTCTAAATTATCCCTGGGTGTGAGTGTGAGCGCGGATGGTTATTTGTCTCTGTGTGCCCTGCGATTGGCTGGCAACCGGTTCAGGGTGTCCCCCGCCTACTGCCCAAAAACGGCTGGGATAGACTCCAGCACCCCCGCGACTCTTGTGAGGATAAGCGGATCGGAAAATGGATGGATAATAAAACATGAGTGAATCAATTCAATGTCCATTTGAAAAGATGCAAGATTGCCCTTTCGACAGTGAAGTAAACATCTCACGTCATCGTCGGTTCTGACGAGCTGGTATTCCTCTTCTATGCATGTTGCTTGAATAAGATTTTGCTTTATCGTAAAGCAAACATTAATTTCGGCGTTCAATCTGAGATATCCCCAAACTCTCCACACCTTTCCCAATTGACCAAAGCAAAACTTCCTGTAGCCCCATTACTCCTACTGCTCCTTAAAGCGAACAGCAATATACACAAACAGACACACCAAAGACAGCCCTCATCAAGTAAGAACCGCCCACAGTATGAAACCGTATTGTGACAGCATGTAAAATTCGGGTGACCATATTTTATCAAGGGGTGGCCACAGTTTCAAATAAAATCAACAAATCAGTCCTCCTGATGTGCTATGCCATTACTTGCCACCCGAAGATGCTTATTGGCCCGGATAATAGGAGTTCTTTCTGCGCAATGTTTAGTCATACAAAAATCTAACCAATCCAATTTTGTTTTAATTATGTTGAGCTATTAAATGTTAGTCTGGATTGGTATGTAACATTTACAGACTGACGCTAACGATGTGACTGTACGAGAAAGGCTGCACATCAACTTAAATGCAAGTAACAGCAGAGTGGAATAATAAATACTGTGTGAGGCACCCATGATTTCCTGGGCAATGTTTAAACTGCTCTAAGTGCTTCTGTCTTATATTGAGTGATGGCCCGATTTGTCATGTTCTTCCTGGTATATAGTCTTCATGTAGTGTGAAGTCCTGTTTAATTAGCTCGGTACTACTGTATATATGTATACCGCCTGCTGTGTTTGTTCCATGATGAGAATTTTCAGTTATAATTTCATCAGAACTAAGTTGTTTGCATCTTAACAAAGAGATGTGTATTTTTCTGCGTATTAGAGGATTCAAACTTGATTGTTGCACTTACAGTACATTTCTAATTCCTTTAGCCCAAGGCCTCTTTTATTAATTCCGATGACTGGAATTCGACCTCTGCTTTGTGTATTTTTTCCTTTACGGTGATTGATGGTCCAGCTCGGAATAGTCTGAATTATCTACTTGTCATCCTGACTAATGGGTGGATTTACTTCAGTATTGTCAATTCTTGTCCATGAAGGTTTTTATGTTAACTCAGGAATGAAAGACACATCCTCCTGTCCTATTTCTTCCACCAGTTCAAAAGCCGCATACTTACAGGCTCTCATTTAAGATTTCATAACAGATTATTATCTTCCTGTGTTTAGCTATGTTAAAAGAATAGCATAGACCCATATAGGGAAAAGGTTAAATTAGTTACCTGTACAGTTTTTAAATATACTGTATGTGTATGTATGTGAGAATATATATCCGAGAATGTGTATATCATGTGAATACAGCTTACGGGAAGAATTATGAGACCGACTTGTTCATTTTTATGTCTGCCACATAAAAGTGTATCAAGTCACTAACTGACACAAAGAAGAATTTTATCCTTGTCTACGTTTTTGGGATTCACTCCTATCTGGATTATTCTGAATCGTAACAAGAATATCACATAGATAGATAGTCTTGTTTTGATTAATGAAATAAAATCCAAAACGAAAAAGGAAAAAATAGGTACTCAGGTCAGATCTATCTATCTATACGTGAAAGTGCATACAGTTTTCACAGCATTATTTTTAGTAACTATAATTACAATTAGTGTATTTTTGTATTTATTATTATTATTATTATTATTATTATTATTGTTGCCACGAAAATCATTTCTCTTCACTTGGATGGCAAAAGGTACAACTTACCTCTGTGTCCATCTGTTGCCAGCTTTGTGTTCAACTGTACAAGTCTAAATTTCAAACTGAGTAAATGCATTTACGACTAAATTGAGACAAGATCATTATTTCAATATGCATACTTTCTATTATTTTTTTGGGGTGATTTGCCATGAGTTTTGGTTTTTACGTGCCTTGGCTCCACAGGTTGGAAAACACCGAACAATTTCATCTCCCCGATGTTTAGTATTCACTAAAACTGGTTTTCTGAGCCCATGTGGTGGTGTTCTTTCCACATTGATGTCAGTTTTTAATGCCGTGCCACCTGAAGAACCGAAGGTCACGGGCATTCATTGTTGGTGTTCGGCCTTGCCACATGTAGCGATTTCTCCAGAAAAAAGTAGTTTGTAACTTATAGCTAATAAATTCTTTCAACACTTTCTAAGGAACAAAAAAAAAAATAGTTTTGTTCAAAAATTGTTTTATAAGACTTGTCATATTATCTAATATGGATAGAGTAATTTCGTCAGTCCGTCACCGACAGACGTAGGTTTTGATGGACTAAATGCCGAAGGTAACGTTTTTTTTTTTTGTCCATCCCCCGATCGCCTTTAACCCCAGCGGCGGTCAGTCTGATAGTGACACCCTCCCATTTCACAAATCATTGTTAACCAACTCTAATCTGTGCATCCAACAAAACTCAATGCAGCTCTGCTTACCTTTTGGCTCTGACATTGTTTCATTTGGTCCACCGGTGGCTTGAAAGTGGCCAATCGTTACCCTGCCCAGCTCCCAAATTATGTACGGAGGACGCTCTGTGTGGGTCGGTATTATGTAAATGAATTGTGGCATCCAAACTGGCTTAATTCAGAACGACTTGCTCACAAACACATCTTTGGAAATAGGCGGCTAACAAAAATATTGACTTGGTTGTCTAATTTCACACCTCATGGGTGGGCAGGCACCACAGTGACCAAACTATTTTGTACAAGCAATTAATCATTCACTGCCAGCGGCTTTGGAGCACTTTGACATTTTCAACACCTGCAGGATATTGAGGTCAACATCATTGCGTTACCAAACTACCAAATGAAATAATGGGCTCTCCGTTTCACTTCTGTCTTTTTCCGTTCTTTTATAATGAGCAGGGGTGCTGAGCTGCCGGCTAGGCAAGATAAAGTGAACCGTTTTGTACATTTAAATGCAATTTCATTCCCACGTTTAGGAAAGAGAAGAAACACATTTTGCTCAATGGCAGTCAATCAAGTTAGCTTGTTGGTAGCACCTTGGTTTTAAAAAGGAAATATATATTTTTTTAAATAACAAAAAAATTCTCTTAAATTTGAGGGGTTCTAGGATTCAATTTAGGGATTGAGCATTCTCAAAACTGTGTTAGAAAGCCCCATGTTGACAAGTATACTCGTCAATGGCAGTGGACGCGTTTTGAAAGTCAATTTTCCATGTGTCCCCTTTAAGGGTTGTATATTGTGTGGTCCCTCTGTTGGCAGAAACCCTTAAAAGTTAAACATTGTGTTCAGGTTTTAAAGGTGGAAGTCAGTGACCCAGTTGGAACTATTCTGTTTTTTTTTTTTTCATCTCTCATTTGAAAGTAGACGAACATATGTGACCCCTGCAGCCTGCCAGAAGTGCATTGGTGTGTGTGTAAAAGACACAAACCTCCAGTGCATTGCTTCGGAACGTTGTCCGGTGTGTTACTCTTTGGGTTTCATGTGTGAGAGATGGCTCAGTAGACATACAGCAGGGTGGTGCATAGGGAATGAGGGTGTACTGTATATGTGTTCAGTGAAGCTTGTTATCTGATCCATTGTTAATGACCGTGCGTCAACGTGTGGGACTGGAGTGTGGGAGCTACGCTCGGCTCTGGTACTCACCTCTAATCTCCTCTCCCTTGGGAAATATTTTTGCGATACATTTGCCCCTCGAGGTTCTTCCATAATATGATCATTCATTTCTATTTCCAACCTTCTTACATGTATGTAGGTCCCCCTCTTTCTGTGGGACGCGTGCAAAACTACCAAAGGTTTTAAGCACCATACGTAGAAGGTCTGAACGTGAGCTAGTAAAGTTCCCGCCTCCTACCTGTTGCAAAACAGACATGTGTCACTTCTGTGGCAGAAATGTGAGTCTAAGCCTTGAAAACTGGATATAATATTACTTCAAACTCTCAATTACTATGAACCTGAATATTAAAACTCTTTTTGGTCATCCCCACCCAAACATTTCCTCTGTGTACTAAAAGTACATTATGAATAGACAGTGTGCTTATAGAAACAGTTTCAAAAGTTACACCAAGTGGGTAAGTCTACACCTTGCTGTTTATCCAAGAACAAAAACTTGATTGTAAAGGGCAACCAAGCCTGAGTGGACCACACCTCACTGTTTTTCTTCAAACACAATGGAAAGGGCTCTCCCCCGTAACAACAATGATGGGTGATAAATAGAATTCACTGATCTTAAATTCCTAATTGAGTTTCTTTGAAGGGTTCGACATCTTGGCTCAGTTAAGCCTTGAGTTGACATGAACAAATATAATCAATTGCTGCCTACCGAGTAAATGTGGTTGAATTATTTACCAACAAGTAAAAATGGGTTCAAGTTAATACCTTTCACACAGACGGTCTGGTTTTCCATGGATATCGACTTGACCTTTAAAAAATATTCCTCCTTTACAGGTCAAGTGTGAAGTAATTTTAGAAAATCCCAAATGAAATATTTTTATGTCACAAGTAAAATAATTAAACTGAATACATTACATAAAGCATGAAAAATAGTTTCTGTTTCGTAAATGTGTAATCGTTTTCCCAAGGTGAGATTCTGATGAGCGACAAATTCGGAAGAGTGACGTCACTTCAAGGACAACAATAGCAGGGCTCACTATGGAAAGTGTACAAAGCCAGTCAGAAATCGACGTTTCCAACTTATCTGAGGGAATCCACGTGTTTGAAGAGTTGGAGGAAGAGGAGGTTGTTGGCAAGATGTATGTAGGACCAAACTTGTCCCAGCCACATGCTAAGGATGCCGAAAAGGTTGTGCCCAAGCGGCCGGACACGAAGTGGAGATGAGAATCATTGAGATTGGAAGGACGGTAAACTATACAGGCAGTTATTAACTGAGCGTTATTATTTGAAATTTGATGCTGTGCCATACTGTGAATTGCACACGATGGGATTACCGACTTAGTTGTAAGTATTATATGCACTTAGAGCACAGGTAATAGTGGGCTGCTGTCCTAAATTGCCATTGCTAAGGTCGTTCTGTTGCGTTGTCGGCAACTCAGCACATATTGGCAGCATTGTTAGTTGCAAACCATTACACAGGATTCCATTTATGTACACATGTAATACTTTGAATTGAATGTTTTCATAAACAACAGCCAGTTAGTCATATCACGCCAACCTTTTTTGTATATCCGGTTGAAAAAAACAGAGGTGTTCCAAGTGCTTGTAACAAAGAATGTTTGCTGACACCAGAGTTTAATTCATTCTCTTAGCGAGAACAAAACTGATTCGTTCCAATTTTCTGATCCATTTACGTGCCCTATTCTTTTCTTTTGTCCACTCAAACAACTGTTTGCCTGAATGTGAACAGTGCATCACCGCACAGCGCAGAGGCATTTCGATGAATAACTCGATAACAATGGCAAAGAGCAGTTAACGGGACAATCAACAATGCAGTACAATGGCTGACTCGGCATTCTTGTAAATGATGTCTCTCGCCAGAGATTGACGAACAGGCATTTTCGTTGTTAAGCATGTTGCTATGACGAACATATGCTTGAAATTGTTTTAGCTCTGTTGCCAGTCAATTGCACTGCACACAAATAGACGAACAACCATCCATACACACACTCACACCGAGGTACAATTTAGACTAGAGTGTTCCATTAACCTGCCATGCATGTTTTTGGAATATGGGAGGACACCGGAGTACCCGGAGAAAACCCACGCAGGCACGGGGAGAACATGCAAACTCCACACAGGAAGTTCCTGAGCCGGAATCGAACCCTGCACCTCTGCGCCGTGAGGCGGACGTGCTAACCAGTTGACCACTGGGCCGCCCACCTGAGAAAGAAAGTGACTGAAATGTATCAGTCTGGAAGAGGTTACATTTCTAAGGCTTTGGGACTGCAGCAAACAGACATAGTGTTAAAATAAAAAAAGTTACAGAGACATAATTGGAGTGAGTCTCAGGACTATGGGATGGTTCAAAGAAATGGAGCGTTCTAGTGACATAGTGTTGAGAGAATGGCCAACAATTGTCACGTAGCGAGGTGGTGGTGGACCCCAAAAAAAAAAGCAGGCAGGAGGGAGGAGCAGGGTGTACTTGAAAGATTGTATTAAAACTCAGAGAAAACGAAATCCAAAACAAACAAAGTCCAAAGTATCAAACAAAACACATGACTGAAGATAAAACATAACACTGACAAAAACAAACATGACAGCAAACAAACATGACAGTAGCACAAAGCAACAATGACCCGACAATGATTGCTCGGGCTGGGAGTCCTTTTAAAGCCACTAATTACCTAATGACCAACAGGTGTGCAGCTGCAGGGGAGCCCGACAGTGCCACCTGTTGGTCCCAAACCGAATCATGACAACAAACTGATGTGCGGCATCTGCATCACAGGCACCATGTCCACAGATATTTAATAACAGATCATAATTAAACCACCACAAGAAAGTTCTGTACCTGTGCAAATGACACACCAGTAACATAAGTCAAACCCGAAGTTTACAAACTTTATTGACAAGTTAAATGTCAAGCGCGAAGTAAACTTCGACAACCAACTTTCGAGTAAGATGATTCCCAGAGGATTTCGTTCCCAGCACACACGCGTGCAGAACTACTGGTATTATAATACCAACAGAAGACTTGTTGACATCGACTGATGTAAATACAACCCATACGACGAATGACACATTTTTATTGAATCACATCTTCACTTTGGCACAGTGACATATTATCTGTTTAATATTAACTGCAGTCGAACCACAATTGCAGGCTTTCAGGTATGTGGGCAGCATGCTGTGCATCCACACTGTCCCCATGTTTTTGTAGTTGGAGGTAAAGTGTTCTCAAATGCATTGCTTGTTTGGGAGGTTACTGAAAACAGAATAACTGACACCAGTTCAAGTGGTTTGCAAGGAAAATGTTTGACAGGACCTGCTATAAGGGCTACTTTAACACGATGCGTTTAAACATCTCTGTGGCATGTGCAGCATTGTGTGAGTAACCTTTGATCTTTATACAACCACCGATGGTATTTGCAACTCATACAATAGTTCTTTCTTTTCAGTATCCCTTGGTTGTCTCTTGGAGGATAATACTTGGCTTTAAAGAAGCTGAGCTCTTTTCACCTAACTTGATGTTACCTGCCGAACACTTTTTCTGTGTGTGTGTGTGTGTGTGTGTGTGTGTGTGTGTGTGTGTGTGTGTGTGTGTGTGTGTGTGTGTGTTAACTGTTTCCACCCCTCTCTCTCATGGTTCCAACTTGACACCAGTTAAAAAATTGTAACAGTTATATTGCTCATTCTTTAGGAAACTACAATCAGGAGACCCTTCAACTGAGAACATAGCGCAAGTAATAAAATTCAATGCAAGAGCACAATAATGCTGTTTTAATGAATACTGTCAGAAAGGTATTTACTGTACAATGTTTATTTATTGTGGTTGTCATTTTGAATGGTCGATGTTGAAAGGCCTTTCTTAAAAAATTCAGAGCGGTTCAGATCCACAGCCAACTATGACCCCAATAATTAATGTGTAGCCAGGTTAATCAAAACTGAGCTTTTGATCAGGGATAGCGATAAGATTTTGACAATACAGTATTACTACTCTGAACTATACTGCTTAACCATTTGGTGCCTTAACGGTGTTCTTATCGGTATTTATGTATTTTTTTTTTTGTTTGGAAAAACAACAACATTTTAAATAAATGCACTTGTCTTGCAACTACACCAAAAATTTATGTAAACGAAAGACATTTAAAAAACAAAAATGTACATAAAAAGGAAGAAATTGAACAGATCACTATTATACTGTTAACATAAACCTGCCTGGGTCGAAATTCTGCCCAGGAATAGTCCGTGGCCGTCCCTTGACCAAAAAATAATCATGAATGAGGGATGGAGGGGGACTTCTCAGAATCCTATCCTTGAAACTTGCTGACTTTGCATCCCGTCCTCCCCAGCCGATGTTTCGGCTCCGAAGATGGTGGGCCTGGGACCTTGGAGTCAGAGCCACTGTTACACAATTACCGATCCCAGACATCAAGGTAACAGTATACAAGGTAACAGTATATATATATATATGTGTGTATGGTTATTCAGCTCGATGGACGTTTGTATATAATACTACGTGTCATGTCGTCATATGATCAGGCATCACTCCATGATCACAGGAAGGCAAATCACCAGTGCCTTTCACGCACGGCGTTGCAGTGGGGCAAGGTGACTCGCCTCCGATTGTGACCACGCATCTTAGATGAACATATTAATTTAGTTAGAGACTAGATCTGAGATCTAGAAAGTGCAAAATAACATTCTTAGGCGAAATCAATCAAAAATTAATTTGAGTAATTTCCCCAAGTCTGTTAATATTACCATTTTGGGAATTTATTGGTACAGCAGGTTTTAAAAATTCAATCCCGGGGTCAGTTTAGTACCACGGCTTTGTACCCATCCCTATTTTTGATACAGATTTTGTATTTAAACTCATCAGACTGTGAAGAAGTACCTAATGAAGTGTAACTTCATGAGACAGCAAAACAAAGTGCAGAGGACCCAGTGACTAATTTGGCCTTGTTGGGTCACACAAAGACTCAGGTCTGGGCTTGTCAAGAGCTCATTGTGTTCATTTTTTGCATCTGGCATGAAGAGGATGTTTTTGAAAGATGCTTCACAGATAGGAGCTCGAACTCTGCGCTTCAGAGGTTTGAATTTGAACCATAATTTGAGTTCACAGTTGTTTTATCATCATCATTATCATTTTTATTGTTATTATTATTATTTTGTTGTGATATGTTGGTTTACATAAACTCCAAACTCACTCCAAACTCAGCTGACCTATTACAGCTACAGGAGGAGGTTCATAGAAAGGGCCTGTGTAATCTGCTGCATGTTGTGTCCAGTAAACTTTCCACCCATCTGATCGACTGGATTAAAATTGTTTGCTGTTTTCCTTTTTATGCAAAATCGCTGATAGTTTGCGCAATCTATCTTTGACGTTATTGCTCGGATCCACGAAATATGACAAACAAAAACAACCTAGTTCACTCAGGTCCTCTTGTGCTGCAATAGTGTTTCTGTCAGTAATTTTTTGTCTTGTCTCGACCATCCAATCACAGATTAATAACGTTCATGTAGTGGTGGTGGCAGTGTGATGATCTGTGGCTGCTTTGCCAACTCAGGGACAGGACAACTTGCTGTGATTGATGGGGCATTGAATTTTGCGGTCTACCAGAAAATCCTGAAAAAGAACGTCCCACAATGAGTTTGCGGCCAGAAACTCAAGCGCTCTTGGATCATGCAGCAGGACAACGATCCAAAACACACTAGCAAGTCCTCCTCTGAATGGCTAAAAAAAAAAAAAAAACGGTTTTGGAGTGGCAAGTCAAAGTCCAGATTTGAAGTCAATTGAGATGCTCTTGTGTGAACTTAATCGGGCATTTAATGCTCGAAAACCCTCCAATATGGTGGGGTTGATGCAATTTTGCGAAGAAGAGTGGCCCCAAATTCCTCCACAGCAATATGAAAGACTCATCACCAATTATCGCAAACGCTTCATTTCAGTTATTGCTGCCAAGGGTGACACACCCCATTATTAGGTTCAAGGGGCAATTACTTTTTCACATTGAGACAGATAGATTTGGATTTTTTTCTTGTCTAAATAAATTAAATTGGCATTTAGAAACTGTATTTTGTATTTCCTCGGGTTGTCTCTGTGTGATATTAAAATTGGTGTGATGAACAGAATTTTTTCTTAAATATCCAAAGAACACAGAAATCAGAAAGGATATTTCTTCACGACACTTCAAATGCAAGTGTATACTGTCTTAAATCGAGATTTAAACATTTTCATGTAATTACTGAAGTTATCAACAAAGAGCAACTTTCTATTGTGTTCATGCTTTCACTGACTGGGTCTTAAACCAAACCTTCTTCATGTTTATGTTCTTGTAACCTATAAGGAAAGAAAGCTATCATGTAATTTGTTGTGACGCATTTGGGTTGTCTATTCTTACAGTGTGAAAAGTGATGAATCCAGGAGGAAAATGCGCCACACAACCACCCACACACACACAGACACACACACGCACACACACACACACACACAGACACACACACACACACACAGACACACACACACACACACAGACACACACACACACACACAGACACACACACACACACACAGACACACACACACACACACAGACACACACACACACACACAGACACACACACACACACACAGACACACACACACACACACAGACACACACACACACACACATATCAGATTTGACCGATGCAAAACTACAAATTGCGCCGCATCTTTTGGGTTTCAATGTCAATGCAAAAATAAAATATCAGTTCCATCTAAATTTTAGATTGCATCTGAAAATAGCTCAAATAGCTTCGGTCAAATTTCAGTATGCCACGATATATATGTCAAAACAAAAACCATTTTATAGTGACCTCACACACTCATGTTTCCGACCCTTTCTGGTAAAGCAGCAAAGTGCAAGAAGTGATATGATTATCATCATCCACCAACTGCTTGGGTTCTATTTTGTTCTTTTTTATCCTCATTTGTTATGGTGTGTCTGCCATTGTTGGCAGGTGCGCATACCACTGACTTTTGTTTGGGTATTAAAAAATAATGACTAGGGTTCATTGAGAGGAGAGGCAAAGGACCATCTTTGGGGGCCTTCTCACATGGGAGCATTGTACTTCTATTCAGACAGCATTTTGAATGCTTGGCCACACACTTGTAGTGTGTGAGGCTGGTGTCAAGGAACACGTTTCCATTTAGCTTCAATGCTTTCATTGAATTATCTCCGCCAGATATTGTTTTGAAAGGCTCGAGCCTCTCAATTCAATGGCCATTTACCAGCGCTTTGGGACTGTCTCCAACCACATGCCGCTTAAGCCACCATAGCTAACCCGCTCAGAGTAATCACTGCTTACATACACACAGACAACTCACTCAAACCAACATAGACTCAGAAAGAGCACAGAGTACTCCCGCAGCCATTTGTGACATTCTCTCATGCCGCTGTCTCAGTAGGACGATTTCATTCAATTGACCAAATAGTGTAAGTCGTTGACAGAATTACAAGCAGACATAAAGGATGGAGACTCACGGTCATGAAAAACGTCCATTTGTAATAATGAGGAAGTGAAAATTCTCACGCTTCATAAAGAGAGCTTTAAAGTCTCATATGAGAGACATCAAGAATAGAATAGGATTGCTGGTTGATTCAACCCTATTCATAGTATAAACAAACCCTCACCTCAAGTCTATCAGCTCCCCCTCCTAGACCCGCTGAAGTTTGCCCATAGAGCCAACAAACTCCCCTCAGGCAGGAGTTTACGTTCAGACCACATTCTCCCTCTCCACGAAGAGTTTAGTCACTTCGGCTATAAGACTCATGAACTCTCAATAAACCAGTATGACTTAAAACTTCACGCCTACACCTGATGTCGATTGCTCATTGCTTAGGTTAGTGCACATTGTTTATTTACTTTTGTTTCTTAGTTGACTTGTACTTTATAATTTATATAATATACCGTATTTTCCGGAGTATAAGTCGCAGTTTTTTTCATAGTTTGGCCGGGGGTACGACTTATACTCTGGAGCGACTAATGTGTGAAATGGTTAACACATTGTACACATCACGTTATTTTCACATTAAACCGCAAGAGGGTGCTCTCGGCCTATGTTGATACTTTCCACGTTGGTGGTAACTGAGAAAAACAATTTACGATGACTCTGACGTAAGCGACGTAGAAGAGGAAGTGCTGCATCTTCTACCTCCGGAGTTGGCGGAGTTGTTTAAAAGTGTCACCGAGCATGAAGATTTCACTGGATTTCGTGATTTGGAGTGACGCTGATGGTTTGGTAAATTTGTTAGCATGTTCTTTGTGCTATAGTTGTCTAAATAACTCTTATTATGTTATGTGAACATACCAGGCACATTCACTGTTCGTTGTTTAAGCGTCATGTAACGTTAGCATATCGTACACTTATTCAGCCTGTTGTTCTCTAGTTTTATTTTTATTTAAAATTGCCTTTCAAGATGACATGTCTGTTTTTGGTGTTGGATTTTATCAAATAAATTTCCCCCAAAAATGCGACTTATACTCCAGTGTGACTTATATATGTATTTTCCTTCTTAATTAAGCATTTTTTTGGCTGGTGCAATTTATAATCCGGAGCGACGTATAATCCAAAAAATACGGTACTTTATTATTTCCAATTGTTTCACATTGGAAGGCCTGGTGGATGACTGGTCAGCGCGTCCACCTCACAGTGCAGGGTTAGATTCCGGCTTCTGCCTTCCTGTGTGGAATTTGCATGTTCTCCCCGTGCCTGCGTGGGTTTTCTCGGGGGAATTCAGGTCCCCCCCCCCCCCACATTCTCAAAACATGCACGATATGTTTATTGCAGTGTTTTTCAATCTTTTTCGAGCCAAGGCACATTTCTTTCATTGAAAAAAATCCCACGGCACACCACTTCCTGAAAATGTGAAAAAAGCTTATTTTAACAATTAAGTGTTATATTGTTATTATAAGCGTTTTTTTAACATTGAAAAATAACGCTATATTACAACATGTTGAATAGGAATCAAATCAACATCAATCCAATATTTTATAATCTTTCATATGTATTCTCACTCAGTGTGATAAATGGTTTGGATGAACACAGATCTGACATCCTGGCAGCAATCGATGAAAGACACAAAGCTCTTCTTCCACAGCTCTCATTCTTTCTATGTTTTTAGTTTTTAAAGCAGTCAGGCTATTTCTTTAGCCGCTTAGGGTCCGAAAATCTCATTTACAATGGCTTTGCAGGCGGGAAGTATGAATTGCTCTGCCACTTTTTTGATTTAGCCACAAGTTCAGCGACACAGTAACTTGCTTTCAGGGCTCTCTCGTTTACCTTTGCGGTTTTTCTCATGCACATTGCTTGTTTCTCCGTGGGTTCACACAGGCGAACAAAATACTCCACATTGTTGTTTCGAAGTGAAGGGTGTTTTGTTTGGAGATGGAATTTAAGCTTACTTGGGACAATAGTGCTGTTGGATAGTTGCTTTTCACCACAGACCAAGCACAACGGAGTCGGTGCCGTTGCATCTCCAGTAAAAGTAAATCCAAATGAAAGAGAGCTTTGGTTGTATTCGCTCATTATTGAACACCCTAAATTGTCCCTAAGTGTGAGTGTGAGAGCGAATGGTTGTTCATCTAAGTGTGCCCTACGATTGGCTGGCAACCGGTTCAGGGTGTACTCACCTACTGTCCGATGACGGCCGGGATGGGCGCCAGCAGCCCCTGCTACCAAAAACATTCCTAATTTTGAATGTATCTTGACCTGACAATGGTCGCAAAATCGATTCTGATTCTGGTATCCCAGCTGTGATAGAGTTGGCACACAACGTTTAATGCTATTCCATTGATGTTAGGACTACATTGTGAGGTTTCACATCTGACTCTTACTTCTCCCACCCAGTTGTGTTGTGCTGAAAGCTATTGGTGCTATCCAAAAGTTATTTTGTTTTGTTTTTTTTGGTCACATTTTCTGTTTATCTTGGAGATTTTGTACATACACGTTATACTTATTGCTTCAAGGAGCTGTTCAACAAAAGCTGTTTTTTTAAAAATATTTTTTAATCAATCATGACGAAAATGTTCTTTCATATGTGAGCCTTTGGGTACTTATGTTTTAATGAATTTACTCTGAAAGAGTGAAGTGTCAACTTCCATTTGTGTGTTACAAGACAAGAGATATTTATGTAACTTTCCCTGAAGCCACTTGCGTGACTTCTCTCTCCTTATTAGTGGGAGCACCATGAACAAAATGTTTAGGAAAGGGCTTCTGTGCTGGATGTGTGCTGCTGTTTGCCCAGATGAAGAGAGAGATTTTGAGTTGGTCTGATGATTTCAGCGATTCTCGTCATGAGTCACATGGTCAAGACAAAACAAATTCCTTAAACAACAGTATTAGCACCGTACATGTGTTTGTCTGTCTGTGCACGTTTGTCAGCAGGTTTCTTTCTGATTGCTGGAGAATGACACAAGGCATTGAGATTCCACCGATTTGACAAATTTGTGTTCCAGACTCGGGGCAACCGTTTGAACTCAAAAGGTTCGGTTTCTGCATAATGATTGGATGATCTGTTCGAGGCGGAGCTGCGCTTCCCCTCGTTTAAATAACCAGCAGCCACCACTCTTTTCAAAATGTGGGACATATAAGAGAGAGAGATTTATACAGTAAGCATGCTTCAAAAATTGATCATTCTGAATACAGGTTAAGAGCCAATCACAGGGAAAATATAAATGTAGACACTTTAGAGCAATTCTGAAACTTCACTTAAGCTACGACACGTTTTGGGACTGTGAGCTGACGCAAATCCCACGCAAACATCGGGAGAATATTTAAACCCAACACAGAAAGGCCAGAGTCAAGTTCGAAACCCACAACCATTCTGTGTGAAGCAGATGGGATGACCATGTATGCAGCGTATCCGCCGGACTGATTGTAATGTCATGTATAAAGATATTAATTTGTTTGTGTTCTCTACCACACTGGGCACCTGTCCTATCACTAGGTATAAGAATAGAAATAAAACAGAAAAAAATTGTACTTTCAAAATCTGAGGAGAATGTGGAACGTTTTGAGTGGGGGTGGGGGGTTTCAAAAGCAAAACATCAACAGCAAATCGGAGTTAATGATTTCCCAATAGCTTACCTGTTGAGCTAATCTACAATCACATTCTTACATTCCAGGGGAAAAGAAAGGAGGGTCTCTCTGCACTTTGACATGTCTGCACCCAAATGGGAGTGTCCACTGCTGTGACAACAGCGTGTGTTCCAATGGCTACAAATCTAATACTGTAATCAAGAAATATACATAAGAAATGTTGTTTTTTTTTTTAAAATGAGCCCATAAGAGGTGCCAAAGCCAGGTCCACAAAGTAAAAACGCTGCACACTGTTTGGCTTTAGCCACAGGTGCCTCTCCTTAAGACTTTCTTTACTTGCCTTTTCAATAGAAGCAACTGCGGCTGATGTGACATGCATGCGCATAAAGCATGATGTCGAGTGTCGTGCATCTAAAAAAAAAAAAAAGACATCACGCTGCACAGTGTTGATGGAAGAAAATATAGTCTCGCATATAGGGCCTCTTTATCAATCTCATCGCCAGAGGAGCAAGGTGGGAGAAGGTACATATAATTTGGGAAGATGAGGCAATTCTCCTCAATCGTCTCGTTTACTGGAGACATCTACTGTACTGAAGAAGACGTCGTGTCATTGCCGCGTGTAATAAATGAACCCTATCACCACAAATATCCACTTTATTCTTCATGTTTCAAGTGTGATTAAATTTAAGTCAAATGTTAAGACAACAACTGTTACTCAAAACAACTTTGCAGATTTACGGATGAGGTCAGTAGTCTCCTGAGAACTCTCTCCCTCACCCACACGAAGCACATATTTGGCTTTTGATGAAGTTTTGGTCGGATGTGTGCGAATGAGCATTCACACTGCAAACGCATCCCCTACGTATCTGATTTATATCCACATATGAAAAAGGCCCGGGTGGGATTTGAAAAAAAAAAAAAAAAGAAATCATAATTGTAATGTTCACACTGTATGGGAAAAATAAGATGTGTGTCCCATACTGGAAACAACATTTAGAATTGAGATGCAGTGTGACGATAGCTTTAGACTACACAGGCTGTTTTTATTACTGAGTGGTGTTCATTCAACACATTCTATTATTAACACCTTCCCTAAACTTTGAACACATTTCTTTTGTTCAGAATTATGTGAAATTATTTTCCCCCAACTCTATACAGTAAAATTGACTATTAAGAGCCAGCTATATGTAAATTCCTGGTTTATTTATACATATAATATGTACAGCATAGTATAATATTAACTGCTTTTACTTCCCATGGAAAATTGTGGAAGAATCTTGCACAGGCATGAGGATTTCACGGTAACGATCGTTTCCGGTAGCGTGTCATTTCCGTGGGATCATTTTTACGGTAACGAAAAAATCGTTTCCCATAAAAATCATCGTGCACTAAAACACAGAAAGGTGTATTACTTACGACATTTAAGAAATGGAAATACCAGTCGGATTTTTCTTTTGAATCATCTGAAGACGGGCGTATCACTAAGCTCACGTGTAATGTATGCACGAAACAGAGAGATTCGACGGGAGGCACGATTCCAAGGCAAGTACTTGAAATTGGTCATTAGATCTAAAGGCTAATTGCTATGAAAAATATGATGAAACAATCTTAGTTATTCTATAATTTACTAGTTGTAGACATGGTAACTTTATGAATAAAACATTTGTCACAAAGTGTAGTAATACTAATGTTAACTGTCGGTAGAACTAACAATGACGTGTGGTATATTCTTTGGTCAAATAATTGATAGTTGATTGATAGTCGATTACACAGTGCATCGTCTTGGGGTTGCAAAGAGGACGTCAAGCCATATCAATATTATAAGTCTATATATAGTAATAAGGTAATTTTTTTAAAGATTCATCACATGATTTTAATCATTCAATTCCTAATACTGTACATGCTTTTGTATTAAGAAAGGGGGTGAGTAGCCATTGATATTATGTTTATTTACATAAATAGTACACACACACACATATTATCATGTTAACAGTGTCAGGTTTACTTGTGGCCCATGGTATTGAGCCAGATTTTGTGGAATGCTGTAGTCATGATGCCATACGAGTACAATAAAAGTGTTAAACAACATATTTTGATCCATTTATTTTATTGAATAAACCTGGATCTGCTGATGTAATTATGTTCATTATTAATGCATAGTTTTCAAACATTTACCCTTGAAATATTATACTTTTCAGTATCAGAATTCTTGATGATGAATATCAGTCAAAATAGAAAAATGGGTTCCCATGATGCACGTTTACGGAACCCAAAATTAGCGACTGTGGTTTCCGATTGGGTAATCCAACGAAACCGAAAAATGGTTTCTGTTCATTTCTGAAATCCTCAGGCCTGTTGCAACTGAAGTTCGCATTGGTGCCAGTTCTTCACAAGCTTGAATAGTCTAAGCAGTAAAAAAGACATGTCACAGAGTGTGGCATACATGCGTTTTTACCATTATCATCATCAGCAGCCAATACTCTAAATTATCCCTTGGTGTGATTGTGAGTGCGAATGGTTGTTTGTCCTGCGATTGGCTGGCAACCAGTTCGAGGTGTCCCCCGCCTACTGCCCGAAGACACCTGGGCTAGGCTCCAGCACATCTGCAACCCTCGTGAGGATAACCGGATCAGATAACGGATGGATGAATCAGCGGCAGCATTATTGAATGTGAATGTGAATTTAAAGAAAAAAAACAAAACAAAGCTTTTTTTTTTTAAGTCAGCAAAAATGTCTTTTTTTGTACCGGTTCCTTTTCATATACAAAATTCATATGAAACACAAACAGTATTATGAAATTAGTCTCTAACTGATTCAGTCTGGCACCGCAAGCCTCTGAGGGCAGGGAAAGGTCTGAACATAATAAATCAGAAGTTTCTTGTATGCGAAACGGGAATGCATGACTCATCCTTCCCAGCGTTCCTTTGATCTGAGTTGAAATTAGGTTGTCAAAATGCTGTGATTACACTTCGTTCTGGTCTAGTGAACCACTCAGTGATCAGCACAAACCCAACCGCCATATAATTGAATAAGAGTGTTTTTCCTTGCGTGAGAGCATGACACACGGATGACCTGCTTTCGGGGTAAAAGTCACTTAACATTCGAAAGGACGAAATCACACACTTCTGCAAGAAAGAGCTGGAAATGGTGACATGCGAGGTCTTTTTCTCACACATGATCCTACATTTGCATTTCCACCTGACAGAGATGGAAAGTGAAACACACACACACACACACACACACACACACACACACACACACTGTAAAAGTAATAGGAAGTGGCAATCAGGAAAGCAGCAGGCAGCATCTGTTTCCCTCTATTCATCTTTGGTGATGACGATGATGATGAAAATGAGGAGGATGGAATCAGATGAACATCCTGTGCGCCGCTTACGTGATGGCCCGCTGTTTCATGCCAGTGCACATTTGCAGCTGTGACATTGGTCAGAGCAACGGGGCTTGTGAAATGGCACAAAGTGTGTTTTGCCACAGATGACAACATCGTTTACTTCGATGGAAAAAGTATTTCACGGAATGATGCATTTACCAGATTTATAGCATTTACCCTGGATTCTAAAGTCACAGAGCTGAGGGGGACAATTGACATGAGATGCTATATTAAAGGAGGGCATGAAGACTTGGTCCTTTGTTGATCACAATCAAAACAACTGTCAATCATATCAATGTCAGCAAAAACAGAAACTGAAAACCGTTGCAGTAGAGTATGCACACATAATAGATCGGAGATGTGTTCTCTATAATCACTGGAGTGCGCAAGCCGTGGACTCATACTGGCATTAAAAACACATTTAAAACAGGTAAAATATTTCAGTCAGTTGTTTTTGTAATTAAAGAAAGTGGGGCACTAAAAAGTAAAAACATCGTACTTTCTTCAAATGGCTGGTATGCTTTGTATCTCCAAATTCTTCCAAAATCCCGAAAAAAATCATATAAATTCAGACGTTGCCCAGCCCTGGTTGGCAAGCGTTTGCTGCTGGATGATATCAACACAGCACAGCTAAGTTTCCCTACTGAGAAGATCACCATACCAATCAGCTGATACATGCAGCGGTATTTGTTATCCTAGAGATGCTTGGCTACGAGATGAACAACCGCAAGCGGCATGGATCACCTCCACGGAAGAGAAGGCTCGAGGGGGAGGGAGGAATAATAACAATACTACAATAATATATATACTGTTTGTGTGTGTGTGTGTGTGTGTGTGTGTGTGTGCGTGTGTGTGTGTGTGTGTGTGTGTGTGTACATACACACGTGTCTAGCATAATGCACATACATACACTATATACACCTATTGGGGGAATGCCTTTCGAGTCCTCTTTCATGCCCAACCTTTCCCCTTTAACAACTGCATGCTGTCCTCAGTCACATCCGCCTTTCCTCTATATAAGCAGCGTACCGGCACATCAGTCAGTCAAGCAGAGCACTCATCAAAGTCACATAACAACATTCACAGATTTTGGAACTCGGTGCATACATAAGGCTCCCCGCATGATTAGGCGCCTCGTCTATTTTGGAGCAAAGTTAAGACTTTTAACAATGCCTTATGGTCGTAAAAATACGTTACTTTGTTTTCCTCCCATTTACCAAAAAACATACATGGTAGGTTAATTAAACTGTGACTGTGAATGGTTGTTGTTTGTCTTGATGTACCCTGTGTTTGGCTGGCCAGTTTAGAGTGTACCCCACCTTAAAATTTTCTGTTTAGTCTTGTCGATGTCCTCAGCATCACTGATGCAGTTATCTGTAGTTTGCATCAGCACTCTATCTTAACATCCATCCATCCACGTTCCAATCCGCTTATCCACACAAGGGTCACAGTGGGTGCTGGAGCCTATCCCAGGCGTCATCGAACTGGTCGCCAGCCAATTGCAGGGCACACATAGACGAAGAACCATTCCGCGCTCACACCTAGGGAAAATTTAGAGTGTTCTATGAACCTGCCATGCATGATTTTGAAATGTTGGAGGAAACCGGAATACCCGGAGAAAACCCATGCAGTCTCGGGGAGAACATGCAAACTCCACACAGGAAGGTCAGAGCCGGAATCTAACCCTGCACCTCTGCACTGTTAGGCCAACGTGTTAACCAGTCGACCACCGTGCCGCCCCGTTCCTGAATAGCACTTGCCATGATTTAACGAGTACACTAAGAGTCTGCGACTGAACAAGTCCCAACTGCATAAGCGACATTGAGGTCCACTCTACCATTGCACTTACAGGAAGGACTGGCAGGATCAGGATTTGACATTTAATAGGTGGATGTGTTTGTATGTGTCAAGAAGACCAATAAATCAATGGCACCCTGCACCGATACCGCACACGTGTGGGAACTTGTTTAAGTGTTCACACCCACTAACACACACTAAACACCTAACTCACACATTTAGACATGAATCGAAGAACTGTAGCTGTTCGCTGGCTTCCACCCAGAAATATTGAAACGTCTGGTAAAAAAAAGTGTGTCACTCTCTTTGTTGTAGTCATACTGTTTGAATTTCTCAAACACACAAACAACACATCAAAAGTCATATCATTTCCTGATAACATCAAGTTTGTTTGCCGGCGAAAGCAGTGAGGAAATGCGGGAGATTGACAACTTGAGGCAGTGCATGCGGACTCATGGTTGATGTTTACATGAGTACACAATCTGGAGGTCACAACCATGACCGCTGCACCTACAACCTTGCCTCGCTGATAAATACAGAACTGCACTTTGCACTTGGATGGTTGAAAAAGCGGGTGTGGATGAGAAAATCGTTTAGCACTACAAATATTATCAAAACACTTTATGGTTCGCAATACATGATGATCAAAATGAATCTGTTCATCACATTTATACAACAGTTCCAACAATGTTGTTGGGCAAGGGTCACATCATGAGTGATGATATACAGTACAAGAGAACTGGGACTTTTAACTTTTCACATCACTCCGCTTCTCTTCTAATTGGCCTCCATCATCTGTCAGTGGTTCTAAATTGCTGTGTGTTGTTAAGAACTATCAGAAAGATGGACACATTTCCTGAAATGGCCATTATGCGCAACCAAGTCCCAGAGGTCGAAGTACTTGCTTCCAATTCAGGTGGCTGGTGGAGCTTTATGGCAGCTTTACAGATATTCAACTTCTACACCTTTTTTTTTTAGCTTTACATAAGATTTCTTCATGATCTACCCTCAATGATCATATTCGATGTTTAGGCTTTGTTCATATCCAAATATCAAATCGTACATTGGTATATGATATATGTAAATGTGTGTATAAAGGTGTCATGGGTGAAACTGTTGTTTTTTTTGTTTGTTTGTTTTTTTGTTTTTGGTTACATTTTCGGGCACATATGCAGTTCCACCCGACCTGGTCCTGTCCATCTGGAAAACCACTGACAGAAATAGATGCCATGAAAGCAGAACGGAGCGAAATGAGCATTTCTTTTGTTGAATGCCAGCGCTCTGGTTTGTTTGTTGTCTTCCATCTATTGTTTTTCCAACAGATGATGCACCACGGTTTTATCTGCCTCATTAACTCTCATTGTCACTTCACACATGAATGAAAGGACTCCTCCTTTGACACATTCTATTATCTAAAGCTGTAAAACACTTGAAATGTCTGCTCTTTTATGCCACATGGTTACGGTTATATGGCCAGCAATTTCTGAACAAGAATATGGCTGAGTTACAGTTTATATACATTTCTTATGGCCTTTTACACTACTGTTCATTATCCAATTTGAATAACATACACCCTATTGTTTCTGTTTGGAGTCCATTCCACATGATTTATAACTCTTATCTATGGAGAATGTTCCATTTTTTTCAGTCGTCAGTGTTGTCTTCCTGCAATGATAAAAATAAATAAATACAGAAATAAAAAAATACATCATCTCATTTGTCTTAAATGAATGGCAGATAAGTGCAGAAAAAGAGCTGGGGACATGAGTCAAGTCAGTGAAACGAACCGGCTCATCAAGTTCATAAACATCAAGGCCAACTGGCTCTCTAAATCATCCCGTCATTCCTCTTGTCTCCCTCTGAGAACACACAGCTCGCTCTTGTTTTCATCTCATGCCATCTATTCAGTCTTTCATCAAATCTGGAGCATATGGAGGGCAAAACGAAAAAGATGCATAATTTGAGTTCGCATAGAATGTTGGGGAAGCTGCAGAAGGAAGAAAAAAAATCAGCACTTGGTGAAAATATTGCATACATATATATATATATATATATTTTTTTTTTTGACAATGTAAGTGCTAACAGGAGGAAATCAGTGAATTACAATTTTTTTTCAGCAATCCAGAACAAAAACAAGAAAACAACCCTGACTAACTTTGACAACTTTATTTATGACATTTCAAACGGGTTTCAATCAGTCCAATCATTATTTGAACCACATATGCTCTATGTATCTCGGAAAGAAAGAAAGACAGAAAGAAACAATGAGCACAAAATTGAGTAATGTAGAGCTTTCATGAATGCAACACTGAAATGATTTCAGAGAAAGTATATCATTGCAGTCTAATTCGACACAATCTGGGATGGAAGTTGAGAGCAACAACCCCGCAATCAACCCTGATAGTCCTTATGTGCTTGTTTCAAAATTAGACAAAGCCGGCCAGCTGCAACACATGTCTTGATGGAACATAAAACATAATTTTGATTGAAGATATCTTGCCGTCTTGTCATACATAAATCACGACCAACAAACCCATACAAAATTGCACATGTTGTGGACTTCAAAAGCTTCGCAGACAATTTATGGTTTGAATGACGAGCAAGTGGACTATAAGTGTCTCAACAGACCCAGGAGATACTGCTATGATCAAATATTCATTCATTCATTCATTTTCCGAAAACCGCTTTATCCTCACCTGGGTCGCGGGGGGTGCTGGAGCCTATCCCAACTGCCTTCAGGCAGTCGGTGTAGGACACTCTGAACTGGTTGCCAGCCAATCGCAGGGCACACAGAAATGAACAACCATTCGCGCACACACTCACACCTAGGGACAATTTGGAGTGTCCAGTCAGCCTGCCATGCATGTTTTTGGAATGTGGGAGGAAACCGGAGGACCCGGAGAAAACCCACGCAAGCACGTGGAGAACATGCAAACTCCATACAGGGAGGCCGGAGCTGGAATTGAACTCCTCTGCACTGTAAAGTCGACGTGCTAACCATTCGACTACCGGGCCGCCCGCTATGATCAAATAAATAAATAAAATACATTTTGATAAAAGGCACATGTAGTATTTTCATTCATACTCCGAATGGTGAAACTGGACGAGGAGAGGAGTGAGGCGCCCATGGATATTACTACTTGAATTCCTGCTGAACTCATTTCAGAATCCCTGTCAAGCTTAAAAAAAAAAAAACAAAAAGAACAATGTACAAACCGGCTCCGAATGCATGTGCTCTACATTTTAGGTGTTGAAACCAGCTGAGTGGCTCGTCAGCGCACATACCAATGTAAAATAAATAAATATGAATCATCACTTCATCCAAGGCCTTGAATATTTCCTCTCATAAGGGACAAAACTTCTACTGATTACAGTTTTCATTTAACTTGCTGTTGACCAGAGACTCACTTCTGTTCGCCCACACGGAAACACACAACAGGTTACGTCTGATTGTCGAGCAAATGTATCGTTGGGGGAGAGTCGGCCTTTCTTTTCCACCGCGTGTTTGTTAATTTCGGATGAGGAGGATGCTGGTTATCCAAATACAGGCTGGAGATGATGAACAGTACCTTCGAAGGTTTTATTTTTCTTTTCTGCAGTTTACGAATCGATTGGGGCTCCTGAGAGTCTCAGATTTCGTCAGGAAGCAAAGGAAAAATACAGTCTCACGTTTATATCGGGATATGTTAATGAGAGGCGGGCAGTTCTGCCCCTTATGTGCCGCTTATGTCGCTGCTCGCCTCTTGACTGGTACTCGTAAGAGGGAGCACATAACTCCTACTCTGGCATCCCTTCACTGGCTCCCCATACATTTTAGAGTTATTTTCAAGATCCTCTTATTTGTTTTCAAATCTCTAAATGACCTCGCGCCACCTTAC